>NW_026596440.1:7155797-7302182 GCF_907164565.1 Psammomys obesus | reverse complement strand
GCCTGATAACATGGGCTTCTAAATAGCAAAGAAGACATAAGAGGTAATAGGGTAGCCACCAAAACCACAAGAGGAAACACGAAGGGTGTTCTAACCTAGTTTGCTTTCATGCAGTGGTTTCTTTCGGAACAGCTCGGCTGGTGAGTCCACCCACTCTCCTCGTGAAGCTGGGCTGGGTTTATAAACAGATGCCTCTCCTTGTAAGGACTTCAGATTAGGGGTTTCTCCCAGACCCACAATCCACTTTAAGGTCTAAAGGAGGAAGAGACAAGGAGGCAGGACACCTGCTCAAACAGCCATGACAAGGGTGGGTGTTTAACCCCCCTCCTTTTCACTGCTCTTACTCTGAGAACCTTTCTCCTCTATACTCTTTACTAAAGAGATCTTCCCTGGAAATAATTTCAGTGTCAGTAAAGTTGCTTCATAAAGACAAAAGAATTTTCAGGTCCCTGTGACACACTTAAGCTGATTTTCTCATCACAATTAAAGCTTCTCTGCATGCTTCTCTGGAAGCCAAATCTTACAGAATGCTAGTGGGGAGGAGGCAAATGTTTAAGCCTCTGCACAAGGTTTCACTGGTCAGTTGGGACATCATAGGACATTCTGCACTCCAGGGCTCTATAGCCCTGCTCTAAAGTAAAGATCTGTACAATTAACTTTCCTACCAAAATAAGGGGGAGGGGAAACTGTCTCAGGTTCCATCTGCTCATCTGTTTTTCTCCATCCCACTAAAATCTGTTCCTTCTCAAAATCTCTCTCCTCCATCTGCGCTTCACGCCAGGGAAACCATATCAAGAGACACCAGGAACACTTCTACTCCCTTTTTTGTCCCACTTTTTTGCCTCACTTTCAATAAGCCTTGGGGATAAACTGATGTTGGTAATGATGATGATGATGATGATGATGATGATGATGATGATGATGATGATGATGATGATGATGGTGGTGGTGGTGGTGGTGGTGACGATGACTACAACAACCTGTGGCCTCCTCACCTTCTTCCTTTACTGGAAACGAGAGTGTTCTGTCAAGGACACATCCTCTTCATCCAGTGAGACACTTTCCTCTAGGTTCCTCTCTGACCAGGATGACCCATTTCCTTCCCTCAACAGAACTCAGGAAGATGAGTCAGCACGGGCAGTACAGAGCATCAAGAAGAGAGGTGAGGAGTGGTAGAGGCCAACTTCCCACTCTGCACCACAAGCTGTGTGAGCTGTGCTGACTCTCTAGCTCATCCATGAAGCTTTTTTAATCTGCTATTTTCATCTCAGGCTATCAGAGATCATTATAAGCCACCTGCCACTCCAAAGAGGCTGAAAACACACAGGACATTTCTCAAGAAGAGGATATACTTTCTTCTATCAACTGTTTTCAGATTCTGTGTGTGTGTGTGTGTGTGTATATATATATATGAGAGAGAGACAGAGACAAAGATAGAAAGATAAAGACAGACAGAGATCTGTACAGAGAACTAGAAAAGGAGCTCATAAGGTGACTCGTGGAGAAAAGTGAATGCTTCCTAGAAAAAGACAACAAAGAATCGGGAAGAATAAAACAAGCCTATGCCCAAGAACCAAGGGGGAAACAACAGATGAGCGGCAGCTCAAGTTCAGTAGTTGAGAATGGATTCTGCTTTCTTGGCTCATTGTGATGTTCTTTGATGTTTACTTAGAAAATGGTCAGCTGAGAGGCTTCCCTCCAGTTTGTCCACCAGAGGGGCAGCCCACCCCTGTGGAGCAGGGCCCACCCTCACAAGAGACTCCTCTCTTTGTATAGACATGAGTTAAAAGGTGTCTATAGTCACCACAGAGACATAACATAATACATAAGTACATAACAAATACAAATAAACTCATAGGAGTCAACAAGTAAACTCTTTTGAGTTAAAAAAAAATGATTTGCCTTTAAAAACATATACTTATATTAAAAAAAAACTTCACATCTCTTGTATAAAATAAGGTATTTTTATAAATATATACTTTCATTTTCTATTTTTAAAATGTCAACACATAAAACTAAAGAACCCTTTCACATTTTAGAATCTATTTTGTTTTAAAAGATTCAGGTTACAACAAATTTGAGCTTTCTTTTTAATCTTTACCAGATGTTGTTTATACTACAAGCAATTTTTTTTCAGTACCCCATAATGTAATTATTGTTTAATTAGTGATAAATCTGTCATTCTTGTGCTTACAACCTTAACAAGTACCAAATGTGCTCTTATATTGTATTTACATGAAGTTTCAGTGTTAGGACACAGAAGTGGGGGTGCACACTATGAGATGCTCAGCTCTGCACCCTGGACAAATTCCTCCAGCTCTGGTCCCCGTGTGCCTAGGCTCAAAGGCAGTTTCTCGGGTCCCACTGCCGCTCAGCTTGCCTCTGAATGGGAGGAACTGCCATGGTCTACTATTTCTTGTAGTCTGATTGTGGTCCTTCTCCCCTCCAGTAGCTACAAAGCCTGCAGGCCCAGGAGTGAAGATTATCCTGCACCCTGGGCTATTCTTTGGTAACAACGCTGGGGCATCTAGTGTCCCTGGGAGGTCAACACTGGAAAGTGCAGTACAGACAGAAGCCCCACCACACTTCTCTGGTCCACCAAGGCTAAGCCATCTACTCCAGCTCTGGCTTAATCATATGCATCACAGTACAGCTCAGGCAGGAAGTATTTCAAATAGTTCATAACAATGCAGAGAAAGAATGCTAGAATATTAGTAAAACCTATTGGTGCAGAAAAAAATATCATTGAGGACAGGAACTAATTCTTCAGTTGTATTTTAGAAATGGGATTGGGCAAGGTCCTCCTGAAGCTGCAGTGACTGCTCTCTTAAGAATGAGAACAAAGACACTTCCTGGCCAATAGGAGAAATACAATGAGGTGTCTGGAGCTTGAATAGACAAACTTTTTACTAAGCTACCAACTCTTCTAGTAAAATAATAGTCTCGGAGTTAAAATCAGAGTAAAACAAAAGTCCTACCATGCCTCCTGCCTCCCGTGCACCCCCTCTTTGGGGCAGCTCTGCTAGGCCCAGCCGCAGTGGCTGCCAGCAGGTGGGTCAGCCCATGAAAGAGGGCATGGGAGGGCATGGGAGGGCATGGGAACCAGGGTGCCCCTGCCTATGGCACATAGCAGTGTAGCAGCCAAGCACAGGCCACTCTACCATCCAGCCAGCCCTTTTCATTCAAATAGAGGATCCAAACAATAGTTTTCTTGGCTCTACACACAGAACTATAACTGGAAAACAGCCTCCTTGATATAAGGCCAACCTGGGCAAAGCACAAAGTACCAAAAGGGCTGCCTAATTAACAAGTGGCTTTCACTATTTCTCCTGATGTCCATTTTCAAGGTCAGGTCTGAGGCTAGGGATTACGGTCAGCCTGGTGACTGCTTTGTCAAAGGAAACACAAGGCCCTCTGGTTTTGAAACCTTTAGTCTGCATAGGGAATGACAAACTGGGATTAACAGCCTGATCTTTCTGGGGCCACCAACTGTGGCAGGCAGCCATGATCTTGGGGACAATACAGGGTAGAAAAGTCAAAAGTTGAATCTCAAACACAAGCAGGTTTGGAAACATATTTTTATTTCATAGGTCTCACACATGTGCCCGCACACGCATTGGAATTAGGGTGACTTCTGACTAGTCTCTTGTCATTCATTGATTTAACGGAAACCACCAGACCTCTGAAGTCTCTGAAAGGCCAAAGGACATTCAGGGAGGTCATTGTACTTTATATAATAATTTTATCTTTTATTTTTGCTACATTTGGTTAACTATAGAATTTCCAGGACTCATTCTGGATAGTCCCAAGGGGTGGGAATATAATTAACAGTGCTCCACACAAAACACAAGTTACGCAGACCATCACACTTTAATTACTGTCAGAATCCAGCGCTAATGCAATTGGCATCAGGTTTCCTGAGCAGCAAAGTACAGCAGTCTAGCTGGGTCTTACAGATCTGATACTGTACATGGCCCTGTCAATGCTTGAAGATGCTGTGCTGCGATAAATGAATCAGATGATGCAATTAGGAAGCAGGTTCGTCAGGTTACTCCTGTAATCACTCAGCCAGGTCACGGGCTTATTCTACCCTGCTGGGCCCTCGGGTTTTCTGGTTCTGTGGGCTCTGGATAGTGGAGGAGAACTGACTAAGCCAATCAGGGGCTTCCAGTTTGTTGTCTATATTGTAATTATCTCCATGAACCATACAGAATAGAGAGGTTACATCCTGGCAATGCCACAATAAATTAAACCAAATAATACCCCTCAATTCCCCCTTCAACTATAATAAAAACTCTGAAGCTCCCCACACATGATCCTGATAAACTGCTTCTAAGTTGTGTGACGAAAAAGGTTTCAGCCAACTATCCAGCTGGACTAAGGTTCCCAAACAATGTCTGTGGGAGGTGCACCTTCCTGTGCTCACCAAAGGATGGCTTAGGCTAAAGGCTCCAGGTAAAACAGATGCAGAAAAGGGTCAGAGAAGAACCAGTAACATCAACGAACAGTCACAGACTGGGAAGCTTTCCACTGAGGGAAGATGTAAAGGAAAATCACAAGCAGCCTAGAAGCAAATAACCCAGTGTCTTCATTTGGCACTGAAAGCAAACAGTCCAGACATAAAGTAACTTACACCACAGCATGCACATTTAATTTAGAAATAAAGACATTTACCACATAAGGTAATCTGCCACCTTAAACCTAGAAGGGGCTGTCGGGGACTTCTAGATGATCTACATTTAGAAAGATGATTTACGTCTACACCTACATTCTAGAAGATGTACATCTAGGGAGCTGCCCTCTTATTCCTAGCCTTAAGAGTCAATACAACACTTTTTGAAAAGGTGAGCTGCAGCAATCGTGCATACAAATAAACATACATATGCAGAGGGAGTGAAAATTCCAGCAACTGGTGCTGCATGACTGGTGCCTTACAGTCCCCAGTCTAAAAGAGAAGATGTCAGTGATGCAGGGCAGCCCTAGCACTTCCCTCTGCCTAGGCCACGACCAAAGCAGATACATGCTCTCCCATTTTCCAGGCATAAGGTTGAGCCATCCCTATGCTGCACTGCTATGGGAACTTGCCTCCATTAGACACCCAGGTCGCAAGAGCCACTAGCAACACAGACAAGGCTTCTGAGGTTCCGACAGTGCTGTGCTAGTAGCCATATTATGATCTCTGGGAACACAAGTAAGCTCTACTGTTTCAGGAACCACCTGCTGCTCTGACAGCACAAACTCCTTCCTCTCTGTAACCTCACTCAGTGGCTAACTGAGAGCCACAGCAAAAACTGTGTGTGTGTATATGCAAATGAGGCAGTTGGTGTCCTGGACCTCTCACCCCAAAACCTGACTTTAGGAAGCTGAGATGAAAGACCTTCTAGAAAAGGAGACCATGGTGCCTGTACACTGCATGACTCTCCCCTTGGAGCACGCACATTAAACAGGCAGGTAACTGGAGGCCTGCCTGAGTGAACAATCCCTTTGTATCCACTGAGGACTGCACCAAAATCTAGGCCTGTTGCTTGAGGGAACTAGCCTCCTGGAGCAGGGCTGGGCAGCATCTTCTGTGGACACTGGCTGGCTTCTTACTAGTACTCTGGGCACAGTAAATCTCTTTCCTATTTTTTAAATGGGGTCTTACTATGTTGCCCAGGCTGTTTTTAATTACATTTTTATTATGGGGAGGTACATAAAATAGCATGTGTGGGGAGGTCAAAAGACACCTTGTGGTAGCTGGTTCTTTCCTTCCACCATGTAGGTCCTGGGGATTGAACTCATGTTGTCAGGCTTGGCATCAAGCACCTTTATCCACTTGCCCACGTAACCAGACTGGTTTTGCACTAGGGTCAACTGACTCTCCCATTTGTGCCTTCTGAGTAACTGGAACAGTAAGTCAGAGCACCACTATGCTCAGTTTTATTTGCTTTGCACAAACACAGACACTCACAGATTTATTCTCACATACTTATTCTTCTTTTGTATATCTTACAAGAAAACAAAAGAAGACCAACAGAGCCAAAAAAAAAAAAAAAAAACCTGAGCCCTGGGGGTCCTGCAGAGACTGAAACCCCAACCAAGGACAATGCATGGAGTGAAAAAAAAGGAGGGAGGGTGTGATTAGGAGGAGATGAGGGAGGGGGCCACAGCCGGAATACAATACAATTGAATAAATTGTAATAAATGATAATAAAAATAAATTAATTAAATTTTTTAAAATTAAAAAGAAAAAGAAAAAGAAACCAGCGTACTTGAAAGCTGCTCTTGTCTTGGTTAGCCTGTCCCTGGATTAAATGATAACAGGCTCTGCCCTCATTGGGAAAAACATGATTCTTAGGAAGAAACTGTCACCAGGTATTGGATAATGGGTCACATTGGCAGATGTGTGATGTGTACTTTCTGGTATTTTTTTTTCCCCTGAACCTCACTAACCCCACAGAAGGCAGACATTCTGACTTCCCAGGCTCTGGCCTCTGCCTGGAAGCCAAGCCACTGGTGTCCAGACCGTAAGGCTTCTGAAGGAAGTGGAAGGCCTCTATACATAGGAACTTCACCCAATGGAAAATTTACACAAGTCTTAATTGGTTTTGCTGCTTTAAAAATTTTTCTGAGCTCTTGTTTGTTTCTATTTTCTTTCATTAAGAGCTGTAAGTCTACTTTCTAAGTTTGTATTAACTTGTTTCTTCTCTCCCTAGTCTGCAAGATACTTGATTTTAAGCATATGTTCCTCATGTTGAAATGAGAAACAGTATTTTTAAAAAGCCTACTTTGCATCCCTGGTCTCTTCAGACGCCTGGAAACCGCACTGTATATATGTCATAGGTGACATGTGGGCTTGTTTTCTCCTGTGAAATGGGGAGGTGTGGGAGAGCACAGCAAATGAAGGAAAACATTTGATGGGCCTCCTCAGCAGTGGGAACTGGGTGGTTCCAACATACACTGGAAATTGGGACACTTCTAATCACAGAAACATCTTCAGGCATTAGATGCTTCTAATAAAACATAAATAATAAGTTTAAAGGTCCCTGGCTCTGTTCATACTTTTTTACTTCTATCACTCTAACTAAAGACATTATCCCCAACATTCCTTTAAGGATTTCTCATGTCACCAAAGCCCAGCACGTACCAGTAATGACTCTTTTATACAGCGCTCCATCCCTCTCAGGCAATTTCTCTTGCTGGAGAACAGCTTTTCAAAAAGATGTAGTGTTGCTTTTTCGAGACTGGGGAAATGCCGAAACCAGAGGCTGACCACAGAGGACGTGGAAAGAACAATTTTTTTCCTTTGAACAAGAAATAAGCAGAAAGTTAAACAAAAATAGATTCCTGAAAAGAAGAAGAAGAAAAAGAGGAGGAGGAGGAAGAAGAGGAAGCGGAACCACGTTCAAATAGAAATCACTAATCAAGCACGTGAGGACCTACCACGGTGCTGACAGCAGTTAGTATTTATGCATCTGTGTGACATTCACCCACCTAAGAACTTAGAGGAATGAATGCTCAGAAGTTGGGGGCAGCTTCCAAAAGCACATACATAGTGAAGAAAGGGAAAGAGGAACGTGAGTTGGACAAAAGCCCTGTGATTTCCAGGAAATGTGGTCACGAAGTTAAAGACATGCTATGTCCAAACATTTGAAGTAGTGAGGTACACTAACACCTGGACACCTGGTCCTTCAGAGCCTCAGTTTACTTATCTCTCGAACAAAAGTGGCTAGAAGGATCCAGCGTGGTAGGTAACACTGTAACACACAGCACAGAGCACACTGTGAGTACTCCGTAAGCATGATGCAAGTCTTAGTGGGGAGATGGCCTCACGGGTGCACATGGAGCTCACGTTAGAGCCACACATGCCATGTGGCTTCATTTATGTTTTCTGTCTTTTGTGTGTAGTGTAAGTATGTGTGTATTTCTGTGCAGGAGTGTATGCAGAAGCCAAAGATGACCTCAAATCCCTTCCTCTAGTGCTCTCTGCCTTACTGCTTTGAGGTAGGTCTCTTCCTGAACCTGCCATGCATGGTTGTTTCTTCTTTTGACTAGGCTGGCAGACAGCTAGCATGGCAATTCTGTCTCCACACTGCTCTCCTGCCCACACACATACTGCTGGGGTCACAGGCACATGGGGGAACACTTCCAGCTTGTAATTTAGGTGAGAGCATTGCCCGGGTAGGGGTCCTTTGTTCAGCGTGCCAGTGGCACTCGAGCCCCCTCAACCTTGGAGTAAAGACTTACCCCAGCTCGCGTGGAACAAGCTCATAATCATACACAGGAACTCCTCTGACTTTCAAAAGTGCTGTGTTCTAAGCTATTAGTCATACAGCTGCCACATGCCACACAGTCAGTTTATGTGGTCAGCTGGTATTAGTCACCCATGCTGCCAGGAGCTAGTTGCACTCACACACTCCTCTCATCAATTGAATATGTCTTTCCCATGCCAATCACACCTCTATCTTTCTGGATACCACACTGATGTCTACTGCTTCAATCTGACTGTCTAAGGCCAACGCCTCATGGTTAGTCCACCCATCAGTAAGAGACTCATCCACAAACTGTGAGTCTTCCTTCTGGTTAAAAACGGCTTCCCATCATTCCCTCTTTGGGTGTGATAATTTGCTAAAGCAGCTCAGAAGTCACAACAATGCTCTATTTACAACAATCAGCAACTCATTATTAAAAAAAAAAAAAAAAAAAACAACTAGCACAAACAAATAGCAGAAACCCACAAGACACAGTGGGGAGAATGGGCTTGGGGTACGGCATTCTCCCAGAGGCTTTTGTATTCACCAACCTGGACGTTCTTCAAGCCCTGTGGCCTAGCTGATGCATCACTGGGCACTGGTAATTACACCAGTTCAGGCTGTCACAGGTCTGGTTGCTCTGGTGCTAGCACTCATCCTGAACGTCTCTAGGGTTCAACTCACATATGGTTGAACAGGGTTTATCATAGCAAAACCTTAAAAGGAAGGTTTGGAAGTCTGCATAAAGACTATACATATACTTCTTCCTCTGTCACAACCTTGAAGCCATTTATCCATTTCCTTTTATCTGCTTCAAGCACAGGGGAAGAAGCCCCTGCATGCTGCCATCAGACTCCAGTGTTTCTGAAGCACTGGATTTGGGTTTAGTTCAGAGGACATGACACACTCAGTTACTAACACTCCACAGGCTAATCACAGAACCTCAGCAGCCATCCCACCTCTAAATGGTTTCAGACAATCTGCAGCTTACAGATGCTGGGGAAAAGACTCCCAAGAATGAATTTTACAAAGAGTTAGGTTCCACAGTTTGGTCACAAAATTAAAAGGTTCCTCTAGGTTATCTACACCACAAAGGGGAACCATCAAGAGTTGTTTAGAGGAATTAGATGGCCCATTTCTGGAAATATGTGATTGTTGGAAGCCAAGGCCAAAGACGCCCAGCCAATTATAAAACACAGAAATTCCACTGTGTGCTATGGTAAGCAATTGAGAGGCTGAACACAGGGCAAGGTTACTTTGGTCAAAGAAAGCTGTGGTTTCTGAAGTCCACACAGCCCATGTGGGGAAGTGTTCAAGCTGGGAGGGGTACAGGGTGTGGAGTGGCAATCCACACGGCTCACTGAGTCAGCCTCCTTTGTGGACATGTGGTGGATGGGCGCTCCACAGCAAAGAGTCCATGGAAAGGTTCCAGCTGATGAACCTGCTGGATTAACTTGCTGGTCTGAAGCTGCTAGAATCAGACATGCTGAGGACCACCCAGCATTTCTGGACAGCCTGTCCCTTGTGGATTTGTAGACAAAACTTTCCAAACCAGTTACTGAGGGAGAATACTACCATAATCGAAATAAGAGCAAGGGCAGGCAAGCCCTCACCCTAGGCTCTGGGCACCTCGCCTCTTGGTCAATAATTTTTGAAACTGCTATTGGGGCTTACAAAAGATGCCAAAGGCATTCTGCTTTAATCTGACTCTTGTCCAAAAAGAAAGGCTGAACACAGAGCCTTCTCTGCTAGTGGATTCCTACAATCGGAGATGGAGCGTCTTCCCCTGTGATGTGGAGTATGAAAGGTGGGAGTTGGTGGGAAACTGTTAGAACTTCAAGTGACTTGGATAAACTGCAGGTAATGATTATTCAACTCCCGTGAATAACAAAGGTAATGGAAGACTTCTCAAAAAAAGTTCAGACATACTCAGTAAATTGTGTCAGAAGGCTTGAATAAGATAGAAAAAAAATGACTTTTCAGTTTTCCATGTTTATTATGGATATGGTTTTTGTCTGTGTATGTGTGAGTGCCATGTGTGTGCAGATGCCAACAGAAGCCAAAAGAGGGCGTCAAATCCTTTGGAGCTGAAGTTACTGGCAGTTGTGAGCTTTCCAACATGGATGCTGGGAACTGAACTCAGGTTCTCTGCACTATGTTCTCTTAACCCTTGAGCCATCTCACAAGTCCCTGATCTCAGGTTTTAACCATGAAAATTATGCTTCTATGGTTCACTTTATTTAGTTGGCTGTTTTTTTTTTTTTTTTTCAGACAGGGTCTTTGTTTAGCCCAGATTGGCCTTGATGTCTGCCAATCCTCCTGTTTCAGTTTCCCAAGTGCTAGGATACAAATGTGAGCATAGTTCTTGTTTTGACCTTTTTTTAAAAAAAAAAACAAAAAAAACAAAAAAAAAAAACATTAGAACAACTTTACCTCTTTTGGGTTACCTGATTTCACAGAAAATTAAATATTTGTTTATATATGTTAAGAGTTATATATGAAAAAAAAAAGAGTTATATATGGAAAACTGAAATTCTCTACCAGGAACTCCCTTCTCTTTTGAACTTTTCCAAGTTCAGTGATACAACAGGAAACCTGAGAAAAAGGAGAAGACCCATAGGTGATAGCCAAGATTTCAAAATAAAACAACAGCTAGAGAGAGAGAGAAAAAAAAAAAAAGCCAAAAATGTACACATGGAACAACACAGCAAATGCTGCGAGATCACAGAGTGAAGCCAAGCAAACAGAAAGACAGATGTGATCATAGGCAGACAGGAGGCCATAACAGGTAAAGATGCTAGTCCCCCTCGGCCGCATAATTGATGGGGTGTTCCCTCAGGTAACATGAGGTACCTTTCAAGAGGCCAAATCACTTTTATAGTTTATATAGAATATATAACAAGCAAAACACACATACACACACACCATTAAACTACAAAGAAAGAGAAATGAGAAGGAACTAGCCCCATTTTATTATAAATACATCGGACTCTTACTACTAAAACTGCTGGGGCATAAATACATAAATACATAGGTCAGAATAGAAAGCAGCAAGGCAGGCCCATCTGCATTCAGAACCTGAGCGCAACCTGAGGGAACTCCCAGGCTATATGGGCAGGAGGGGCTGGCATTCTTCACAATACCAGAAATGGCCAAATCTGAAGGTAAAGCAAGGCAACCTACCATTTTAACAAATAGTGTGCAAAACCAACCTACAGATTAAAAAAAAAAAATGTAAAGGAATGTACCAACCAAATGCAATAGGGAGCTTTGAACTCTGATTCTAACAAACTAAAAGAAATAGTACAGAACAGAAGAGTTTACGTTCTATTAGATAAGACAATGACAAGGAACTATAACAACTTTAGATGCACTGGTTGGGTTCCATAAGGCTTTGAGATGTTTCACATTTATTTATGTATTACCTAAGTGTTTGTTGTATTTGGGCATGGGGACCCCACAGAACACAAGTGGAAGTCAGAGGACAAGTTGCAGGAATTGATTCTGTCTTCCCTTCAGTGGGTTCTAAAGAGTTAACTTGGGCCACCAGCCTTGGCTACAAGTGTCCTTACCCTCTAGGCCATCTAGTTGGCCCTATAGTTCTGTTTTGGGGGGGAAAATTCTTATATGTTTAACAATTCCCATTTTCTGTCTAAAGGCATTTAAATAACAGAGAATGGAGGGAAATATTTTAATAGAATAATTTTTAAAGCCCAGTGCTTTTTAACAAAGTACAGGAGCATAAGTAGTAACTATTTTGAAATCACATCACTGTTCTTCATGCATTTTATACATGTGTGTATGCTTATATGTGTATACATATGCACACACAGCACTGTACTCATAGTATGTACAATGAAAAAAACCACATTAACTTTGCACTTTGAATTTTTAGCATAAATAAGTCTTATTTTCTAAGACTGAGTAGAATCTAGAAATTTCCATAAGAAACAGTGATCCAAACACTGCAGAGAAGTCACTGGCCACAACAGTTGAGTGAGGAGCCCATAGCAACACTATTGGGGAAAGGGCAACTCAGACTCACTCTAGGCACTGTGAGCTCACAGCAACCAGCTGACACCTCTACCTTTCCTGGACCCTCCTCCTTTCTCCTTCCCCCACTGAATCAGAGCTGGGCACATACTCCACCGCAGGCTACACTTCCAGGCCTCATGTTCATGTGTGTATAGAGGAGCTTCACAATGACTACATGAGATTTGATGACATTATTTCTCTGACACGCAAAGGAACATGTTTATATGTTTTTATATTTGAAAAGGAATTTAAAGGTAAGAACATTTAGGACATTTTAATATATTTTTCAGAGTTCATTTAAGTGAACTTAAGTTTTTTTCTACTTTGCTTTTGCCATCTTTGGATACAGCTGATACAAAACTTGTACTCCCTTTAGTATAAAAAAGTTGGTATTTTAAATAATTTGATGCTTTCCTTTGTGCCTACATGGAAATGTAATAAAAGACAAATACATTATTTTTCTTTGTTTGCAATAATGTGTTCCTAAACTTTTGAAAAGGGCTGGAAAGGTGGCTCGGTGGCTGAGAGCTCATGTGCTGCTCTTGCAAAGGACTCAGGGTGGAGTCCCAGCACCCACATGGTGGCTGACAAACATCTGCAGGGTCCAATACAGCACACATGGTGCACATATATGCATGCAGGCAAAACATTACTCATACACATAAATAAATCTAAAAAATTAAATTTTTGAAAAGTTTTCTAAATTTTTATCTGATTTTAGATAATTATACATTTTATGTAAAATGTTTTATCAAGATGGATGACTGACTTTTAAAGAAGAGATTGAAAGATGAAAAGATATGCACCTTCCTCCCATAGCGGTTCTGTCAGGAGAAGATGAAACCCACAGATGAGAGTACTGACTCATAAGGAACAGGCATCTATCTACTCCAGGGCCTGAGCCCAGACACAAAAGAGAGCAGGACTGAGGACAACTGTCTTCTCTCAGCTCTACAGCAGTTGGCATGTGCCATCTGTTTCTTCTACTGCACTGTGCTTACATGCTATCACAGTGCAAGGTCACTGTATCATCAATTAGAGACCTCCAATAACTTCCAGTGGCTTCCAATGGTCATCGAGGGTTGGAATAAAAATGAATTCAATGGCTTCAAAGAATGCTACAGCTCATTAGTGCCTCCCTGGGTGTGACCCTCCCAACATGACTGGACTTACATCTACTGGCAGTATCAGCCAGGCACTAAAGACCTTTTCTGTGAAGCTTGATCACAGACATTTAAAGTGCTGAGTAACTGTTTGGAGTCTCATCGACCACTGTGCTAACAGTGCAAAAGTACCAGTAAGGCAAACTTCGCACCTGGGTGATCAGAGGCAGTCACTGTACCCTCACCCTTGCCTGCACCTTGCTGAGATATTCAACAAGAGCATTTGATAAGACTGCATAAAACACAGATTTTATTAACTGTTACTCTTGAGAAGAGTTTTAGAAATTCTTGATGGTAAAGGAAAACACACAAGACACTTTGTGCCATGCCCAGCCTGTGCTGTCTGCCGGGAGGCACTCCTGTGCTAGTATGACCACTTGCCTGATGTGACACTTGAGTTCCGTGGATGCTGACTTGAAAGAATACCAACTCACTAATAATGGTATTCATGTGGGTAAATGGCACACACCTTCTCAACAACCAGCAAAGTGAACAGGTCACCTTAAATGGAAAAAAAGGGCACATCTGTGGGCCATGATAGGCATGAATGGTTTTGTTCACTGTAGTGGCTTGCCCCTGTAATCCCACTGCAATGCAGGAAGAGGCAGAAAGATCCCTAGGGAATCGTATTTATTAAGATAAATTACTTTATTATTACCACTATGCATCTGTGTAATGCTGGTGTACGCATGCCATGGTGCCTGTGAGGGTTGAGAGGACAACTTTTAGAAAGCCAGTTTCATTCTCCAACTCTGGTTTGCACATACCCACCCAGGCTGTCAGGCTTTCACCCAACTTTAAGCTTTTAAGCAGAAATTAATTTTGAAAAAAATTTGTGGCAGCTTTTCAACACTTTGTGATATGTCAATAACATGTGAGACAGTGAGAATAAAACCTGTAAGTTTTGACCATGTAACGGACTATGCCAACATTGGGAAGATAAACCTAACATAAGACATGGAGATTTTCCAGATGAGCCACACATCATGCTGCAAAGCCATTCAGAGGTCCAAGAACAGAACTGCGAAACAGGCTTATGACTGTGCATATGTGTACATGCATGCATATGGTACATGTGCACAGGTAGAGGTCAGACGCTAGGTGTCGTCTGCAATCACTCTCCACTTTATTTTTTGAGACAGAGTTGGCCTGGAGCTTTCTGATTTGGTTAGGTTGCCCCAGGCATGCTCCTGTATCTGCTTTCCTTTCGCTGGGATTACAGGCACATGCACAGGCATGTTCCACAACGGGTTTTTTTTTTTTTACATAGGTGCTGGGGATCTATAGTCAGTACTCATGCTTGCTTGGCAAGTGCTTTGCCAATTAAGCCACCACCCCAGGCTAGGCCAGTAGATTTTAATGTAACAAAGTATAAAAATCTCATTAATATAACCTGAGATCCAACACCATGACTAACCTTTAAAAGCATGACCACTGCAAATTTAGGTCAAAGCAAACTATCCACTCCTGTCTCCAATGTCTATTACAATATCACTGCCTTTACAATTATGCAACAGTGTGAGCACAGGCATTTCCACCAAAGCACACGGAATATACCTTTCCAATGCCAGGCAAAGAGAATCACAAGATATAAAAATAGTGCCATCTGGCAAATGGGTTATCTCTGTCTTTTAAAAGATCACTGCTTGTTGGTGTTGTTATTTCGTATATGTGCACCTCTACACACAGGGAGAGGCCACAGGAAGACAACGAGTTCCCTGCTCTAACATTCCGCCTTATTGCCTTGAGATAGGGCCTCTCACTGGACCTGGATCTTTCCTCCTGGGAGCCAGGCTGGTTGACCAACAAGCCCCAGGGGTCCACCACCTCACCCCCACCTGGGTTACAGCGATACATAACCATGCACAGCTTTTATGTGGCTAAGAAGGATTAGAAGTTGTGCTTGCTCAGCAATCATCCCTATCCACTGAGCCATCTTCGTGGCCCTTTATTATTATTTTCAAATGAAGCCATTTTCTTGTAGTAATATTCTTTTTTCTCCCTTCCCTCCACTGGAAGCACTGAGGATCAAACCTATGCCCCATGCTGAGAAAGTATTCTACCCCAGTTCAATAAGCATTTTTCTAAATTCCTATTTGGGAAGTATAACTCACACATAGCTCTCTGGAGCTTTAGTAATTTTTAAGAACATTAAAGGGAGATGGCTGGAGGGGAGGGATGGCAAGTATGAAGATACCTGCTGCCAAGCCTGATTACCAAGTCCAATCCCTGGTACTAAAATAGAGTAAGGAGAAAACTAACTCCTGTAAGTTGTCCTTAGACTTCCACACACACTAATAATAAATAAGTAAATAAGTGAAATAAAAACAAAGGGAAACCAAGTACATTAAATATACTGCCATATGTTTTTATCACAATATTCTACAACTAGAAAAAAACAAATTGAATGACAAGATGGATGGACTCACGACAAGAAGGCCTCATTTGCAGCTTCGAAGAACTCAGGCGAGAGGACTTCCTGAGGTTCATGTCCATGGTAGGTGAGTAGAGCCTCTACCAGGGGTTCAAAATCAGGCAGAGTAACAAGAGGGACACACACTTGTGACAGGGACATCATGTGCTCGGGAGCCATCCTATTGGAGAAAAGGTAAGAAGTGATGGCCCAGATCTGATGAACACAGTCTCCCTGCTGAAAAGGATAGTGGCAGGCCCCCACAGTGGCCTAACAGAGGCCTTCTCTAGCACCATGTGCCAGGTCTTCTGTCACTGCCATTCCCACATCTGCACAGGATCCTGTTCCCACACATACGTACTAGAGAAACCAGCAATGTTAAACATGCAGGCCTGTTTCCACTCAAGAAAGGTGGGAGTAGATGTAGTTACCTGATGATCTTTGCTCTCTACAGAGCCAGGCCTTACCTGAATCCCCCAGAATGTTTATCCCTGACCCTTCCTCCCTAGACCACTATCTTCAGCATTGTTTCTTAGTCAGTAAACCCATCCTTATGAGAGATGTCTATGTACTTTGTAGTTTGGTGACCTCTACTTTATCTGTATGACTAAGAAAACACCTGACCTCCCCCAGGGCCCTTAAACTTCTTTAAGCTTTATTTTACACATGGAATTGAGATCATTGTTACCAGGAAGCATTCTTAAATGCCTAAAAAATAAACTCCCCAATGTCAGACTCAAGAAGTTTGAACCAATACCCACTAACTAATTCATGTTGAATCAGATCTCCTTCTTGCCTCACTCAGATCCTGACTCTCTGCCTGTGGTGTCTGCAAAGTACCCCCTCCCCAAGTCTTCTGCTCTGCCTTCTAAGTAAGGGCTTGCTGTCCAACCTACCTGTGAAATATTACCTTCCTTGAATCACACAGTCTCAAATGCTGCTTTATGGCAGTTCTCTGACCACTGCCTATCAATACACTGTCATGGGTAACAGCCTAAATGAATTAAGGTGTAGCAAAACTAGAGACTGGGACCCTAGCAGTATCTCAGGAGCTCATCAGCTCTGCAGGGCCAGTGGCTACAGTGCTGGGAGGGGCTTGTTATAGGATGTGTTCTTTAGCAAAGAGTACAACAGTGAGCCCATCTGCAAGGTGTGTGGAAAATGCAAGCCCTCCTATCCCCACTCTCGGGTCTACAGAGGTTTTCACACTAGACTCTGTGCTTCATGTAAGACAAATGCAGCTTCATTAAGACAGAGAACAAAGAGGACTCATCAACAGACAGTCTCCTGACAGATGAAGGAGTCTTCAACAAGTTTTTGGAAAGGGTGAAATTCAACTTGCTGTGTATTTGTACAAAAATCAACAAGTAACAAATAACCTGTGGTTTAGTTACAGAATGGAATGCTATATGGGAGTTAAAATGAACTGAACCAGACATACATTATCCAGATACATAAAGTTTAAAAGTATAATTATGAAAAAAGAAAGCAAAATATTATCTATATCCATGTTATTTCTTACATGAAGTTCTGAAACATTCACAGTGACACACACACACAAAACAAAAATACTGAAAGTAGAATCTGAAGGACAGTAACTTCTGCAGGGGTTATTCCCCTGGAGAGGAAGCAGTGTGGTAAAAGAGATGCTTTCGAACTGATACCAAAACTCTTTCCTTGGAAGATCAAAAACAGACAATAATGTAACATACACATTGGAAAACGTGGGCAATGGGCACAAGGATGTCAAATATCTTACAATCAAACTTTTCAAAACTGAAATTAAATGTCATAACAATGCTAAACCTGAAGAAACAATATTTGCAATAACAGATATTTTCCTTGTTTTAGGTTGTTTGAGACCAGCAGGGCCAGCACATAAAAAAGTGCTGATCCTCAGTCAATCCTGGTGCTCAGTCCTCTGCTGTTGCTGTCCTGTTGCTGTTGCTTCTACATGATACTCAGTGAGCACGGTTTCTTTGGAAACACGTGTTTCTCATTTTTTATCCTGATAACTAAGCAGCTTCTCACTCAGACTTAGTTGACTGAAGAACCTAACCTGTCTTTGAACATCTGCATCATATTACTTGTTAACTCAAATAGTCCTGAAATGTGCAGCAGAAAGGACGGGAGAACACTGACATGCCATGTGACTGTGGACATGAGAGCCTAGCCAAGTTTGGAGCTTTATAGCACCTTTCAGTGCCAAGGGGCAATGGGATACAGAAACTGTGAGCACTGTGGCCCATCCAAATGCGCTCAGGTCAACAGAGGCTGGAGCATAGGCATGCCACAGCGTGAACTCTGAGTCTACACGTGTTTCTGGGCTGCTGCCTCATCCAAGATGAACAGTCAAATGAATGATTCCCTATCAGTCCCTATGAGTCAGAATCCTAGAGGGGAACACCAGGTTTCTGGTACTCTGGATACAACAAGCATTCCACACACTAACTCTCCTGACCACTATCAGGAGAGGCTGCTGGACAATGAGCTAAAATAGTGCCCTTTGTGCCAGGCTTCATCTTGTAACTGTCTCAGATGCTTGTTTTTCAAAGACAACATGGACAAACTCTTCAGCATAGAGCAAAGTCCCCTCAAGGACATCCGTGATAGCACTGGGTGTGTGAAACAATAACCACTGTGGCTAGTAGTTATTCCTAGCAGCAGCAAGTCTCTGCTGGACAGAACTGGGATAACTCCTAACTGAATCCACAAAAACCACGGGATGCCCATGCTAGCCTGACATCCCAGGGGCACATTTTAAGCTTTCCTCATTTGCTCCACTAAATCCTATTTCACACAGTCTTTCTTTTCCTAGTTTTACCCTCTCAGATTATTTTATAACTGAGTAAGATAGTTTTCCCTGGTAACCCTGCAGTGCATGCTGAGCCAGTACATAATTTTCAAAGGAAATTCAACCCATCCATGGAGCTGATTTAGTCTTATCGGAAGACTGACTTTAAAAAGTAACTTGATGCCTCACATGCTCTTTGAGTCTTTTTATGAGCTTTTAAAGTCTTGTTTTTTAATATCTGAAAACCATGAAATTCTGTTCCCTATCCATTAAAAATAAAAAATAACTTAGCCCCTTAAAACCTTGGACAAACAAAGTAAATAAACTGCAACTAATAAAAATAATGAAAAAATAAATAAATAAACCTTGGACAAAGTCAAAGTTCATGTGTGGGTGTGTGCAGGTATCCACTTTGTTTCTGAGACCAGATCTCACTAGTTAGACCAGGCTACACGGCCAGTAAGCCTCAGGGATCCTGCTGTCTCCATTTTCCCAGGATGAAGATTACAAATATGTACCATCATGCTCAGGTTTACATGGATGCAGGGTTCAAACTCAGGTCCTCCTGTTGGCACCACAAGTGCTTTACCAACTCAGCTATTTGTTCAGCCCCACATTGGGAATTCTTAGTGTGTAACTGCTATGTGAACTTTAACATCTTCTGTCCTGAGACAAAATGGCGTCAAGACAGAACTTCAAAGACAGCTGCCAAACCTGACAGAGCCATCACAGCCATGCCACCACTATTAATAACTGAAGTGCAACACTATCTTACATATCTAAAATTACCTGCAAGTTTGTAGATGTGCAAATCATAACCTTGGAACCAGAAAGAGCATAGTGGTCCAGAAACTTCCTGGTTCACACTTGAATCTACACAATTGCATCCACTTATGAAAACACACCTGTTATTATGATGTCAAAAGTTCAAGCAGCCAAAAGCCCCCAAGGCCCCCAAACACAATCCGAAACAAGCAAGCAAGCCATGCTGTTCTTCTCTTTGGTTCTGCTAAGGGACTCCATTCATTGTAAACTTTTTGGTACTTGACTATTTAAAGTTCATTTCACAAGTTTCAAAAATCTTCATAAAATGTAGATTGATGCCCTGAGTTCAAATGCAGAGATGGTCGGAAGAGTGCCAGGGTTTGAGTCAGCCTCCTTTAGAAAGGCTGATAAACAGGCATGTGACCAAGGGGGAAAAAATCAGCAATTCAATGGCAGGTGTTTAAATTCTACAAGGTCTTTGCTAAAAACAGCTAGTAGGTGTGACACTCTGGACTTTCTAAGCAGTCTTACTGTCATATGCTGCAGACAGCTGGGAAGCTAGAGACAACCATACATGAAGGATGTTTCTAACAGAGTATGCTTACCATCAAGCCCTCTACAGTTCCTTTTTCTGCCCAGAAGTCATTTGAAATACTGCTCTGGCAGTAAGTCAAAGCCCAACACCTAGTGTATGCAGTCTGGAAATCTGCTTAACTCCCTCTTGAAGTCGGATCTCCAGGTTCTGACAAACATCAAGCTGGATCCAAATGCCATGAGCACCTTCAGAGGGCCACCTATTGGCCTGCCTGCATTTTGGTAAACCCAAGCACTACCTAATTTTATAAACTTTAAAGCTGGAGGTTTTGTTTGTTTGTTTGTTTGTTTGTTTGTTTTTTAATGACAGAGTCTCTCTGTGTAGTTCTGGCTGTTTTGGAACTCATTCTGTAGACTGGGCTGGCTTCGAACTCGGAGATTTACCTGCCTCTGCCTCCTGAGTACTGAGATTAAAGCTGTGCACCACCACTGCCAGGTGACTTTAAACTTGACAAAAAGATTTATCATGAACCTTTTCCAGCCTTACTGGGAGACACAACCTGCAGCAACTGATATTTTTAGCTTGGTCCATGTCCTCAGGGCCACCAGCTTTTCCTATCTACCCGGTCCTTCTCCCCTTTCAGAAAATGAGAAAATTCACACCTGCATGTCCTTTAGAGAAGAGGATTTCATGATAGCCACTGACTCTGGATGTCCAATGAATATACCATTCGATTTCACAAACAGCCATGTGACTATGAAATACAGGACACTAGGGCTCTCTATAAAATGTATAAATGTGCAGCAGTACACACCCACAGCTGCTCCTCTTACACTGCTGAGGATTCAAATTCACAAACATCCCTCTGACTATGTAACAAACGATGCTAGGGGCTTTGTGCAAAAATACTTAAAGGGAAACATAACACATTATGCAAGCGCGGCTCTTCCCTCACTTATCCTGCCTAGGAAGCTCAAAGATTCTGATATTTTAGGACAGTTGCGGCTCAAAATAAACAGCTCTTTTTAACAGCTTAGAAAATGAACTAAAATCAAATTCAGGGCTGAAATCAATCAATTAGAAACAAATAAAACAATTCAAAGAATCAATGAAACCAAGAGCTGGTTCTTTGAGAAAATCAACAAGATAGACAAACCCTTAGCCAAACTAACTAAAAGGCAGAGAGAAACTATCCAAATCAAGAAAATCAGAAACGAAAAGGGGGACATAACCACAGACACTGAAGAAATCCAAACAATAATTAGGTCTTACTTCCAAAGTCTATATGCCACAAAATTTGAAAATCTAAATGAAATGGACAATTTCTTGACCGATTCTACATGCCAAAGCTAAATCAAGACCAGGGAAACCAATTAAATAGTCCTATATCCCCTAAGGAAATAGAAGCTGTCATCAAAAGTCTACCAGGCAAAAAAAGCCCAGGGCCAGATGGTTTCAGAGCAGAATTCTACCAGACCTTCAAAGAAGAGCTAACACCAATACTCTTCAAACTATTCCACAAGATAGAAACAGAAGGAACACTACCAAACTCATTCTATGAAGCCAGTCACCTTGGTACCTAGACCTCACAAAAACCCAACAAAGAAAGAGAATTTCAGGCCAATCTCCCTCATGAACATTGATGCAAAAATACTCAACAAAATACTTGCAAACTGAATCCAAGAACACATCAAAGATATCATCCACTACGACCAAGTGGGCTTCATCCCAGGCATGCAGGGGTGGTTCAGTATACGGAAATCCATCAATGTGATCCACCACATAAACAAACTGAAGGGGAAAAACCACATGATCATCGCCTTAGATGCTGAAAAGGCATTTGACAAAAAATCCAACATCCATTCATGTTTAAAGTATTAGAGAGATGAGGGATACAAGGCACATACCTGAACATAGTAAAGGTGATATACAGCAAGCCTATAGCCAACATCAAACTCAATGGAGAGAAACTTAAATCATTCCCACTGAAATCAGGGACAAGATAAGGCTGTCCACTCTCTCCATATCTCTTCAACATTATTCTTGAACTCCTAGCTAAAGCAATAAGACAACTGAAGGAGATCAAGGGGGATACAAATTGGAAAGGAAGAAGTCAAAGTATCACTGTTTGCAGATGATATGATAGTATACCTGAATGACCCCAAAAATTCTACCAGGGAACTCCTACAGCTGAGTAACACCTTCAGCAAAGTGGCTGGATAAAAAATTAACTCAAAAAAAATCAGTAGCCTTCCTGTATACAAAAGACAAAAGGGCCGAGAAAGAAATTAGGGAAACGACACCCTTCACAATAGCCACAAAGGACATAAAGTACCTTGGTGTGAATCTAACCAAGCAAGTCAAAGACTTCTATGAAAAAATTTTCCAGTCTCTGAAGAAAGAATTAGAAGAAGATATCAGAAGATGGAAAGATCTCCCATGCTCATGGATTGGCAGGATTAATATAGTAAAAATGGCCATCTTACCAAAAGCAATCTACAGACTCAATGCAATTCCCATCAAATTACCAACACAATTCTTTACGGACCTGGAAAGAAAAATTCTCAACTTCATATGGAATAACAAGAAACCCAGAATTGCTAAAACAATTCTCTACAGTAAAAGATCTTCAGGAGGTATCTCCATCCCTGATCTCAAGCTGTCCCATAGAGCAATAATACTAAAAATCGCATGGTACTGGCATAGAAACAGACTGGTGGATCAGTGGAATCGAATAGAAGATCCTGACATAAATCCATACACTTATGGACACCTGATTTTTGACAAAGATGCCAAATCCATTCAATGGAAAAAAAGACAGCATCTTCAGCAAATGGTGCTGGTCTCACTGGAAGTCTACATGTAGAAAAATGCAAATAGATCCATACTTATCACCCTGCACAAAACTAAAGTCCAAGGGGATCAAAGACCTCAACATAAAACCAGACACACTAAACCGCTTAGAAGAAAAAGTGGGGAATACCCTTGAACTCATTGGCACAGGAGACAACTTCCTGAACAGAACACCAACAGCACAGGCTCTAAGAGCAATAATCAATAAATGGGACCTCATGAAACTGAAAAGCTTTTGTAAAGCAAAGGACACTGTCCTCAGAACAAAATGACAGCCTACAGATTGGGAAAGGATCTTCACCAACCCTATATCTGACAGAGGGCTAATATCTAGTATATATAAAGAACTAAAGAAGTTAAACAGCAAAAAATCAAGCAATCCAATTAAAAAATGGGGTACAGAGCTAAACAGAGAATTCTCTGCAGAGGAATATCGAATGGTAGAGAAACACTTAAAGAAATGTTCACCCTCATTAGCCATGAGAATGGCCAAGATCAAAAACTCAAGAGACAACACATGCTGGAGAGGTTGTGGAGAAAGGGGAACCCTCCTCCACTGCTGGTGGGAATGCAAACTTGTACAACCACTTTGGAAAGCAATCTGGCGCTTTCTCAGACAACTAGGAATAGTGCTTCCTCAAAATCCAGCATATATCTCAAAATCTAGGCATATATCCAAAAGATTCTCAAGTACACAATAAGGACATTTGCTCAGCCATGTTTGTAGCAGCCTTATTTGTAATAGCCAGAAGCTGGAAACAGCCCAGATGCCCCTCAGTGGAGGAATGGATGCACAAATTGTGGTATATCTACACAATGGAATATTACTCAGCAATAAAAAACAAGGAAATCATGAAATTTGCAGGTAAATGGTGGGATCTGGAAAAGATCATCCTGAGTGAGCTATCCCAGAAGCAGAAAGGTGCACAAGGTATATACTCACTCATATAGAAATATAATATAGGATAAACCTACTAAAATCTGTACACCTAAAGAAACTAATCAAGAGGAGGACTCTTGCTAAAATGCTCAATTCCTACCCAGAAAGGCAAAGAGGCTGGACATCAGAAGAAGGAGAAAAGAGGAAACAAGTCAGGAGCCTGACACAGAGGACCTCTGAAAAGCTCTGCCCTGCAGACTATCAATGTAGATGCTGAGACTTATGGGTAACCTTTGGGCAGAGTGCAGGGAATCGTAGGAAAGAAGTGGGAAACATCTGGAGAGGACAGGAACTCCACAAGGAGAGCAACAGAACCAAAAAATCTGAGCACAGGGGTCTTTCTTGAGACTGATATTCCAAGGACTATGCATGGAGATAACCTAAGACCCCTGCACAGATGTAGCCCATGGCAGTTCAGTCTCCAAGTGGGTTCCATTGTAATAGGAACAGGGACTGTCTCTGACATGAACTGATTGGCCTGCTCTTTAATTACCTCCCCCTGAGGGGGAAGCAGCATTACGAGGCCACAGAAGAAGACACTGCAGCCACTCCTGATGAGACCTAATTGACTAGGATCAGAAGGAAGGAGAAGAAAACCTCCCCTATCAGTGGACTTGGGGACAGGCATGTATGCAAAGGGTGGAGGAAGGGAGGGATTGGGATGGGAGGAGGGAGAGAACCACAGGGGGGATACAAAGTGAATAAAGTGTAATTAATAAAGAAAAAAATAAAATCTGTTAATATTAAAAAAAAAAAAAAGAAAATGAACTAAAACCACAATTAATTTAGATCTAAAACTCCCATGATGCTGTGTTGCAGAAAGACTGAGTAAAGCACTGTGGAAGATGTTGTTACTGAGGGAGCAGTCATCTAGGAACAAGATGAAGAACAAGAAGGAACTGCAGGGAGGACGAGTATGAAGGAGAAAGACTGTATACATCACACAGATCACTATGTGATTCAGTAAAACCTACCTTGACTATAACCACAGATGATACAGCACTACAGAAATTCATGGACAAAATGAGAAATCCAAGGTAGAATTTATTATGCAACCTTAAGCTCTTTAAATTGTAGCTAGGAACTGATGCTGTCTTAGCTAGGATTTCTACTGCTATCACGAAACACCATGACCAAAGCAACTTGGAGAAGAAAGGGTTTATTTGGTGTATACTTACATGTCACTCACTGTTCATCATCTGAAAGAAGTCAGGACAGGAACTCAAACAGGATGGGAACCTGGATGAAGGAGCTGATGCAGAAGCTATAAGGGGTTCTGCACACTGGCTTGCTCCTTTTCATTATAGATCTGCGTAAGAATGACCTCTAATAACCATGTAGCACAGATAATACTAGGCTGTCTCAAAATCTCATCTGCCAATGCTATTGATGCAAAAACTTCAATTTAGCAGATTTTTTTGGACAAGGGCACAAAGCAGCCACATTCTTCACCAAAATATCACTAGGCTCCTCTGAAATCTCTTGAGCCAAGGCATCAAAACCTACATTGCTATCAACATCACTGTCTTCACATTCATCTTAGGATGGTCCATTAAAGCCCACTTGAAAGTATTCAACTGCTTTCTTAATCCAAAGTCCCAAAGTCCACATTCTTTCAATAAGCAGCGTGGTCAGGCCTGTCACAGCAATATCCCACTCCCTGGTACTAACTGTCTTACTCATTGTTCTATTGCTGTAAAAAGACATCATGACCAATGCTACATTATGAAAGAAAGCATTTAACTGGGACTGGAGGTTTAGCCCATTATCATCACGGCAGGAAGCATGACAGCACACAAGCATGGAAGCACAGGAAGCATGACAGCACACATGCAGATATGGTGCTGGAAAAGGAACTGAGAGTTCTACATTTGGATCCACAGGCATCAGGAAGAGAGAAAGATACTGGGCCTGGTGTGGGCTTTCGAAAGCCTACCTCCAGTGACCACTTCTTCCAACATGGCCACACTTCCCAAATCCTCCTAGGTAGTGCCATTCCCTGATGACTAAGCATTCAAGTACAAAAGCCTATGGGAGCCATTCTTACTCAAACAACCAGAGATGCTAGCTCTAAAGGTTACAGAGCATAGCAGCTTTCCTCTCCTTTAGGCAGTGTACATCAAGATGTCAAAAGCATAGGTTTCTTGACCTCACCTGAATGGATCACATTACTGAGTAGTTCTGATACAGGAATTATAGAGAGCTGGGTGACTATACTTCAAGACATGCAGAGAATGCTAATTTACATACTCTAGTGAGAGAAAATGAGGGGAAAATATAAAAGAGAAATGATCAGGATGGCCTGGGCATTCACTTTTTACTTACAGCTCCTAGAAATAATGAGAAAAAAAAAATTATACTTAATACTGCAAAAAGAAAAGGCGCTTCCGTGATCCATATATTGTGAGAAAAGCCTAAACAAACATGTTTAGGAAATCTTTGTGAAAGGACATACATACCACAGCCCCAAAAGCTTACCAAGAGATACCATGAAAGGAGAGTTAGCCAGAAGCTGAATTCAAGGGGCAGGTGTACATCTAGAGGCCAAGACAAGCTGCTTAGGCCATAGCAGTACAACCTCCAGCGAGTGAGGCTTCTTTCCTATCCACCACTTCCAACCAAAAACAAACAGAAGTACCACTTCCAATAGGAAAGCAACTGGGACTAGCAACATCCAGGAAATCCGTAACTTTAAAGCCCACAGCACACTTTTCCGACAACTGAAACCAACACCTTAACTTAATGTACCCAGCATTTGCTATTTTGTGTGTTTCTTATTCTCTTCTGCTCTTCTCCACCCTATTCCACTCTTCCAACCCTCCACTACTAGGTAGAAAAGAAAGAAGGACAGAGGGGAAAGTGAGCATTGCTATTGTTAAACTACTTCCTGCTGATTAGGGGGCTTCAAGTTCCTTGGGGTAAGTTTGATGATCACTGTCGGGATATTCAATTTCTTCTTCTGGTCTCTTTGCACATGATCACTTGACAAACCACAACAACAGCAACGAGCAGCAGTAAGAAGAGCAGCCCCTCTCAGGCTCTAGCATTTACATATCCTCTGAAAAGTTCCCAGAATTCCACCCACCCACAGAAACTATGTGGATCTGGCAAAACCATGCCCCCTGCTAGAGCACTAGGAAAATCATAGTCACCTGCTGTGAAGCAGCCTCTTATCCCCACACCTGGGATTAAAACAAAAACGTATTCCCATAACTTTTTTGTGTTTTTAAAGAAAGCAAAAACTCACTACACCTTAATCTTCATCTCCTTCAAAATTATTGGAGGCAAGCTATGCAAACAGCACTAGCAGAGAGATTAACAGAGAATCCAAACTTCCAGGAAGAGCTAACTCCTCTCCAAAGTTCATGTCCACTTATTTGCCTACCAGAAATGCCTGTTTTCTGCACCATCAGATGAATGTCTTGCTAAGGAAATAACCTCTATCTTAGCGACAAAGACACTTAGAGAGAATCTTCATATGATAGCAAAAAAGAAAACATTATATCAAACCTTCAATCTTAGCAAAAGAGCTCCACAACTTCCACGCCTTACGAAACTGAAGCTCTATAACAACCAAGAACTCCCGTCTCCCTTCCTCCGTGCCCACTGCAAACATTCTGCTTCCTAAGAGACTGCTACTTTGGATATTACCTGAGAATGGAATATTACTTCTCTTTGGTAGCTGGTTTATTTCACTGTGTAATATCCTTCAGGTCTACCATAGTATAGCACTTAACAGGACTTTTTTTTTTTTAATGTGCATTAGTGTAAAGCTGTCAGTTCCCTTGGAATTGGTATTACAGACAGTTGTAAGCTGCTTTGTGGGTGCCGGGAATTGAACCCAGGTCCTTTGTGAGAACAGACAGTGCTCTTAATCTCTCTAGCCATTTTTTTTTTAAAGCATGACTAAAATTCAGTTGTATCTATGTCAAGTTTTCATCTAACAAGGTGTACACACAGTTTACTTCTATCCCTTGGCTAGTATGAAAAATACAACCAACACGGGCTTGCCAATTATCTTTCCAGTTCTTCTGAATATACAAGTAGAAGTGGAACTGGCCACATGGTAACTCAATTTACTTGCTTGTTTAAGACCAGGTCTCATATAGCCAGAGCTGGGCTTGGACTTCCACCTCCCAAATGCTGAGACTGCAGCATGCACCACCATAACAGATCTACTTTTCCTTAGCCACCTGCATGCTCACCAACAGTGCACAATGCTATTTCTCCACATTATCAGCAACATAGGACACTATCTCTTACCTAAGCCTTCCCTCTCTTAAACTTTTTTCTTTCCTTCTTGAAATAGGGCCTCACTATGTAGCTTTGGCTGGTCTGGAACTCTCTATGTAGACCAGACTGGCTTCAAAACTCAAACGTCTGCCTGACTCTGTCTCTTGAGTGTTGGAATTAAAGGTATGCAACACTGAGCCCAGGACCTTTACGACTTTCTTTATTCATATAAAGTGCTATGCAGTTCTGGTTTGTGTTTTCCTGGTAACAGCAAGTATTAAGCAGCTCTGTATATACCTACTGCTCACACATTGTTTGCCAAGATATCAACTAACCCTGTTTTTTGTTTTGTTTTGTTTTTAAGATAACTGTGCTTAACTGTGCTAGCCATAGATGGCTAGCCTTATAAACTGATTTGAAAATGTCCTTCTTCTCCAACAGGTTGGCAGAGTTTGAAATAATTGTTAAACTTTTTTACGTTCTTGGAAGAATCCTCCAGTAAAGTCTTTCAATGTTTGGGTTTTTGTTGGAAGGTTTTGAAGAGCTGACTTAATCTCTTTATTATTTAGAAGTCTGCTCATATTTTTACTCCTTAAAGACTTGGTATTTCTAGATCATTCTCCAGTCCTAGATTGTCGTAGCAGCTGGCACAGTGTTCAGTGGTGTCTCAGTCTTGATTCTTCTGTTCTCTATTACTGATGTCTGCTTTAATCTGCTATCTCTTTCTAATTTGGATTAGTTGAGCTCTTTTCTTCTTTTTAAATGAATTTACTTTCTTATACTTTTGCCACAATCTAAAAGTGCTGGCATGTGGTATGTTCATTGTCATTTCTCTCAAGATACTTTTCTAAATTTATGATTGCTTTGACCACTGGCTCTTTTAAAATGTGTTAATTTACATGTTGGTAAAGCTTCCAGTTTTCCTTTTGTATGGATTTCTATTTTCACTTCACTGTGCTCAAAATGGACCACTGATAGGACTTCAGCCTGCTTCAATTTGCTAAGATCTGTTTTGTAAACCAAAATATGGCCTATCCTGGAGAAGATTCTAAGAAAAAAGTGTGCATTCTATTATTATGTGGGGTGTTCCGTATGTATCTACTGGCTGAACTGGCCCTTAAAACCACCCTAAGTCCTAGTCACTTATTATTCTCCATTCTGAAAACTCAATCCATTACTCAGATTGGAGTATCAGATCCTTTTCTCCTTACTTTCTATTTTTCCTGCCAATCTGTCAAAGCACTTTGTGTCTGTGTACTCTGTTTTAAGTACAAATGTTTTTAACTTATATCTCAGGTAAACTGACACTTCTATCCTTCTGTAATACCCTTTATCTCTTACAACAGTTGTATGGTGTGTGTGTGTGTGTGTGTGTGTATACATATATATATGTGTGTGTGTGTATACATCTTCTCGCTATCTTTTAGCAACTATCCTTTCATTTTCAGTCTTTGTATGTCCTCATACCTGAAGTGAGATCCTGGCTCAGCTGGCAGAGTGCTTACCTAGACACACAAATCCCTGGCTTTGACCTCCAGCCACCATGTAGGCTGGGTGTGGTAGTGCACACCTGTCATCCCAGCACTGCAGAGCAGAGACAAATTCAAGGCCATCCAGCCACATTGTGAGTTTGAGGCCAACCTGGGATACATGAGACCTTGACAAAATGAAGTTTAAAAACAATGAGATACACACAATCTCGGGGTCACTATCTAAATGGTCCTAAAGTACATGAACAAAAAAATATATACTCAAATAAATAAATATACCCAAATTTTTAAAAGAAAATAAACCTGATTAAAATAGGTAAAAATAATAAGAAAAATAAAAGATAACATATAAAATGTAGAAAGATAACATATAAACTGTATGCTTGTAGAAGGCATACAGTTTGCTCTTACTGCATCACTGCCGCAGGCACTCTCCTGCACTCCACTCTTGCTCACTTTATGCAGTGAGGCCTCATTGGAATGCCTTAGTTTCAAGAGCCAGTGATCTTTTTCTCCCTCTGGTGTCTGTATCCAGTACTGCAGAATCTCTAGTACTGTGATAAGCTGTGTCCCAGCTACACAGTAGAGGAACAACATCTGGGCTTTCTACTATGCCATTCTTCAAAGTCATGCTTACACCATTCCTTCCATGTTGATTGCCCATTCACTTGTCTCTTCTGAAATGATCAGTGTATATCCCTGACACTTCCATCCTAGTCCTAGAGATGGACTCAGTCCACCAATCTTAGGACAAATGCACTTACCCCACTGAGCCACCTTGCAGAGTATACCACAATCTGTAATAAGCTACTTCACTGTTTATCAGTGTGGTTGTATTGATTCCCACACTCATGGCCAATATATGAAATCCAAACCACTAACATATATTAACGTGAGTGTTGTAAACTTTACTCACTTGGAGTGTGCATTGACACCTTTGATTTTTTTTCATTAGTTTTTTGGTTGCAGTAAAACATAAATAAGTTAATTTAACAACAGAACAGTAGTGACTAACACTAAATATGTTCACATGTTGTCTTCTCACCTTTTTTATGCAACTGTTTCCATTGCCCCCAACAAACTGAACACATTAATACTTCCCTTTCTTTCCTCCCTTCACCCTATGATCTCTGTTCTGCCTTCTAACCAATGAATCTACCTATTCTAGGACTTCATATATATATGGGATAAAAACATACTTGCTTTTGTGCTGGACTGGTTTTATTAAGTATGTTTACATGGTCATGCATACATAAAACTGCTATTTTTTTTTATACTGGACTTGTAACTCATGAAATATAAACACATCTTGTTCATTAGCTGTGATCAATGAATAAGACTGGTGTACAGACACCTGTTTTAAATTTTTTAGAATAATTTCCTAGTTAGCTTTAACCATCATCTTGATACAATTTAAAGTCACCCAAGAAGGGAGTCTCAATTAAGGATTACCCAACTCAGACTGGTGTGGGGATGTATGTGGGACATGATAGATGCTAACTGATGTGAAGAGGCCCAGCCTACTGTGGGTGGCACCATCCCTACGCAGGTGATCCCGGCTGTATAAGAAAGCTGTACAGGAGTGTGAGAGTGAGACAGTAAGCAGTGTTCCTTCATAGTTTCTGCTTAAATCTGTGCTAAAGTTTCTACCTTGACTTCATCCTCAGCAATAGACTGTGACCTGGAAAGCAGATAAACCTTGCCCCATGCCCAAACTGTTTTTTATTAGCGTGTTTTTATCACAGCAAAAGAAAGTAGAGAAGAAATACACCTTGTAGCAGATTTTGTGTCACACAGAAATTCTGTTTAATTCTTCTGGAAAACATCAATCTGCTTTCCACTGAACTGTTCCATTTTATACTACCACCAGCAATACACAGGGCTCCAAATTCTCTTCCCAATACTTGGGGTCAGGGGCAGAAGAGATGGCTCAGTGGGTAAGAGCACTGGCTGCTCTACCAGAGGACCTGGGTTCAATTCCCAGAAACCACATGGTGGCTCACAACCATCTATAGCCTGATCTGATGCCCTCATCTCCCATGCAGGTGTACATGCAGATAGAGCGCTCATATACATAAAAATAAATTTTAAAAACTAGAACAAAAACAAAAGCAAGCAAACCAATACTTGGGCTCTTCCTTTCTTTCTTTTTGTAATCATCATGGTGGGTAGTTCTGGTTTACATGCTCCCTAATGAGTGTGGTGTTGAATGCATTTTTCATTGCTTAGTAGCCAGGTGTTTTGCTTTGTTTTTAGAGATAGGGTACCTTCTTGATTTGTATCTGAGGATAACCTTGACCTTCTGAGCCTCTTGTCCTCATTTCCCAAACTCTAGATTATAATTATGTGCCATGCCCATTTTACCAGGTGTATATTTCTCTGGTAGAATGCCTATTCAAGCTAAGTCCTCTGCTTGTTTTTTTTTTTGTTTTTTTTTTTTTGTTTGTTTTGTTTTTTGTTGTTGTTGTTGTTTAAACCCAGAGCCTGATGCATAGAAGATGTTAGAAGCCAGCACTATGCCACTGAGAAATGTCTCCAGCATCTGCCTAGTTCTGGGTGTTAGTTGCTGTTGTTTATGAGTGTCTGCACATCCCAGATATTAATTCCTTATGGGAGGGGATTGGTTGGATTGGCTGGTTTTTTACAAAGTCTCACTATGTAGCCCAAACTGGCTTCAAGTTGGTTAAGAAGTCCAACCTGGGGGCTGGGCATGGTGGCACACAACTTTAGCCCCAGCACTTAGAAGGCAGAGGCAGGCGGATCTCTGTGACTTCCGAGACCAACCTGGGCTCCAGAGTGAGGCCCTACCTCAACACACCCCAAAAAGTCCAAGTTCAATTCAAACTCATGGTTCTTGTACCCCAAAGTACCTCCAAGGACAAGGATTACAAGAATGTCCTATATGCCCATCTCAGAGATAGTACTATAAAAGTTTTTATTCATTCTGTATGCTTTCTCTAAAGTATTTATTTTGTTTTCTTGGTGGTATCCTTTGATTCACAAAGTTTGTATTTTGTACTTTTGAGAGTTGAATCCATGGGTTATAAGTACAAAAGTCAAATATTCTACCACTGAGCCACCAAGTTCCCAAATTCTTAATTTTAATAAAGTTCAATTTCTTTTGTTAAAAAAAAAATCTATTAGTTATTATTGTTGTACATAAGCCTCATGTTAGGAAGGGTGCATGTGTGAGATCCGATGACAGTTTGGTGGAATTGCTGCTCTCTTCCCACCTTCGTGGACTCCCACATTGAACTCCAATGTGGTCACCAAGCTGAGACAGCAAGTGCTTTTCCCTCTAAGCAACCTCTCTAGACCTTCAAGTTCTTTTTCTTCGTTGCCTATACTTTTGGTGTCATATCTAGGTCAGGGGAGAAGCCAAATGTTGTAGGACTTCAGCAAAATCCAATGTTGCCAGGATCTTTGACAATGTTTTCCTCTAAGAGTCGTAACATTTACTTGTAATGCATTCATAAAGACTGAGTGCAAACACCAGTTTTGATAAATAGAGCTTTAGCTGGCAACAGCTTCAAAAATTTTTTGAGGGAAGTCTCAAGTGCCTAGATTCTTTTGGTTAATCACTTGTTAAAAATGCAATGCTCACCAATGAAAACAGTTCCAACTTTGCTCACAGAGTAAAGAAACATCTGGGATGGGATTAACTGCTTTTTAATTTCTCTGAATCTATCTGATTTGTTTAGTCTAGATTCCAGAATATTGAGTTTCTTAAAGTAGGTCATATATGCACATCAAAATATCTGTTGCCTTGTAAATATTCCAGTTGTACATAAAGTGCACATACATAGGAAGGGGGTGAGCAAAGCAGATGAGCACAGGAGTCCACACATGAGTCCACACATTCTCCTCTTGCAGTAAGCCTGGGGTGAGCCTCAAGCTCACTTTCCTTTGTGCTCCTTACTGCACATGTGGGAGCTTCATAGTGTGTACATGAAAGACATTTCATTCTTAACTTCCCTGCAACTGCTGAGAGCACAGCAACTTTACATAATATTCAAAAGAATTTCCCACTAAAGTCGTACTCACACAGACTTTAACTGCGCTGTGAACATGCATTTCCGATGAGTTAGTGAACCTTTCTCTCATAACCAAGCGACACCTTTTGAAACCTGAGCAGAGGGATGTTTGGTTTAACACCTACCGACTTTGAGTGTTCAATCCATTAAGATGACTCTCTCTGAGCTCAGACACTAATGACAAAACCATCTGTAAAACAAAGCAGTTGCAGGTCAGCTCAAACTGCCACATAATTACCTCAGCTCCATTTCTCTTGCTGTGAGTGACACCTCCCTTACCATTCCTCCCCCACTCTCTCCTTGTTTTACTTTGCAGAGTGGAAGGAAGGCAGCATCACATCCTGCTGGCCGCCATGTGGGTTCTGCTGAAGCAATGGGCACAGACAAGTCATCCATATCCTAGAATTAACACCAAAGCCACAGAAAACGGAAACATACTGCAGTTTACTTTTTTCCTTCATTTTTAGTCCCTTATCTTTTAAAAAGTGATTTTCATGTGTATGACTTCCAAAACATCAAAATGGCTAACAACTCTCAAAGATCTCACTTTTTTAAAAGCATAATTGTGTGTGGGTGCATATGCCACAGCCTAGATGGGAGCCAGAGGACAACTCTGTGAAGCTGGTTCCTTTCTTCCACCTTTATGTGGGATCTGGGGATCAAACTCAGGTCAACATGCTTTTCATGACAAGCACTTTTACCACTGGGCCATTTTGATATCCCCTAGTAACTTGTCTGCTTTGCTTCAACATAAGTTTCAATGGGGCTATTTTAGATATGACATCTGTTCTGAAGTCTAGGCTGTGTCATTCTGGATGAGGTACTCTTCTCAGAAATCTCTGAGTGAGTGAGATGTGTTTTGAGAGTCCAACAGCGCCTCAAATCTTCCTTCCATGGTCATAAGTCTATGCCAAGTTAGAAACAGAGAAGTTCAACAACTCCCTGGCGGAAGAAAATATCTCATTTACCCTTCACACAACTGGTAATAATTGCAACACTAAACGTTAGATACTCACATTTTTAAGTAAACTAGGATAGTAATCAACAGGTTCAAATCCAAGACTTTTGGTAAAAAGACCGACTTCTTTCATGTCGAATCTGAATGCAGAAAGGACATAAGATAACAAACCCTAGAAAACAAACATAAAGAGAAAAGTCAACTTCTCCAAAGTGGATGGACAATGCCTACAGGCAACATTACCTGTAAGTGCCATGGCCCCTATAAAACCAGCCATTCCACTTCAACTCAAAGCATCAAGCAGAAATGCCAGCACTAACACAAGTACACTAAAGGAAAGTTTAGACAAATGTTATTGTGAAGAAAAACAAATGAGCAGAGGCCAACCACACTGATCACATAGAGAGCCTGGTCATCAACATCTCTAACTCTGTAAAACATGCTTGCACGCTGGAGTTACACATGACAGGGCTTCACGCTTGCCACTAAACTACAGCCTCCAAAGCTCTTTATTACAGACCATGTCAGAATTTGAACCTGATAAAGACCACCATATCAGCAGGGAAAGGAAGTGGTACATAAAAAATGGTGGCTGGAAATTGACTATTCAAAAAAACTAAATATTATTTATACTACTGTCTGAAATAACAAGTTTAATATAAAGAGGCCAATGTAAAAATTAGTAAGAAAACATAAGTGCTTTTCAAGAGTCTAACTGAGGAAAATACCTGCTAACTAAAAATCAAGAAAAAAAAAAAAAGGCGGTTTCTAAGTAAAAATAGAACTTTGCCCTTTTCACAAAACAACATAAGTGCAAGAGGAAGATGGCCAGGGACTAAGGACCACATGAAGAACATCACTGCACAAGCTCCCAGATGGCATGTGCAGAGAGCAGGAAAGGTAAACTGCGGCATTTCTAAGGAAACCACAAGTGCCTAAAAACACACACTACCCAATAGTCCTCATGATTAAGCCAGGACACTGCTGCGGACACCATTAACCCGGTGAGTAAAGGCTTTTGGCAGGCAAGGTCTTGAAAGTGTAGAGTGCCAAGAGACAGGTTCTTGCAGAGTGACCACACTGAGATCCCTGAGGCTTTGCTACCTGAACAAGACATCTTAACAAGTGAACAGAGACCCAGTTGTCCCTATTAAATCTCTCTCAAATACTGTTGATGCACCTGGCATACACAGAAGAAAATAAAGCCACATCTGACACTAGGGAATTATACTAAAAAAGGCTCATTTTATTGTTGTGCTGTGAACAATGTCTGGCAGCAGGGATGAGGTGATATAAACTCCATCTATGCATAGAGGTGGGCAGCCATGACAGCTGATAGCAGGACAGAAGACAAGGCACCCAGTCTGGGTTAAGCTTTATGGTGGGTACAGGCCCCGCAGCACACCTATTGGGTGCCTATGTCTTTATAGCATCTATCAGGAGGATACCTGACAAGTTTCCATTTCATCATGAGATAGTTTATATATTCAACAGTAACGAAGGTTACATGAAAGACTTCATCAACTGTGAGATTTAGTGATGTATCAGAAGCACAGAGACAGGCTCTGTGATATACCCTTTCTACCACTCCACAGCCTTCCTTCCCAAATGGGAAACTCTGATTGAATCTGGCTTGCTCTTTACAGCAAAGAAGGCATTCTCTATGAGTGGGCAACACCTACCTCAGGGTCCTAAGCATAGAGCTCCAGACTGCATTAGAATACCATAGCTGGAAACCTGAGCCTGGAGGCCAAGCCCAGGGCCTCAACTTAGATAAGTTTATAGAGCTGCTGCAGTTGAGGAAGCTACTTCAACTTACACCACAACAAAACCAAGAGACATGGGCAGCATTGCTGACAGAAATGAGCACACCAGAGGAGAAAAAACAGAAACTTATGTGGTGAAAGCAGGCTTTTGGAGCCTGTACTGCAAAGGCTCCTTACTAAAGGGAACACTGACTACGTGGAGCCACTGTATGTTACTGCTGTTTTTCTTTCTGTTCAATTTTGTTCTAAGAGCATAAAGTAAATAAGCTGACCACAGCCCAAGAGAGCTATCTCCAAGTTCTTTTCACCTGTCAAGGGCACTGAGATGAGAGCAAACAGCCCACTGCATCTTCTTCCCTTAGAGTTGCTCACACCACACAGGACTACCTGCAAGCCTCAGCAAGAAAGCAAGGAACATTGAGGCTGATCCCCCATGTGGCTGCCAAGGAAGTACGGTAGACAAAAAAGGTTTCACCACATATCAAAGCCATATGAAAGTGTCCCAGGTGTGACCAACTCAGGAAGCCGGTCAAGCAGTCTTGGTTTGTACATCAGCAGCTCTGGGACTGGCATGATAAAGTCAAGAGAGAGGGCAGCACCTGTCTTACAATTTCGACACGGAAAGCACTTTGTATGCAAGAGCTGCTATACCCGCTCCACAGACCCGCACCCCAGCCCTCACGCTGTATAAATATTCTTATTGAACCTTCCTTACAGGTAAGGGCACCAAGACACAGGGCAGGTGCTGTCCACATCTGGATCCCGCCCTCTTGTCAAATCCCAAAAGGAGATACTCTGAGCCACTCTCCACAAAACTGCTAGATTCAAATCAGACAGTCTTAGAGTAGGCCCTTAATGCTCACAGTCCACATGTCTCCCCAGGGCCAAGAGGCCTGGACCCACCTCTCTGAAAGTGAGAGCAAGACTTCAGATCCAAATAAGAGCTTTCCTAGAAGACAGAGAAAGAGAGACAGACAGACAGAGACATAGAGACAGAGAGAGAAGAAGGAGAAGGAGGGATGAAGAGAGAAAGAGAGAGAGGAAGGGAGAGAGGGAGAGTGACTTGTTACAGATAACATGAAGTACAGGCCTGAAGGGAGACAGTCCCTTGAGTTTTGAATATGACTTTGGGGAGGAAGGAAGTTCTACACATGAGCTAGCCTGTATGTAGAACTGAACTCCAGTTGTCAAGCCTGTGTGGCAAATGCATTATCCATTGAGCCATCTCTCTATTATACCTTTTAATCATAAAGATATTTTGTAAAAGAAAGTCGAATGGTTTACCTTCTGTCCATTTTGTCTGTGATTCCCTAATGCGAACTCCTATGGAGGAGCACAAAGGTCCAGGCCCAGCTCAAACAAGCACAGGTCACAAAAGTGGCCTACTGAGTCCTGCCCTGGGCCAGCAGGCTCTTGAGACAGACACATGTTATTCCTGAAATCTCTCATTTAAAAGTAGACTTCAGGGGCTGGGGAGAGGGCTCAGCAGTTAAGAGCACTGGCTGCTCTTCAAGAAGGACCAAGTTCAATTCCCAGAACCCACATGGTGTCTGACAACCATCTACAACTCTAGTCCCAGATTTAATGCCCACCCTGGCCTCTGCAGTACTGGGCATACATGTGGTGCCTCGACTTAAAATTCAGGCAACAGACTCAAATACAAAAAATAAAAAGTAAAATTTAAACTGTAAAAATTAAACTTGGCTAAGGATGAATCTCAGTGGTAGATTACAGATGAGAACTATCAGTTCTCAGCACCAAAAAAAAAACAGTAAAATAAAAATCAGTGTTTCTCATTGGTAGAGTTATCTGTTTTTACTGCCACCTAGTGGCAAAAGCTTTAAACAAAGAACCACGAAAGGCAAGGCCATCTGATCAGGACTTGAAGACCCTCTGACTCTACCCTCCTGGATCCGGTAACTTAAGGGCTAACAATGAACACAAACCAATGTCTGCAAACAGAATGTGGACAAGTAAACATGTACTGACAGTAAGACAGTGCAAAGGCACCAGCTGGCTCTTTCTAAAGTTTTCAGAGGTGGAAGTACAGAAACTAACATGACTATAACACTTGACATGTGTACGAGCCCTCACAAACACACCTGCCACAGTATGATTGTAAAGGACAGAGGACAGTTTCCTAGAGTCACTTCTCTAAGGCAAACACATGGTTCCCCAGATCAACCTCAGCTTATCAAGCTTGGCAGCCTTTGCCTACTGACACACCTCACTAACCCATATACAATGACTTTTCAAAATATGTATCTTATTTTTATTCGTGAGTGGTTGTCTGCATGTATGTATGTACACAATGTGTATGCAGTGTCCTTGGAGGCCAGAAGAAGGTACAAAATACTTTGGAATCTGAGTTATAAAGAGGGTTGTGAGCTGCCATGTGGGTGCTGGGAACTGAACCTGGGTCCTTTGCAATAGTATTAGCCACTGAGCCAGCTCTACACACACACATACACACACAACTTTATGTTGATTCACAAAGTCATTAAGCACAAAAGAATTCTACTTGAGGAGCACTGGAGATGATTGCTCTAAGCAGGCAAGCTCTCACAGGCGTTTCAACTAATGTTCTGGTTCCGCCCTACCCTACTGCTGCTGTCAGGGCAGCATATTTGTTCCTGGGGAAATTAAGAAGGATTAGAACAATCATGGTCAAGGTAGAAAGAGAAGCTGTGGGGCTTGCTCAAATGAAGGACGAGTAGAGCCAAACTGTGGTCGATATTCCTGGACCAAGACAAAGCATGTGCTTTTCTTACGCTTTTCTAAAGGATTTTTGTCTGATCATTAAAATCTCTTAGAATATCCACCACTATTCTTTTCATTGATCCTGTTTATTTAGCCATGTTTTTTAAAAAAGTAAAAAAAATCCATTTGAAAACCAGGATCCTTTATTCATTCATTTGTCAAACACCTAGAGGGGTGGTATATACTCTACTGAAACAGGTAGGATGAGAAGCCCCCCCCCCCCAAGACTGTGATGGGCAATAGAGACAGGAACATAAGTGCTGTTAGAAATAAGATGGTCCATCAGTGTCTACAGAAACAGGATGATTCTAACCCAATTTTCTGATCACTTCACAGTGATTGCATCTGAGATGGCTCATGGCAACTAGGGAAGCAGGAGATGTACATGAGTGGTATGGGCCTGAATAGCACAAGCAAAACACAACTCAGCAAGAAATGGAGCCAGCAATGAACAACTCATAATGGCCCAGCACCACGGCTGTTGCTCTCACAGGTTCCTAAGTGCAGGCCCCACTCCACACACCTGGCCAAGCTCAACTTTCTAAACTATACACCAGGCCCTAGCATTTTTTTTTTCTTCCAAGGAACCCAACAACTCCTGTCTCCAGTTGCCAAAACTTACCCTTATCTTTCAAAACCCATCTTTCTATGAGACTTTTGTTTTAGTGTCAACTTGCTAAGATCCTTCTCCTGGGATCTAAGATCTTTCTCCTATGGGCTAAGATCTTAGTCTCCATGGGGTCCTGTTGGCACTTCCGTCAAAGGGCCTGCAATGCTGTCTTAAACACACATTCCAGTCCACTTGGTACCCACAGGCTCAGGAAAGGAGGAGCTGACTTAACATCTCTTACCTTCCCTTGAGCAACTGCAAGCTGTCCTCACACAGTGAACCCTTGGGTCAAATTCAACAGAAAGGCTCTTTCATAACTCCTTCAGGCTTCCTTTTTTTTTTTTTTAACAGAAGAACAAGAGAAATTCTGTTTTTCACAATTTGCTTTCTTTTCAGGTCATAAAATACCCACAAAACCAAAAAACATGATGACACTGTTATGTCTTTTACCTCAAAGAGACTGACTCAGTTTGTAACCTTGGCCATAGCCTCATACTGCTATGGACTCTATCCCACAGAAAACACATTATTTTACAGCCGGTGGCAACCTGGGGCCTTCCAGAGTCTCAGGATACCCAGAAGGGATATGACAAGCAGCACCACTGTACAAAGAGTCAGAAATTTCCAAGGCAATCTCGGTTGAATTTAAGTGAGTTAAGAAGCTGGTCTTCATGAAATTGAATTATTTTGTCTTCCCCAATATACCACTTAGGTACATTAAATATGCATGCCTTCCCCTTACTTGAGTCCTTCTACATATATCCAGCCTATTAGTCTAGAGTGGGTCGCAGAGGTGGAGCTCTCAGAAATCTAAGCAGATAACATGCGTGTGCCCCAAAGCTCAACTAGCCACTTCCTCTTTTGTGTTTTTTCGTATTTGTCTAAAATAAATTTATGGCATTATACTAGAACACTTATTTGGCTATCATTGACATTCCTAAATTAATTAAATCCCAGTGATTCCTAGTTTTCAACACTAAGCATCAGACTATAAATGTGGCTTCTGTTGACAATACCATGGGAGTGACCATGACCCACCCCCAAGTTCACACAGATGACCCAGGCTAATATATAAGCGTCACCTACATTTATCCCAGAGAAGCATGCACAGAAATGCAGTCTCCTCTCAAGTAAACTGCAGCAGCAGACCCTGCAGCACCCAACAAGGAGCTACAGGAGCTAGAGAGAGGACTCAGAGGTTATGAGCACTGGCTGCTCTTCCAGAAGGCCCAGGTTCGGTTCCTAGCACCCAGGTGGCAATTTACAATCCTCTATTACTCCAGTTCCAGGGGATCTGATGCCATTTGCTGACATGAGAGCACCAGGCACATAAGTGTCTCACAGACATAGATTCAGGCTAAACGTTCATACACATTACAATAAATTTTCTAAATTAATTAATTAATTTACTTTACATTGCAATCATAGCCCCCTCCCTCTTATACATCCCCCTCCCCTACTTCTCAGAAAAAGGGGAGCCACCCCTCAACCCACCCCAGCTCATCAACTGGAATCAGGACTGATTGTATCCTATCCCCGGTGATTTGTCAAGGCAGTCCTGCCCAGGGGGCGAGGGGGAATGATGAAAAAGAAGACAACAGAGTCCATGTTAGAGTCAGCCCCGCTCCCCTTACTAGGGTACCACATGAAGCCCAAGCTGCCCATCAGCTACATATGTGTAGGGGGCCTAGGTCCAGCCCATGCATGGTCCTAGATTGATGCATCAGTCTCCGCAAGCCCCTCTGGGCCCTGGTTAGTTGGCTTTGTTGGTTTTCCTGTGGAGCTCCTGTCACCTCCAGGTTCTTTTGTCCTTTCCCCCACTTTTCCACAAGATTCCCTACGCTTTGCCCAATGTTTGGCTGTGGGTCTCAACATCTGCTAGGCTCCCATCTGCAAGCATAGCAGAGTATCATTAATAGTGTCAGGGGTTGCTCCCTCCCATGGCATGAGTCTCAGGTTGGTCAAGGAAATGGTTGAACATGCCATCAATGCCATTTATATTTATCCCTGCACAACTTGTAGCTAGGGTAAATTTTGGGTCAAAATTTTTTTGAGTGGGTTGGTGTTCCCCTCCCTTCACTAGGAGTCCTGTCTAGTTAGAGGGTGGCCTCTTCATTATCCATGATTCCCACTACTTGGAGTCTCAGCTAGAGTCACCCCCACATTCTTCCACAAGCCTGTTCTGTCTTAGGTCTCCAGCAGGTCACAGAGATACCTCTACCTGTGGTTTCTCTTCTCTCTGCAGGCCCTTTGTCCTCCCACCCCTACTCTCCTCAAGTCTAATCATTGCCCTCATTTTTCTCTGCACTCCATCTCCTAGCTTGTCCCTTCTCTTCAGCCACTTCTGCCATCTATTCTATTTACACTTCTGAGTGATATTTAAGCATCCTCCTTGGGTTCTCCTTGTTATTTATACTCTTGGGATCTGTGAATTATAGTATGTTTATTCTATACTATATAACTTAAATCTACTTATAAGTGAATACATACCATGTGTGTCTTTCTGGGTCTGGGTTACCTCACTCAGGATTACATTTTCTAGTTCTATCCACTTGCCTGCAACTTTTATGATTTCCTTTTTTATAACAGCTGAGTAGTATTCCGTTGTGTAAATGTACCACAATTTCTGCATCCATTCCTTGGTTGAGGGACATCTGAATTGTTTCCAGTTTCTGGCTATTATGAATAAAGCTGCTATGAACATAGTTGAGCAAATGTCCTTGTTTTATGGTAGACCATCTTTTGGGTATATACCCAGGAGTAGTATAACTGGGTCGTGAGGTAAAGCTTTTCCCAATTTTCTGAGAAAGCAGCAGACTGATTTCCAGAATGGTTGTACAAGTTTGTACTTCCACCAGCAACGGAGGAGGGATCCCCTTTCTCCATATCCTCTCCAGCACGTTTTGTCACTTGAGTTTTTGCCATTCTGCTGGGTGAAGGATGGAATCTGGGAATCATATTGATTTGCATTTCCCTGCTGACTAATGATGTTGAGCATTTCTTTAATTTCTTTCACTTGCTTGGAAAGAGTTACACCAAGATAATTTATATTATTTGTGGCTATTGTAAGGGGGGGGGGGGTTTCCCTAATTTCTTTCTCAGCCCTTTGTCATTTGTATACAGGAGGGCTACTTTTTCTTTTTTTAATTAATTTTGTATCCAGCCATTTTGCTTAAAGTGTTTATCAGCTGTAGTTCTCCAGTGGAATTTTTGGGGTCACTTATATATACTACCACATCTGCAAATAGCAATACTTCTTCCTTTGTGTAATTTGTATTCCCTTGATCTCCTTTAGTTGGCTTATTACTCTGGCTAAGACTTCAAGTATTTATATTGAAGTGATACGATGAGAGTGGGCAACCTTGTCCTGTTCCTGATTTCAGTGGGACTGCTTTAAGATTCTCTCCTTTTAATTTGATATTGGCTACATAGGCTTGCTATATATTGCCTTTATTGTGTTTAGGTATGTGCCTTGTCTCTGATCTTTCCAAGACTTATAACATGAAGGGGTGCTGGATTTTGTCAAATGCAAACAATATCTAATGAAATGATCAAGTGGGTTTTTTTTTTTTTTCAGTTTGTTTATATCGTGGATTATGTTGATGGATTTTCATACATTGAATCACCACTGCATACTTGGGATGAATCCTACTTGATCATGGTGGATGATATTTTTGATGTTTTCTTGGATTTCCTTTGAGAGTACTTTTGCAATCAATGTTCATAAAGGAAATTGGTCTAAAAATCTTTCTTTGTTGGCTCTTTGTATGGTTTAGGTAACAGGGTGACTGTGGCCTCATACGACAGTTTGGCAATGTCCCTTCTGTTTCTATTTTGTGGAACAGTTTTAGGAGTATTGTTATTAGCTCTTCTTTGAAACTCTGTAGAATTCTGTGCTGAAACCATCTGTCCCTAGGTTTTGTTTGCTTTTCATTTTATTTTTTTTTTTTGTCATGGGAGACTTTTAATGACTGCCTCTATTTTCTTGGGGTTATAGTACTATTTAACTTGTTTACTCGACCTTAATTTAACTTTGGTAAGAGGAATCTATTTTTTTTAAAGTGTCCATTTCATTTAGAAAGATCCTATGATTCTATGGATTTCCTCAGTGTCTGTTGTTATGTCTACCTTTTTTCATTTCTGATTTTGTTGATTTGGTACTGTCTCTCTACCGTTTAGTTATTTTGGCTAAGGGTCTATCTTGTTGATTTTCTCAAAGAACCAGCTCTTGGTTTCATTAATTCTTTCTTTGTTCTCTTTTCTAATTTATTGATTTCAGCCATATGTTTTATTATTTCCTGTTGTCTACTCCTCTTGCATGTGTTTGCTTCTTGGTTTTTTTTTTTTTTTTCTTCCCTCTAAAGATTTCAGGTATGCTATTAAATTGCTAGTATGAGATCTCTCCATTTCTCTATTAAGACACTTAATGCTATGAACTTTTTCCTCTTAGCACTGCTTTCATTGTGTCCCATAGGTTTGGGTATATTGTACCTTAATTTTCATTGAATTTTAGAAGTTTTAAATTTTTTCCTTTATTTCTTTCCTGACTCAATTGTCACTGAAAAGGGAGTTGTTCAGTTTCCATGAGTGTATAGGCTTTTTGTTATTTCTGTTGTTGTTGAAGTCCAGCTTTAATCCACAGTGATCTGATAAAGTACAATGGGTTAATTTTATTATATTGGTTGGAGTTTGCACTGTGACCTACTTATATGGTCGATTTTGGAGAAAGTCCCATGCAGTGCTGAAAAGAAGGTTTTGTGTTTTGGTGAAAAGTTCTGTGGATAATTATTAGGTCCATTTGGTTCATGACATCTGTTAGTTTCCTCATTTCTTTATTTAGTTTCTGTCTGGAGGATCTGTCCATTGGTGAAAGTTGGAATGTTGAAGTCTTCCCATTATGAATATGTGGGGATTGATGTGTGATTTAAATTTTAATAATGTTTCTTTTACAAATGTGGGTGCCCTTGTTTTGGGGGCATAGATGTTCAGGATTGAGATGTCATCTTGGTGGATTCTTCCTTGCATCCCATTGCTTTTGATTACTTTTGGTTGAAAGCCTATTTTATTAGATATTAGGATGGCTACTCAGGCTTGCTTCTTGGGTCTGTTTGCTTGGAAAGCCTTTTCCAGCTCTTTATTCTTTGGTGCAGAGGTATGTTTCTTGAATGTAGCAGAATGTTGGGTCCTGTTTATGCATCCATTCTGTTAGTCTGTGTCTTTTTAATTGGAGTATGAAGTTCACTGATGCTGAGCAATATTAATGACCAATGATTGTTAGTTCCTTTTATTATGATGACGGTGATGGTAGTCTGTTTGTGTGCCTGTCTTCTTTGGTTTGCTGTAGTGAAGTTATTTTTATCTGTGTTTTCCTGGGTATAGTTAACCTCCTTCCAGTATCTTCTGTAAAGTTGGTTTCTATGTAAATATTGTTTAAATTTGGTTTTGTCATGGAGTATCTTGTCTTCTCCATTTATGGTGATTGAAAGCTTTGCTGGGTACAGTATTCTTGTGCTGACATCTGTACTCTCTTAGGGTCTGCGAAACATCTGCCCAGGCCCTTCTGGCATTTACAGTCTCTGCTGAGAATTCAGGTGTGATTCTGATAGGTCTGCCTTTATAAGTTACTTCACCTTTTTCCCTTGCACTCTTTAATGTTTTTCTTTTTCTAAATCAAAACATTTAATGTTTTGATTATTATGTGGCAGGAAGAATTTCTTTTCTGCTCTAATGTATTTGGTGTTTGGTAAGCTTCTTGTATGTTTCTAGGCATCTTTCTTAAGGTTGCAAAATTTTTCTTCTATGATTTTCTTGAAAAATATTTTCTGGTCCTCAGAATCGTCGGGAATCTTCACTTTCTTCTATTCCTATCATTCTTATGTTTCATCTTTTCACGGTGTCCTTGATTTCTTGGATGTTTTGTGTAAGGAATTTTTTTCAATTTACTATTTTCTTTGACAGATGTATCCATTTCTTCAATTGTGTCTTCTATGCCTAAGATTTTCTTCTCCATCTCCTGTATTATGTTGGTGATGCTTACCTCTGTGTTTCCTTAAGTTTTCCATCTCTAGGATTTCTTCCATTTGTGTTTTCTTTATTGATTCTATTTCCATTTTTAGGTCTTACACCATTTTATTCATTTTCTTCATCTGTTTGATTGTGTTTTCCTGCATTTATTTAAGTGATTTATTCATTTTCTCTTTAAAAGCCTCTATTTGTTTGATGGTATTTTCCTGTATTTCTTTAAGGGATTTACTCATTTTCTCTTTAAATGTCTCTACTCCTTTCATAAGCATAGATTTAAAGTCATTTTCCCATGTTTCAGCTGTGTTAGGATATGCAGAGCTTGGTGCCATATTGCCCTGTTTTTTGTTGATTGTGTTCTTACGCTGGCCTTTAGCCATCTGGTTGCCCTTGGTGTTGGCTGATTGATCCTGGAGCCTACTGGGCTTCTGGGTCATGTGGGAAGAGCCCCATGGGCTGAGGACTGGAAAGCAGCCTCAGCTCAACTGCTTTGCTCTCAGTTGGATCTATCGGCAGAGAATTAGGGTATGGTTTTCTAACTTGTGTGCCCCTGCAAGGTCCTACAGGTCTCTTCAAGATAGCTAGTAGAGCTGTGAACTGTATGCTGGATCTGCATGTCTCTGGAATCCCAAGTCTCCCTCAGAACAGCTGGAGTAGCCAGGAACTGTTTTGTTTTGTTTTGTTTTGTTTTTTAAACTTCATGCATTTATTTTATTTTATTTTTTTATAATTTTTTATATTAATCACAGGTTATTTACTTTGTAGCCCAGCTGTAGCCCCCTCCCTCATTCCCCCCCAATCCCACTCTCCCTTCCTCATAGCCAGGAGTTCTTAAGGTGTTACTGTGCATTTCTGGAAGCCAGGATCCTCTCCTCTGTCTGGTGTTTCAGTCAGCAGTGAGGTGGCTAGCTCACCCTGCAAACACTGTGCTCCTGGTGTTTAGACTCTTCTGGGTGCCACCATCTTGGATCAGGACCCTATGTGCTCCTATTATCCAGCCAGTCTCCACAGGGAGACAAGTAGAACCATGGACCAGAGACTGAGAACAGGATTTGTCCTTAGGGAGGCAGGAGGAGTCTGGGGTCCGGATACTGGAGCAGTGCATTTCTAGAACTCAACAGACATGTTTGAGTAGATGGTAGGCGCCAGGTGCCAGGAGCCTAGGACCGTGTGTGCCTCTTGGATCCAGGACCCATCTGCCCATTAAAATAAATCTTTAAAATATTTTTTAAAACATGTGTCACAGGTTTGTGTAAATGAGGACACATAAAAGGTTTTGTCAAGAAGAATTTAGTGTCACCAAGATGTGGTACTGTCTGGGTATAAACTGAAGTTATCAGTAGTAGAACATCACAATTTTCCTAAAACTACACAAAAACAAAGCAAGAAGCACAGCATGGTACACACTGACAGAATATGAAACTGAATGACTAGACAGGCACCTTGACTCAGTTTACATACAAGAAGCACACACAATGTACGGCCATTGCCCATGTTATGATTACTCCACGCCCATCCATCTACAGCATCAGAACACTACAATTCCTAAAGGAAGGGTCTGAAATGATGAAATGATCTGTTTCCAAATTATGAGCATGGCCACACCAACTACAGTGCTAAAACTAGAAGAGAGACAGCAGTCAAACAGCTTGAAAAATTACAAGAAGTTTGTTTCACTGTATGGTTATCAGTGTTGCTGCTACTGGATTAAGAATTAAAAGGCATTTTAACAGATAATGAGCACATTCGGTACCAAAAAGAAATGAACCCAATTTAAAGGTGCAATTATATCATGGTATGGTTTGAATGTGAAACGTCCCCCTACAGGCTCAAGGTTTGAGTCCCTGTTTGCACACATCATAAGTTCTACCTGGAGGAAGCGCCTACACAAGGCAGCAGTCATCATATGGCTCCCCGACTCTAGCTAAAACCATTCCTTCATCTGGTTCAAACTCCAGCAGAAGAGCCTCTGACCACTGTACACAGAGGACTTAATAGGTGAGCTGAGTTAGGATGCTTCCAGAGAGAGGCTAGGACTCAGACACTTTGTGTTCCTCCAACAGCTGTCAGTTCAGCAAGGGAAATCACTTACTGTCTTCCAAACTACAGTTCTTGTTCTCTCTCCTCTATCCTGCTCTCTCTCTCTTGGTCTCTCCTTCCCTCCCCCTCCCTTCCCCTATCCTCTTCTCTTCCCCTCTCCCCTCTTCTTCCTCTCTCCCTAAAGTGGGACGCATTAAGAGACAGGGTTTCTTTGTGCAGCCCTGATTGTCCTGGAACTCACTATGTAGACCAGGCTGGTGTTAACTCAGAGATCCGCCTGCCTCTGCCTCCTGAGTACTGGGATTACAGGGGTCTGCAGCCACCACCCAGCCAGTTTCTTTCTTTTTGAAATAGAGAACATAATATCTATCAGTGTCAGAGGTGGTGATGAAAAGAAACCATGTATGTACTTCATGGGGCTTGTGATCTGGCTCATAGCAGACACAAAATGCATACTAGTTTCCATGAAGAAGTACTATCGCTAACCAAATGGCTCTGAGACATGCTAAACACCTAGAATCTAGCAGGAATCACAAAGGATGAATTCTGCTTCATATTCTGATTGCTATTAGCTATTGCCAGTATTGAACTTAAGCAGTTCCCATTTTCCAAAATAGAGATGAGGTCACTATATTCTATCCCTACATCTTCCTTCTCAAGATGCTAGAGAGGCAGCATGTTTTTCACTACTGCTGCAGATTCAGGGTATGAATAGTAAACACAGTCCTTGTAAGATTTTTCCATAAACATCTCTTGGTTCCAGCCATTGCTTCCCTTTGTGACTTCACATTCAAACACCACATCCCAGACCATGACTGCTTCAAGAGAATCCAGGGGCCCAGCAGCCATACCCGTGAGGTCAGAGGCTCCCAATGGGGAGAAGCCCCACTGGGAAGAAGTTCAATAAAAGGTGGAACATTTTCCCATGCCTTTTTGTTTTTATTTCTTTTTGCTTTGTCTTTTTTCATTTCTTTTTTAAATATAGGTCTTATACTGGAGGCCAGGCTGGCAGGAAATTCGCTATGTAGCCTAGGCAGGCCTCTTAACCTGGCAATCCTCCTGCTTCAGCCTCCCATATAATGAGATCACAGTTTTGGGGCAGCAGCCCAGCTCTGTCCAAGCCTTTAGGTCTACAGAATCAATGCTCTGCTGTCCCTAGCATGGTTATCTGCACATGGGGGCTTGACAGCAACCATCTGAATCTGTTTCTGTACAGTGTACCTCTTTGTTTTCTCCTCATGTTCCCACCGCAGCCCATTATCTAGGATTTCATCCATCCCCCTCTTCCCTAAGACGGCGTCATGGGCTCTGTCTTATCTCTCCTTGGTAGCCTAAGCCACCCCAGCACTGTTTTCATCTTTCTAGACTTCCAAAAAAAAAAAAAAACTGTGGCTCTGTGGGCAGTGCACCTAACTATTATGTATGAGGCCCTAGATTGGATTCCCAGGACTCTATAAAATTCAAATGTGCTCATTATAGGTGGTCTATAATCCCAGTAAGATCTGAAATTCAAGGTTGTCCTCATCTACAGTGTGAATTCAAGTCCATGAGACTTTGTCGCCATACAAACAAAAACAAACAACATGAGCCAGCTGATGGTGACACATGCCTTTAATCCTGTATTGGAAGACAGAGGCAGGCAGCTCTCGAGTCTGAGGCCAACCTGGTCTATAGAGCAAGTTCCAGGACAGCCAAGGATACACAGAGAAACCCTGTCTTGAAAAATAAAACAACATCAAGAAAAAGACAAAACAACCAGTGATGTCATGTGTTCCTATAAATTTTTAAAGTGTATGACAAATAAAAATGACACACTAAGTGGTACAAAGGAGAATGCATTCTTGACTTTGGCACAGAAATTTCTTTTGGCATTATTCAAATCCTCATCATGCCAACTTAAAGGGTGGAACTAATTTTTCCAGTCACTCTGCAGTTTGGCATCCCTGGCCAAAACTAATTATTGCAGACAGATCCTGTGATTTTTCCTTTAAAATCTTGACTTCAATTTTCCCTCCTTTTAAAATTTATATGTCCCGCTGCAGCTTAAATGAAGTTATCTACAGTAAAACCTAACTGGACTGGTGTTTTTAGGACTTCTTTCATGTGAAGTAAACACTCAGGAATCCGGAGACTTGAATCAGTTAGGCCAGCCAGCAAGGCAGAGGCTGCCACCTCATACTGCCTCCCCATAGCCACTGTGTACATAGCGCACTGAGAACAGGTGCTGACAGAACACAGCTCCAAGCATAACAAGGTTTACAGTTTCTACTTTTGCTTACAGAACTTCTTGCTTGCTCACTCAGTTCTACGAGGGAGTAAGAGTTGGTTTTTCAAAAGCCAAGATCGGAAAGCACAAGAAAATTAGCTTGGATGCAATAGTACGAACAGGTGAAACCACGGAACTAGAACCTGTTCATAATAATGGGCACAGAAACACACAACTGGAAGCTTGCATTTTACTAAGGAAGTGCACCCTGAGCAGGTCACATGCCTGAGGAATCCATGACAGAGCACAGAAACTGAACTCTCTGCAAACAGCCCCAGCATCCTGCTACCTCCTTGTCTAATGTCATGTGGCACTGACCTGTGAACACCAACCTTCGAAGTCCAGTCTGCTCTCTTTTCCCAGTGTTCATAAAGCTGGCACTGCTCAGACATCACACTGTAACTTAGGTGCAGTGACACACTGAATTAGACCACCTCAAGGGTGGAAACACACTTCATTTGGGAAATCAAACTGTTGGGAGAGGGGGAGCAACAGAGAGGGTAGTTAACATCTGGCAGTGGGAAAAGCCTTGTCAGTTTTATGGGAACAGGTAAGAACAGGAGGAGAGATACGGGCCAGAACAGCCTGGGCACTATTAGCACAGGGGCTTTGATCTGTTGAAGGACGTTAATCAGGAACTAGATACCCTTTACCCAAGGTAGTTGACTGATAAAGGCGAATAAGAGAAGTAATGGCTTTTTCTGACAAACAGAAACTCATTTCACAGAATGTCTGAGGAATGCCAAGTTTAAGCTTTGGTTTATCTGAAAGCAATCCTTCTATTCACCTGGTCAGAATCCAGTCTGAGCTAAGCCAAACTTTCATTTAGAGCACTGTAATCAGTACTGTCACTTTGGAGGCCCACTTTGGACATAATAAACACACACACACACACACATACACACACCATTGGCTTTCATTTCCAACCAAAATGCTCAGGGGCTTAGCCCTGCTTAGAATGCTTCCATGGTTGATTTGCTTGATTGTTTCTGGGCAATAATATTCTCTTTTTCTTCCTTGTCACACCATCACCTCTACTCTGAAATTCCACGTGAACAACATCACCTTACAAAGCAGCAACTTTCATCTTACTACCAACCAATTTACAAGCTCACCTACACTCTTGTCTTTCTTCCCAATCTGATATAGGAAGCACCCTTGTTTCCATGAAGCACAGTTGTCCACCACTACCCTTACCAAGACCTTCGTAGCAGGGACCTCATTGTCTCCTACATCGTTACTAGGTTATATCTGTCAGGTTATACAAACACTCACTAGCTTCAAAAGGGCACATGCCCATGGCACATCTTCCTCCTGAATCCTGTCCATTTCTTTGTTCTCCATTGTGCCTATCTCCCTCAGAAAATTGCTAAAGTCCCTTCCTCTGTTTTTTTTTTAACCTGACTGTCCAGTCTACCTCCATCTGTCCCAGTCCTCTAGCCAGAATGCCAACTGCAAACAGTTGGATCCATGTCTGCTAACCAAAAGCCTTTACACAGGCATGATACAGTGCCTGAAGACCCTCCAGTTCTAGCTGGGCACTGGCTCACATTTCCTTTGTCCTGTCTCCCTTGTTCAGCAACCTCCTCAGCTGGCTCTTACATAACAGAGCAGATCTGAGCAGACTCATCTCACTCTGCAGATGCTGTTCTTCCACTAAGCTTTTGTCATCAACTCTTAATCCAGTCTTGAGTCTGAGTACAAGGCATATCAGGTCACAGCTCTCCTTTATCTTTCTACCTCACATGTCTCCCTCCTGTAGCACACTGGGGGTCAAACCCTACAAGCCCCACATCCAAAGCCACTGTTTTTTATATGGGGACTGTTTTCACTTTCTGTGACAAAATATCTGACCTAAGGATCTTAGAAGAAAAGCAGGCTGAGGAAAGAGTTCAGTTAGTGGTACACTTGCTAACCAAGCATGAGGGCCTGACTGTGGTTGGGCACCCATGCAAGAAGCTAGTTGCAGCATGCATGTGCTTGTAGAGCCAGTGGCGGGAGGCTCTCTGGCCAGGAGTCTGTCCTTATGACTGAGCTTATGGTCAGACAAAGACCCCAAATCAAGAGGAAGTCTCTCTAAGTCATTATCCAACCTCCACATGAATACACACACCCATACAAGGTACAAACAGGAAGAGGAGAAAGACTAGGCATAAGATGAGGAAGGGTAGGAGAAGGAAAAAGAGGACTTATTTGTGTTCAGTTTCAGCCCCTGGTCACTTGATTCTTCTGTTGCTTTAGGCTATATGGTGCGGGGGGACTCTAAGACAGAAGCACCTGCTCCTTTTAGGTATCCAGAAAGTACAGCGGGAGTAGGAGAAGCCATGGTTTCAGTGTCCCGTTCAAGAACATTCCTCCAACAATGTGAACCTCCTTCCACAAGGCCACCTGGCCTTAGGTTCCACCAGCTCCCAGCAGTACCATAAGTTGAGGACACCAAGCCTTCAACAATAAGCCTTTTAACATATTTAAACTGTAAGCCATGCCATCAAGGCAGTCCTTCCAGCCCCACCTTCTTCCCACACCCTCCAGTTCCTTTGTAACCACTTACAATTATCTGTGTAAGGGGTAGCTTAATCTTAACACACCTCCAAACCTGCCTTAAGCTCTTTCCTATCTTTGTTATTCACATAAATGCTTCTGCAATCCCAGAGATGTTCAAAACAAAATTTTAGACATTTTGTTTTACTCTCTTTCATAACCCCCTCCCACACACACAGACACACACACTGCCTGAATTGTCAAGCTATCACCACCAATTCCTATCAATTGTGGTGGGTTCATCTCTCTCATGCCGGTGCTTTCACCTGAGCATAGGCACTGTTTTCTCATCTGGACATGGACAGACACAGACTCCAGAGAGGCTCTCTACCCCCTTTACCCCCATTTCCGAGTCAAGGTCATGGCTATCATAAAAAAAGTGTGCACAGGTATGAAGGAGAAGAAAGTGAGCTCACTGTTCTAGCCACATCATCACTTGTTCCTTCTGCTATTGAGGTCCGTGTGTTTGCAGCCCACCAGCTGTTATCCCAGGACAAATGACTGAAGACAGACGTGGACATTTCCTCCCTTTGTAATTTGTACTGGTGACTTTGCTGTGCAGCAAGGAATGAGACTCACTGCCCTAAGCTGGCAACTTAATGTGTTATATTTATGAGGGCATATAAAAAAAACTTAATATATTTATAAGGGGCGTATACATTTTTGGTCATTTTCCTTCTGCTTGAAGAGGGGCTTCTCCCTTTAGTGAAAATATGCTGTTCTCTTAAAGTTTCCCTCAAGATATCAGTCCTGATCATTTTATGTGTCATTTCTCATTTATCAACCAAAGAGCTAAGCTACGCCCTGCCTAGTTTAAGACTATGCCTTGTGACATCCCTTCAGATCCTAGCAGTGAGGTCGTTTGCACTGTATTTTATGGAGCACTCTGTCCCAGCAGGTACTACCTACTAGCACCTGCTACACAATACCTCCTCTCTATGGGTCTGAGACCTGTGTTGTTCTTTTTTTCACATCCCCCAAGTGACAGCAAACAAGTATTGCACCGAAAATACATGTTATTAAACACATGTTATTTTCCTTTTATCTTTTTCTTCATATTATAAACACAAAATATTTTCCCTTAAAAAGATAAAAATGAAAGGCTGGGGAGATAGCTAAATGCATAATGTACTTTTCACACGAGCATGAGGGCCTGATTTGGATCCCAAGCATCCAAGAGAAATGCTATGTGTGCTGGCTTGTACTAGCTTGTACCAGCACTAGGGAAGCCGAAACAGAAGATCTCTGGGACTCATTGGTCGGCCAGTCTAGCTGGCAGAGTTCCAGGTTCTGTAAGGAACACTGTCACAGCTATGATGAACAGCGATAAAAGACATTCAACATCTACCTGTGGCCTCTAGATGTGCACGCACATATGTGCATCACACTCAGACATAAACATCCACCCACACATACACACACACATTTATAATAGACCACCATTGATTATTAAATAACCTGTTGTTCTTTCAGACTCAGACAAACTGTGTCTTACAAAACCAACCACTGAGATGACTGTGAATGGTGAGCTGAAGCCAGCCATTCAGAGCCCCGGTGAAATATCAAATTCACACAAAACAATCCCCTTTCCTAAGTGTAGTTCATCCCTTCTTTCCCTCTGCAGTTTCTTCACAGCAACCTGCTAACAAAATTGCTATTTCTTTTTTCACCAAAGGAAAAGAGACAGATTCTGTAGAAACTGCATGGGGAAAGGAAAAAAAAAAAAATCTGCTACCATATAAGGCCTGTAATAACCCTTAACTAGTAATTTAGTTAATTTGGTTCCTACTGATTTAAATCTGTTCTTTTATAAATAAGAAACAAACACCAAACATAATACTAGCCAAGGTACACAAAGCCACCTACTAAGACAGCAGTCAATTCATTTCTACATGAAAGACAATAGCAGTCTAAAGGTTTCTACATTTAAAAAGATTTCCAGAAACCAATTCCCTTGAAGTGCTCAAAACATCAGCTGGTGACCCTGCATGCCATTCTACAGTAGGGTATGCACCTACACCCAGATTACTTACAGAAGTGTTGTAAGCGGTTAAAATTTACTATTGGTTTATCTTCTAGTAACGCTGCTGTTAATCCTCAGCAGCTGTAAAACAAATCACCACACAGAGACTGGGTTTTTAGTTAACCTAGAACACAATGCTGGGCAATATATACTCCCTCCTAAACCTCCAAGCACTCAGTTTCCTAACATTTAGATTCCCACATTATACTTGCTTTTTGTGAAATCTTAGGTCTGGTTCATGCTCCACATCCTCCAAGATCTCTCCTCCAGCGCTGCTCTCCTCACTCTTCTCTCGCCCCTTCTCCTCCCACTCACCTCCTGCTCTCTAGCTCCTCCCCTCTTTCCTGTCCTCTGGATCCTCCCATTGCACAACATTGTATCTAGTTGCTTTATTTTGTCCTGTTTACACAAGAGTTGAGACAGGATGCTTATAGCGAGTATCACAATGCAATATCCGGATTGAAACCAGAGAGTGGGGGTGGGGAAATCAGCATTTGAATTAACAAGGTTAAGGTGTATACATTTTAAAATAACATTATACCAACACAGAAGTATTTGCAAGTACGCCCACACAGTGGAAAGGGCAGGTGGAAGATAACTGAAAACCTCAGTGAGGCATTTGGTAGACACCAGCAGCAGCACACTGAGCTGTTCACATACAAACAGCCTACAATGTCAATCACAGAAACAGGAACTTCTTCCCCATCTACATGATTGACTCCAGGGGTGCTGCTTACTTCGCAGACAGCTGGAAAAGATAAAAGGACAGCAAGCACAGAGGCCTGTCCCTGTTAAGAGCAGGCTTTCCCAGCTTTGGGGCAGGACACTGGCCCGGTCCTGACATTAGTCAACACCAATGATCATGCTTTAAATGTTTAGCGAGACCCTGGGATGGAGAGGAAAAGGCACCTGCACCATATCTTAGGTCACATTTCCTAACAATAAATCTTTGTCTCACGAGCGGTGGTGCCTCTTTCAAGTCATAAGCAGTTACATTTTAAAATTAATATTTGTAAAACAGGATGAACTCCAAATATAAGTGTTTGAATTTTTTAAAGGGCAAAAGTAATAATTATTTTGTCAGATATATTTTTCTTTTTCATACAAAAACTACAAATAAATAAAAAATTTTAAAATAGCAGTTGGAGCTGGGAACAGTGTTTGGAGAAACTGAGACAAAAAGGTTCCAAGTTCAATGACATTCTAGACTGGTCAGAGAGAGATGGAAAGTGCATGGTTCCACTGCCTGGCATGTGTTTAAGTCTAGTGTCCAATGCTATAGTGTTAAGAAATACTAATAACTAATACTAGATGTTAAGAAACTTAGAAAAGAGTTTTCAGTTCACAACTGAGACTAAAAATACAAAACCATTGTTCAGGGTCTAGTTTGGGACTCCCTTAGCCAAACTGCCTCATAGCAGATGACTTCATGTCAGAGGTATGTATGACAGGGACAGGCAGCCAGACTGACAGGCTGTGGACTAACTTAGGTCATTTGAGGTGCTAGAAGCTCCCTACTGTTGTTTTTAACAAAATCTCAATCATTCAGTTTTAGCAATCATTCAATAAACTCAGATGCTGCAGTGAAAGCCTGCTAGCTCAGAGAGGCAGAGAAATCAGCCAGTTGACCTTCCAAATGGAAAAGCAAGTTCTCCTTCTCCACACTGTCTCAAAAAACCCCTCAAACTCGAGATCCCTCCCTTCTGCTCCACATAGTCCCACCTTTTAAAGGTCTACCTCCTCCCAATTTAGCCACACTAAGGACCAAGCTGCCAACAAGTGAGCACCTGAGATACTTACAAAAACTATATTGTACCCTACAGTAGCATGGCAGAACATGATGGCAAGCTTTGGTGTTTGTCCAAAGCTGTCATAAAATGCACAAGGGCCAGAGCCACAGTACCAAGTGCTGCTGAAAACAGCAAAGGGTAGTGACTATGAGGCCTACCCACAGGCCTCCACTGCAAAGGGTAGTAAAGATGAAGCCCATGGCCCTCCATTACATTTGCAGGATACTGACAGAGCTAGCTCTGCTGGACAGAATTCCTTTATAAAGGGTACAGAGAGCAACTGACAGCACGTCACTGTGGGCTATCTCCCTTTACTTTTCACAGGCTCAATGTATAAAACCCTCATGGTGCTGACAGAAGTTGATCTGAGAGCCACAGTAGTAGGTAGAGAAGAAGTAGAGCAACTTATTATTTATTTATTTGTTCATTTATTTATTTATTTTGGTCTCAGGGTCCCAAAGACCTGTGTGTCTGCAATGTGCAATATCCACTGATAAATATAATGGAGCCCTCAGCCATCAAACAAAGAACAGGATGAGTACTCCCACTTACAGCACATGTGTGCTGTAAATATTACTAAAGATAGCACCCCTGCTAATTACAAAATATACTTAGCACAAGCTCATGTGTTCTTTATAGACCATGGCCAGGAACATTAAATAATTTGAAGAACAAAAATCTAAACTTACAAAAAATATCTAGCACTTCAGTTTCAAGAAAATCCTACCTCCTCCCTAGCCATGTCTCTGTATGGCCAGGTCCTTTTCTATGAATGGGGCTCTAACTGTGTAGAGCTCTGGATCTCTGCAGAACATAGTCAAGCTAACCAGACCTTGGCAGCTAGGGAAGCATTCTCAGAGTGTCTGTGAGTGCTAACTTTCCCAGCACCTCAGGCAGAGCACTGCAGGACCACACACAGTGAGCTTAGCATGAGGCTCTAAAGGTCTTCCAGACACATTTTCAGAGAAGGTTGGTCCAGGTGTCTACAGGAAGATCTGAGACCCATGAGCAAACAAGGAAGGGAACACTAAATACTTCCTCATCAGAACATGCTGACTGATAACCTGATGATACAGTATCGAATCCTTGCATTTGACAGAGCAAACTGCATATGGTAGGTTCTAAGTCCTAAACCAACCTGTTTGCTCACTCCATTGAAAACCAATTCTTCACTTCATAAAGAAAGGACAAATCCAAATGCTGGTTACATTTGGCACCATTACCTCGTCCCAGCCACACCTACACCCATGGCCAGAAGGTGCCCTACCAAACAGCCCAGCTCCTCCTGAACAGCAGGGCTGACAGAGAACAGAAGGAACCAAAATAGCTGCAAAGTACCTTTAGTTAAGTTGCTTGGAGCTGAGCTCAACCACTGTCATCAAAACAGAGACGCCAGGAGGTATCTCATGAATGGAAATCACCAAAGCATTTGAGGTTTGTTCTTGATAAAGAACAAAATTCTCCCCAAATCCATCTAATGGGACTGTTTTGTGTAGGAACTGATTTATTCCAAAACATATGATCATTCTTTCTCTTTATGCTGGTCTGACAATGTTTTTATAAATTATAACTACAGACAACGGATCCATCTTTATCAGCTATAGAAAAAGTACAGTTTGCACTGATTTTTATTAGGGATTATATTTTATGATACACAAGCTTGCAAGCCAGTCTGTTTTATACCTTTCCTTTACCTTATTCAGGTAGGTGTAATGATGGCATGGTGCATCCAGGCCAACCTGCCTCAAAAACCACCCACAAAAATAAAAGAGATTACTCAAGAACAAAGTAGGCAACAGTGATGACAGTTGTAAACAATAAAGAAACAACATGTCTCAGACAAGTATTAGAGGGAACAAGAGACCAGTTTAAAGTTTTTCTGCTGTTGCCGTTTTAGAGGATTTTTGTTTTTGTTTTTGTTTTTAAAAATTAAGAAGATGTACTGAATTCAATTTTCTGAGATTGAGGAGTTGCCAACTCACAATGGCCACAAAGTCAACTAAGCTTTGTGCTGAAGGGGACTTTAGAAGTGTTAAGTAAGTTTTATTTTAAAGCTGGACAGTGAAAACAAAAGAAAAAACATTCTAGAAGTTTCTGCCTGGTAAAAGCAAACATAAATAACAAACATCTAAAGGAGAAGGCCCTAAAAACAGAAGGAAAGGGAAGGCTGTTGCCTATTCAGGCAACCAGAAAGGCCTGACTAGCCCAGGAAGAGCAGTCTTTTTCACAGACCCTCTCCAGGAAGTGTGAGCTGGGCCAAGCCGTCTGCAGGTCTGCAGCCATGACCACCCACAGAGTGATGATGAAAGAGTGCTGTACACCAGTATCTGCCAACACGGTCTGCGCCATGCTGTAGTCATTAAATTTTCAGTCTTTTCTAATCTGTTGCATGTGTTATGGCAAGTCCCCTACACTGTCTAACCAAAAAAAAAAAAAAAAAAAAGCAAGTTATTTTTAATGTGCACAAATATCAAGAAAACTAGATTCTTTTAATATTACATGTTGGCTTTCACAAAAATGGTTTAAATGAGAGACCAAAAGATAAAGTAGCAGCTATCATTAAGACCTAGAGTAGGTGCGGTAAAAAAGTTAGTAATGCCCTGAGGGGAGAGCTACCTCACTGCATTCTTTCCCCACCCACTAGAGATACAGTTGCTAGGAAACTGGACCTTCCCCCTAGAGAGGGACACCTGGTCATGGTCAATGGTCTGGGAACCTTCCTATAGCAAATCAATTCAAAATGTAGCATCTTGACCAAAAGATGCTTGCCAGGCAGGAATTGCCCCTGCCTTGGGCATGCTGAGAGGGACCAGAATCTATATATCACCCAACTAACCTGGGTGCAGGGCGCTCAGCTCCCACCGCTTCGGCGGTGGGGCTGTGTTGGCCCAAGCTGCAGCTTGTAATTTACAATAAAAAGACCCTCATGTGTTTTGCAACGGAGTCGATTCCTGTAGATCTTTTGGGGGCTCACGAACTGGGTATAACATTTGGAGGTCCCACCGAGATTCCAGGGCCCCCCAAGACCTCAGGACTGATCCGGAGGGTCTAATACCAGTTGGTAAGTGTCGTGTCTGTATCTCAGTCTCCGTCATTGTCGCTTTGTGCGGTGTGCAGTGTTCCCATTGGCGCCTATCTTCTGAATTCTGTTCTGCCTCGAGGCATCTGTATAAGTGACTAAATGTGATTTGGACAGACGTGTCAAACAATCACAGTCACTGAAGTTGGGAGAGAAGTCCCCCAACTTCATCAGTTTCTAGAGGTGGTCTAGAACCACCCACCACTCAGGTTTCTGTGGCAGATGAGCCACAGCAGGAATCTGAAGGTCTGTTTTTACAGTACCTTACCCAGGAAGGGACTTGGGCCCATCCTGGAGGAATTTCTGTAAGGCCTATGTTCGGCCTGCCTGAGAAGAGTCAGTTTTGGTCCCAGGAAATTTGGCCAGCTGGTGGGTGTTTTTTTGTCTCAATGTCTCTGTGCAGTATTTGTTTGTGTATACCTTCTGTTTTCTGTTCTGAAAGGCCTCACGAAACTTGTTTAAAATGTGTGCCTATGTGTTTAATAGATCTATAAACGCATATGTATAGGTTACCACGTGGTATATGAAGTGCCTCAGTGCCTCGCCACCATCTTGACTTTACCATGTGGTTTATAATATGACCGCCATCTTGGTATGAGTAAAAAAAAAAAAAAGAAAACCTTGGTCAAATAATTCTCATTTCCTTCTAGGTTAAAAGGATGAGTTATTTTAAATTGGTATTGGTTTTAGAAATTAACTTGTTTGCACTGGTAAATTCTGGTTTTAAAATTTAGTTTTGACTTTTAAGATTATGGTTATACCTTGTGACTTCTCTCCTACAAAAGGGGTACTTTATTTTAATATTGCAAAAACGGGTTTTAAAAAAATGTTTAAATGTTTAAGGCTATAAAATGTTTAAAGTTTATCAGGCATTTGGGTATGACAATGCTCTTGGGTATTTATTTTATCAATTTTACTAAATGAAGCCCAGCCGTATGGTTTGCACTAACTGAAAAAATTGCAGTTTTTACAATGTATCTTGTGGAGAGCTGTTTGTTAAGCTGCTTTGTTTATGGAAAAACATTTCCACCCTGTTCTCTACCTTGACAGAGAAAAGAGGAAGTTTCACCAAGTTCCTTAAAACTTGTTCCAAGTTCCTTAGAGTTTGTTTATGTACCTTTATGTTATCTGCTACAGGGAAGTTATTTTAGAAAAAGAAATTAGCAGTTTCAGAACTTTTCGTAGTAATGTAACTTGTTTTTGCTTTGCCTATAAAAAGCAAATCATAGATGCTGGGTTCCAACAGGACCATGTCAGAATGGAAAACTCTCATCTATTTTGATGAGAGTTTTTATGTTGTCTGAAAAGCAAGAGAGAGAGAACAAAAAAGTAAAAGTGTCTGGTTAAGCCAGAAAAAGGAAGCTAGGAACCTGAAGGTATATAGGATGTTGCAGAAGGTGAGTGGGTGTATTATAAAAAGCCAGAGAGTTAATATGATTTAAGAAAGAGCTGTATTTAAATATGTTATAATTCATTTAAAAGGCTGGTGATTCCTCATTACAAAACATTTTTTATGCTCTTTTAAGGGGAAAGAATTCTGGCTGATAGGTTTGGTATGGCTAGAATAATTTATACAGTTTAAGATTGTTCTGTACTGTTCTGTAGTTATGCAGTTGGTTCTAAAACTTATTTGATCACCATGTTAAAACTTTTGGTTGTGGGGGGTTATGGATGCTCCACAGTGTTTGCTATATCATCAGCAGTACTTAATGGCTATGTTTGGTATTGTCAGTCGCAGCCTGTGCTAACACATGGCTAGCCGCCATGATGGTTCAGGGATAACATGTAAAGCTGTAGTTTTGCGGCCATATTTGTTTAGGGATTCCACCTGAGTTCAGTTACACGTGGCCAGCCGCCATGCTGGTCTGGAGATAAAGAGGGTGGAGACATGAGTTTTCGATCATCTTTGTTTAGGTCTGTGAGTTATGTTCAGTATAACAAAGTTAACATTCTATTGCTGTAATGGAAACGGGGGGGGGGGGCAATGCAAAGTCCCTTTCAGTTCCTGTAAGAAGATTTACAACCCAAGTTAACCAACCCCTCAACAAAAAGCTAAGATAACAGCTGAATGTGTACAAAGAGAACATTTACCTTTCTTTCTGACCAATGATGGAATACACGAGAAACATCAAAAGACACAGAAGCTACAGATCTGCTTCACAGATCTGTCTTCCATGAAAAATTTGCTTCCTGTTCTTACTTTCTTCACAACAGTAACAGGCTTTAAAGGAATCCTTTTCAAGTTTATCAACCCAGGTACGGAAGGTAATTGTCACCAAGAACTTCAGAAGAGGTATTAGAGGAGGATATGCACCAAATGAACAAGTATACCTACACTTCACCTACTCACCATGAGGAGGTCTTCTGTGGAAGACCAACACCACCATCAAGGACAGGAGGGGGATTTCCTAATTTGTTTTAATGAAAAATCAGCTCAGACCCAAACAAGTAAGAAAGACTCAAGCCTCCATCTATGCCAGGCTGCAGATGACTAGGGTCACTATCACTAAGAAAGAAAAGAAACTCAAAAGGAAACTAAACAGTCATGCAGTTAAAAAATAATAATAAAACCCCCTTTAAGTAATAAAACATGTACACTTTTAAAAGATCTTTTTGAAAAGCATAAAATCAAAACAAAAGTTGTGTTTTTCTCTATGACCATGCTGCCTAGGAGAACCTTTTATCTTGGGGGCAGATAAGCCTCCTGTCAAAAACTATGCGCTGAGGTTTTGCAAGGAATGAGAGCCCTTCTCTTCTAAACATACCTCCAAAGGCCAAAAATATCCTTGAACCATAAGACCGAGACTCCGGAAAAAGACATCTAAACACAGACCTACATACTTGACAAAAATTAACTGTAAATGAGTAACAGACCTAAATAAAAACAAAAAACTAAAACACCTTGATGAAATCCCAAGGAAAAATTTTAACCTCTGGTGTGGTAATGACTTTTAGATACTATCATGAAAGAAGTAAAAAGTGTCATTAAAGTTCTGCTATATGAAGGATGTTATTAAAAAAAAAAATAGCCCCAAACTAGAAAATATCTGCAGAAGAGAAAATATATGCATAGTTAACCAGAGTGTATCCTGGACTCTTAAAGTGAACAATAAAAACAACTCAGGAGGCTGGAGACTTCAAAGCATACACTGTCTGTCAGAGTTCAGCTCCCAGAACCCATGTGCATGCCTGGTGGATGTGGTGAACCACCTCTAACTCCAACAGTAAGAGGCAGGATCACAGAGGAAGCTGGCTAGCTAGACTAGACACACCAACAAACTCTGAGCTCAACAGAGAGACCCTGACTCAATAATAGGGTAGAGGGTGATCAAGGAAGACTTCCGACATTGACCCTGGGCTCCAACATATATGCACAAACAAGTGCACTTGAACCTGCATACATGCCTGAAAACAATCATACTAGAAAGAAAGCAAAAACTCAGCTAAAAACATACCGAGTTTAACGAACTTCACACAGTAAGATAGACACATGATATTAGAAGGCAAAAAATGTTCTCCATCATACAAAATCAATAGCCGCACAAGATCATCCCCTAAACCCTTATTTATCATGAGCTTGGTTTTCCTCAGTCAATCTATAGAACATATCTTTTTGGAAGATGTCACATGTATTTACAAAAAGTGTTAATGTAATCATGTGTGGATCAAGTGAGCTGTGGGACCAGGGGAACCAGCCTGGAACAAGTGTGAGATCGAGATGTGTCCAAACCCTGAAAATCTTATCTTGAGATCAGCAGGTGTAAGGATGCCCCTTCCTGTTCGGGGCCTGAATGCCCATGCCTGGTTTGTGTAGCCTTCTAACCAACAACTCTGCCACCCTTGAGGTAGCCATGTAGCCTGGTAGCTAGGTTTCAGGACATGACCAGCTAGCAACTGGAAGTCCTCTCTATGCTACTGAAGCATTCCCAGAAAGCAGCCCCAGCCAATTTACCCTGGGAAAAAAATGCCTCCACCCACTTCCCCAAGGTTTATGCCCTCCAATAAAGAATGCCGTTTCACTGAAAACTGTCTCACCGAATCAAGATCCTGCTTACCCACCAGCCTGGTTAAACCTCATTCCCTGCAGCACCAGTGTGCCACAGTGTCTGGATACCCTAAGGCCAGAAGCACAACCTGGAACAACAATCATGTTTTAAGCTTTATTGTATACATGGGACTGAGTTCATTACTGTAAGTATTTAGGCATCTGCTTCTGGATTGCCTAGCATCCTAGGATGTCATCATGTGTCACTGACCGGGGGTGGGGGTGGGGGGTGGCACACAGGGAAGGTGTGGTTATCTTGCTCCTTAAAGGGGCCAACTCCCCATGTTGTCCCTCTCTTGGCCTCTCTTGCCTTCTCACCCTCTCCCCTTTCTCTGTCTGGTACCCCCTTTTTCTTCCCCCCCCATCATGTCTCCCTCTCTCCCTCTTTCTTCATCCCCATCTAATAAATCTCTTTCATATAAAATTCATTGTGCACCTCCTCATCATCATTCATTAATGGTTCCCAACAATTACCACCAGGAAAATTTTTACCAAGTTGTGCTGTGCTTACAAATGCCTAAAATAAACTACATGGTGTCAGACCCTTCAAGTTTGGACCAACACTAGCTACTGAACCGCCTTCTTATCTCAAAAAAAGATTATTACTTTGTTGGCCTTGGTGGTGGCAGAAACATCTACAAAACTTAAATGCCTTCTCAGATCAACCCCCTAAAAGAAAACAGTCAGGTCCTTCCTAGAGTAACAGTCACAATAGCCTGCCACTGATAAATGACAGCACATATGCCCAACCATAAAGTAGGGACCACAAGCAAAAAAGAACAAGACAGAAATTATACCAAAGACTTTGGACATGTATAACTGAGTACTTAAAGACAAATGTGACTATCACCATGAAAAACACAAATGAGAACAAAACAGAGCTTTGGAAGATACAGTATCTAAAACAAGAGAATACACGTGTAGTACTAAAGCAGATTGAAGTGCTGAAGAAATGTTACTGGGGTAAAAGGTCATTGACCCTGGCAGCCCTAACAAGCAGAGCCTCAACCACACATCTCAGTATGCCCACTACACACATAACAGTGAAGCACACAAACACGAATTCTGGGTGGCCATACTGACAACCCCATTCTCCAGCAAGTCTGTCTTCTGTGATCTGACCTGAGGTTTATGTTTAAATAGATGCAAAACTAAGCTGTCCTGGTCAAGGTGTGGCCCTGCCCACTCCGTCTACCACAGTCCAGGCTCTAGTTGTGGTTGCAAGTTGGTATGATACATGAGAAGAATTGTGAACTGCCATGCGTAGCTTACCTTAGCTGTCGGGAGCCATGACTCAGCGGCCTGCTTTGATATTTAAATCTCGGCAGAGAGATGGCTTTTAGCAGGCCTTTACTAATGGCAGAGGAGAACTTGCAAGTCCATCTCCTTTTGTTTGTGACAGCAGGTGGGATAGCTTGTAAGGGCCACACCTTTTCCTCAAGCTTCTTGTGCAAATTAACCTATTGTTCTGAGATGTTTTACTGGCTAAAAGTAACTCCTGACAATAAAAGAGGTCAAAAGGCTGGAGGCAGGGGATGAGGCAGAGACTTGAGACTTGCTGCTGGCACTGCTTGCTGCAGCAGTCTGCCTTTTGCTGTGGCTGTCGAGTCTGGACCTTGAAAAAAGGTTTCCTGTGTGCTGTGTGTTTATTTTATTAATATTAATCCTCATTCCCGCCTCAAGAACCATTCGACTCTGCTGGCTGGCTCCGGCACTTAGCTGCTCCTAAAACATCACTAAGAAAAGGAAAAGCCAGACCACTAACCAGGGTTTGTACAGAGAAGCTCTTGTGTACTGTATGGAAGCATCACCTGTCAATAAAACACTGATGGCCTGTTAGCTGAGGCAGAAAATAAGATGTGGGAGTTCCAGCAGAGAGAGATGAACTCCGGGATAGAATAAGAAATGGGAAGATTTGCCCCAGATTCTAAAGAAGGTCACATGAAACTGAGGAGAGTTAACCAGCTTTGGGGCACACATAAAATAGAATGGGTAAAATGAGTTATGAGCTAGCAGGTAAATGAGAAAAAGCTTATGGCCTTGGTATTTATTCATAATGTGCCTTGTTAAGCTCATGTTTTCATATGGATTAAATCCTTAAAAATATACTTACAAAGGACAGAAATTTATGAAGAGATATTCAGTGTCAAATAATCAGAAAGACTGGTATCAAAACTGGAAGCAGAAAGCCCTACGAGCATTAGAATTACTGACATACAGAAAGACTGACAATACTAGGTGCTGGGGAACACCTAAAGCTACGAGAGTCAGAGCTGTAGAGATGGCTTGGAGGTTAAGAGTACTGGCTGCTCTTCTAGAGGTCCTGCCTGAGTTCAATTCCCAGCAACCACATGGTTGCTCACAACCATCTATAGTGAGATCTGGTACCATCTTCTGGACTACAGGCATACATTCAAGCAGAACATTGCATACATAATAAATAAATAAATCTTAAAAAAAAAAGTGGGGGGGGGTTTTTACCAGAGTTCCCATACATTGCTGGGGAAAATGCAAACCATCACACAACTTTTTGTGATATTAAGTACAGCACAGAAATTTTAGCCCTGAGAAAATATCAAGGATTAAATAAAATATATGACTATACTGGAATTTCAAAGAATGTTCATAGCAACTTATGTATAAAAGGCAAAAATTAAAATCAAGAAATCCAATTAATTATCATTAAGTCAGTACATAAGCAAATTGGCTTATCAGTTCAATGGAATATTTCTAAACAGTAAGAAATAATCTTGTAAATTACAACATGGATAAACCTCACACTAAATTAAAGAAGCCATATACAAAAGTGTGTAAACCATATAATTCCACAGTTATGAAATCACAGAAAAGAAAAGTTAATCTGTGGCAACAGAAGGCAGGCAGCAGTGCCACACAGCTGGAGCTGACGGAATGTAGGTGCAACGAGGAACTCTGGGGAGGACAGAAGGGCTGCACTACCTGTCTGCAGCCCCAGTTATTGGGTGTGTATGTTGACCAGAGGAACCAAAGTGCACACTTTAAATATGGTGCATATGGTAATATAGTGTATATCAGATGTGACCTTTTCAGTGTTAACGATTTAGATATTATAATCAAAAGGATAAATTGCTGTAACTCTTGGTAATAAAAAAAAATTAACAAAGAAGAAAACTTTAAACTTAAAAGAAAAACAGGATTTTCTCCTCTGAAGGCCTTTTCATCATCATGTGCACTCCACCTTAGATAAATGTGTGCATGCACCTGGTACTGTCATTCTGTGGAATCAGTTTCTCACTGGCTGTTACTGGTGCTGCTTCCATTCTTCACATTTCACAGGTTATACACAATGACAACCCATTTCCTGGAGGGGATGTCCTATAACTTAGATTCTAACCCAAGGTCTGGATTGTTTACTGTCTCCCACTGGTTCACTGATTCACAGAATCCTTGGCTGAGATTGCACCAGTCTGCTAGGGCTGCTCTGACATCACCAACCCAGTGGCCAGAACAACATGAGCAAATAGTGCAAACTTGTCAAAACATGAGGCCAAGAGAAAGATCTTCCACAGCCTCATCAGATTCCACAGAAAGAATCAGCAATTCTCATTGGACTTCTCTGAAGAGACCTCAGCCTGTAAGAGCACTTACTGCTGTGTTCATGATGCAGCTCAAACCCAGGCTGGCATTTTTACTCACTATCAATGACCTAGGAAAAATTAATAACTACACTTTCCAACATTTTTCTCATGGATGAGATTGCTAGGCACCCATCATCTTAGAATCATAGAATCACAAACTCAGGACCAGAAAAAAACTAACAAAGAGTCTAGTAGCTTAAAGTTTCAATTTGAGGGAATATATTTTTCAAGTGGTTGTAGAGTCCCTAAGCAATATGCCATTCACGGGCTATCAAACTACTTCTCTCAATTTAAGTTCTCCCACCACAAAGCTGGTTAATATTACCCAGTACCAACAGGAATGCTATCACTTAGAAATTCTACCATGGAAGAATAAAAAAAAAAGAAAAGGAGGAAGAGAAAAGGAAAAGGAGAAGGAGGAGAAGAAAAGGAGAAGGAGGAGAAGGAGGAGGAGGAGAAGCAGCAACAGCAGAAGCACCACAATCACCACCACCACCACCACCACCACAACAACAACTTGCTGCCTTGGCAGTTCTGCTATGAAGGACTAGGCATTATTTATATTCACAATCCCAGAGAACAGATTCCCAGACCTCCATTTCAAAAAACAAACTCCCTATAATCAAATAGCTCCCTACCCAGCATCTAAAGCATTTCTATGAATTTGACTACTTTAGATACTGTGGTGATTTGAATGAGAATGTCCTCCATTGTCTCAGGCATTTGAATACTTAGTCCCAGTTGGTGGTACTCTTTGGGGAGGCTTGGGAAGTGGTGTGACCTGGCAGGCTTGGAAAGTTTAAAGACTCAGCCATGACCAGAGTATACTCCCTCTGCTTTCTACTAGCAGTTTAAAATACAGCTCCAGCTGTCATGCCTGCCTGCTACCATTGTCCTCCACCCCATGGTGATGGTTTTCCTGTCCTCCTGAAACCTTAAACTCAAATAAACCCATCCTTCTCTAAGTTGCTGTGGTCATGGTGTTTTATCACAGCAACAGAAAAGGTAACTAATACAAACACCCTATGTGAACAGTAATATGATATTTGTTACCTCTCTTAACATATTCAAGTAAGGGCTGCAGCTCATAAAGGAGTCACAATGGACCTGCAGGTCTAGTTCCTAGAAAAGTAACTCTTCTGGGGTGATTTTGTAGATTAGTAGAATCATGAAAGCCTTCTGAGAGCTACAATTTTATAAGTACTCCTTGTATCTAACAGAGTAAAGGTCCACTTAAATCACAAAGCTTTCCAAAGACCTGGGAACCAAGATTTATGAGGGTAAATCCATCTGGTTCTTTGCCATGCTGCTCATTTATAAATCTCCAACACTGTGAGGAATAAACAGAACGAGATCTGGTAGGAACAACAGTCAAACTACAACACAGCACAGCAATCTGTTGGAATCTTGTGTTGGAACACACAAGCCAACGATTCGCCAGCTCAGAATGCCTTGCTTCTGGAGGGACGTCAGGCCTCTCCAAAAAGATACCTGTGGTCTGTGATATAGAGCCTGTACAGACACATGCAGAGCAAACATCCACGCCCTTTAACAATGGCTCCATATTAGGAAACACATCCCACAACAGACTGTAGTATTTCAACCTACTTTTCAGGGTATTCCTAAATGTACCAAGGAACCTAGCCTGGGCAATTCAGAGAAAAATTCAGTGAATGTATGTCTCAGCAAAATATATCTACAATATGTAAACATAAGGCCACCCTTTACTTCAGAATGATGACACAACAGGAGAAGAAAGAGAATGGGGGAGGACGGTGGAAAATAAACGTCAATGTTCTATGAACTAAGCCAACTCAGTTAAGGTTCTAAATGAAAAGTCAACACAACCAAAAAACAAACTGAAAACATACAGTCCATCCCAAGCCCATTGGTATAGTCCAAACATCGCACTCCTGATGAGCAGTGAATGTGTGATGTGGACTGTTTGAGCAGTAGCAACATACAATAATTAATTAACTAATTAATTAAAAACACAAAAACAAAAAACAATCCAACACAATTCAAAGCTACATAAGTACAGAAGCAGAATTCCATTCAAATAAAATGAAAATTAAACTACTGGCCGTAACAGCCTTCTAATAGATGATGGTCACAACAAATACCATTTATAAGACATCACGTTACACTGTTATGTCAGAAGAGTAGACAAAAAGAGAGTCCTGTTAGGTGAGGAAGGATGGAATGTGGGCAACAGAAGAACCATCATAAAAGATCAAGTCTATTTTTTTTTCTTTTTAGCTTTCACTCTCTCAGGGGCAGCCTCTAATCCTTCATCCATCATAGCTAGAAAAGAAAACCAACAGTTTGAAATATATCCTGGCCTGCTCTCTATTGCTGTGATAAACACCAGGACCAAGGCACTTGGGAAGGAGCAAGCTAAATAGAAGTGATCAGTAAGGGAAGCAGAGGCAGGAACTCAAGGCAGGAACTGAAGCAGAGGTCATAAAGGAACTCTGCTTCCTGACTTGCTCAGTTTTCTTTCTACCCTGGGGAGTACTGTGGGCTTGGGCCCTCCCACATCAATCAATCATTAATCAAGAAAATGCCCTACTAGCCTGCCTACAAGTCAATCTGATGTAAGCATTTTATCACTTGAGGTTCCCTCTTGCCAAAAGACCTGAACGGTGTCAAGTTGACAAAACCCAACCAACACAAAATGGAAGCACTTTCTGTGTCCCTCTACAAGGCAGTTAGCTGATGCTTTCTCACAATGGAGATTTCCTCATAAACTTGTTAAAAAAAAAAAAAAAAGTCATGGTCAGTTTCCTGTTTCCTCAAAATGACTGTCCAATAAGCCAAGAAAGAAAAGCAGCCATCACATCTTAAAATAATGCAGAGGCGAGGTCGGGATCCAAGGTAGTGACGACCAGTGCGCACCGTATTCAGAGGAGCTGGAACTCCGAATCGAGGGGCTACGGAACCCAAAACAACTGTACGAGGAATCCGGGGAGAAGGGGGACAAACCCTGATCTGAGTCCAATAGGACACAGGCCAACCGCGGACATCTCCATGGACTTCTCCTGGGGAATCAATTCCAGGGCATTTCCCTGTAACAGAGAGGGAAGCAGAGGTGGAGGTAGCCAAACCTGCCACAGAGGAGGCGGAGGTACAACAGCCAACAGGGAAGCTGCAGAGGAGTTACCAGAGTTACCGGAGTTACTGCAACTAGCAGCTGAAGCACAGGAGGCACCCTGCAGTGCACAAGAGCTTGCCTGCTCCAAGCACAGATCTCCCTCCTTGATATTTGAGACTGAGAACACTCAAACCCCCAGCATTTCCCCCACAACCACTGATCTCCAGCCTTGCCTGAGGGGGAAGCAGCAGAGGAAGCACATAACGCTTCCCAACTCAGAAAGCAGAGCCCAGCCTGCTGTGCTCACAGCTTCTAGCACAGAGCACAGGACTGGACACACAGACCCCACAACAGAGTACTTGTCCCACCCGCAGACCAGTCCAGCCTGCAGAGCCCTCCACAGACTGGAGACCACTGGTTATTCAGGAAACCTGTGCAGGCGCTTTGTGCCCGCAATCTGCACTTGCTAACCATGCCAGCCATCCACATCCCCTCCTGCGCTTGCTCCCAACCCCCATATCCCAAGCACCTACACTCTCCAGCACTCCCCTTAAAGACACACGCATGCACGCACGCAGGCAGGCACACGCTTACTCCCCCGCAAAAACGAATCTGCACCAGCAGTTTTCCTCCCTTAGGTACAATTTAAGCATTCCTGAAGAATACTCCAGAGACCGGAGAAAGACGATTTCAGTCTGAAGTTCAGACTTAAGAAAAAAACAGTGAGGATCTCCTATAAGCAAATGGCCAAAGGTAGGCATAAGAACTCACCCAACAAAAATCAGGACACCATGGACCCACCAGCAACTCCCAAAATCAATGGATATTTTAATTCAGCGGAAACACAGGAAAATGACTTTAAAGCTATGCTTATGCAGTTATTAGAGGAACAAAAAGAGGAAATGAACAGAGCTCTCAAAGAAATTCAGAAGACTGTAACTGCCCATGTACAAGAACAATCAGAGACATACAGAGAAGAAACAAACAAACAAACAAACAAAAATAGCCACGTTCACTCAGATGAAGGAAATGGTGCAAAGCATGAAAACAGAATTAGAATCTATAAAGAAAACAAAAACAGAGAAAACCATGTAGCAGGAGAACTTAGAGAAAAGATCAGGAACCACAAAGGTAAGCATCACCAATAGAATACAAGAGATGGAAAAGAGAATCTCAGGTGCTGAAGATACACTGGCTGAAATTGATTCCTCCCTCAAAGAAAAGGTAAAATAAGAAAAGTTCCAAACACAAAACATACAAGAAAGCAAGGACACCATGAAAAGACGAAACCTAAGAATAATAGGAATAGATGAAACAGAAGACTCCAGGTTCCAAGGACCAGAAAAAGTTTTTAAGAAAATCATAGAAGAAAATTTTCCCAACTTAAAGGAAGAGATGTCCATAAACATGCAAGAAGCCTACAGAACACCAAATAGACTAGACCAGAAAAGAAATACTTCACCTCACATCATAGTTGAAACCTACAAACAAAACAAAGAAACCTACAAAACAAAGAAAAAAATATTAAAGGCAGCAAGGGAAAAAGCTCAAGTAACATATGAAGGTAGACCAATCAGAATCACACCAGACTTCTCATCAGAAACTATGAAAGCCAGAAGGGTCTGGGCAGAGGTCATGCAGTCTTTAAGGGAACACAGATGCCAACCCAGACTACTATACCCAGCAAAGCTTTTAATCAACATAGATGGAGAAAACAAAATATTCCATGATAAAACTAAACTTAATCAATATCTACACAGCAACCCAGCCCTACAAAAGATACTAGAAGGAAAACTCCAATCCAATGAAAACAACTACACAAAGAAAACATAGGATACAGATAATTTCCCAACAAAAATTAAATGAAAAAAAAAAAAAAAAGGCAATGACTCATAGTAAGACCACCAACTTCACAATAAAAGGAAGTAACTAACAGTCATTGGTCACTATTATCTATCAACATAAATGGTCTCAACTCTCCAATAAAAAGACACAGACTAACAGAATGGTTGCAGAAACAGGATCCAACATTCTGCTGCATTCAAGAAACACACCTACGCAAAAACGATAAGCACTACCTCAGAGTAAAGGGCTGGAAAAATGTTTTTCAAGCAAATAGACCCAGAAGACAAGCAGGGATAGCAATCCTAATATCTAATAAAATAGACTTTCAACCAAAATTAATCAAAACAGATGAGGAAGGGCACTTCCTTCTCATCAAAGGAAAATTCCAACAGGACGACATCACAATTCTGAACATCTATGCCCCAAATACAAGACCTACATTTGTAAATGAAACATTATTAAAGCTGAAATCACACATTGATCCCAACATCTTAATAGTGGGAGACTTCAACACTCCATTCTCACCAAGGGACAGGCCATCCGGTCAGAAACAAAACAGGCAAACAAAGGCACTTACAGAGGACCTAAATCAAATGGACCTAATGAATGTCTACAGAACTTTCCACCCAAAATCAAAAGAGTATACCTTCTTTTCAGCACCTCATGGAACCTTCTCCAAAATAGACCATATAGTTGGTCACAAAGCAAACCTCAGCAGATACAAGAAGATTGAAATAATCCCTTGTATCCTATCTGACCATCATGGTCCAAAGCTGGACCTCAGCCACAACAGAAACAGCAAAAAGCCTACACACACATGGAAACCGAACAACTCGCTACTCAATGACAGCTTGGTTAGGGAAGAAATAAAGAAATTAAAGATTTCCTAGAATTCAATGAAAATGAAAGCACAACATACCCAAACTTATGGGACACAATGAAGGCAGTGATAAGAGGAAAGCTCATAGCACCAAGTGCCTTCAAGAAGAAATTTGAAACATCACATACAAGCAACTTAATGGCCCACCTGAAAGCCCTAGAAAAAAAAAAAAAAAAAGCAGATATACCCAAGCAGAGAAGATGGCTGGAAATAATCAAACTCAGAGCTGAAATCAATCAGTTAGAAACAAATAAAACTATTCAAAGAATGAATGAAACCAAGAGCTGGTTCTTTGAGAAAATCAACAAAATAGACAAGCCCAGGCATGCAAGGGTGGTTCAATATACGGAAATCCATCAATGTGTTCCAACATATAAACAAACTGAAGGAGAAAAACCACATGATCATCTCCTTAGATGCCAAAAAAGCATTTGACAAAGTCCAACACCCATTCATGTTCAAAGTCTTGGAGAAATCAGGGATACAAGGCACATACCTAAACATAGTACAGGCAATATACAGCAAGCCTATAGCCAACATCAAACTCAATGGAGAGAAACTTAAATCAATCCCACTGAAATCAGGGACAAGGCAAGGCTACCCACTGTCTCCGTATCTCTTCAACATAGTACTTGAAGTCCTAGCTAGAGCAGTAAGACAACTAAAGGAGATCAAGGGAATACAAATCGGAAAGGAAGAAGTCAAAATATCACTGTTTGCAGATGATATGATAGTATACATGAGCGACCCCAAAAATTCAACCAGAGAACTCCTTCAACTGATAAATACCTTCAGCAAAGTGGCTGGCTACAAAATCAACTCAAAAAAATCAGAAGCCCTCCTGTATACCAGAGACAAAAGGGCCGCGAAAGAAATTAGGGAAACAACACCCTTCACAATAGCCACTAATAACATAAAGTACCTTGGGGTGACTCTAACCAAGCAAGTGAAAGACCTGTTTGAGAAAAAATTCAAGTCTCTGAAGAAAGAAATTGAAGAAGATATCAGAAGATGGAAAGACCTCCCGTGCTCATGAATTGGTAGGATTAACATAGTGAAAATGGCCATCCTGCCAAAAGCAATCTACAGATTCAATGCAATTCCCATCAAATTACCAACACAATTCTTTACATACATTGAAAAAAAGATTCTCAACTTCATATGGAGAAGCAAAAAAACCCAGAATTTCCAAAACAATCCTGTACAACAACAGAGCATCTGGAGGTATCTCCATCCCTGATCTCAAGCTGTACTACAGAGCTATAGTAATAAAAACTGCATGGTATTGGCATAGAAACAGAGAGGAGGATCAATGGAGCCAAATAGAAGACCCAGAAACAAACCTACACATCTATGAATACTTGATTTTTGACAAAGAAGCCAAAACCATTCAATGGGAAAAAGACAGCATCTTCAACAAATGGTGCTGGTCCAACTGGATGTCTATATGCAGAAAAATGAAAATAGATCCATATTTATCACCCTGCACAAAACTAAAGTCTCAGTGGGTCAAAGACCTCAACATAAAACCAGACACATTAAATCGGTTAGAAGAAAAAGTAGGGAAGACCCTAGAACTCACAGGCACAGGAGACAACTTCCTGAACAGAACACCAACAGCACAGGCTCTAAGAGCATAAATAAATTCGATCTCATGAAACTGAAAAACTTCTGTAAAGCAAAGGACACTGTCCTCAGAACAAAACGACAGCCTACAGACTGGGAAAGGATCTTCACCAACCCTACATCTGACAGAGGGCTAATATCCAGTATATATAAAGAACTCAAGAAGCTAAAAAGCAACAAATCAAGTAATCCAATTAAAAAATGGCGCACGGAGTTAAACAGAGAACTCTCTGTACAGGATTGAAGAATGGCAGAAAAACACTTAAAGAAATGCTCAACGTCCTTAGCCATCAGGGAGATGCAAATCAAAACGACCCTGAGATATCACCTTACACCCATCAGAATGGCCAAGATGAAAAACTCAAGGGACAACACATGCTGTAGAGGTTGTGGAGAAAGGGGAACCCTCCTCCATTGCTGGTGGGAATGTAAACTGATACAACCACTCTGGAAATCTATCTGGCGCTTTCTAAGACAATTAGGAATAGTGCTTCCTCAAGACCCAGCTATACCACTGCTAGGTATATACCCAAAAGATGCTCAAGTATACAACAAGGACATTTGCTCAACCATGTTTGTAGCAGCTTTATTTGTAATAGCCAGAACCTGGAAACAACCCAGATGTCCCTCAGTTGAGGTATGGATACAGAAATTGTGGTACTTTTACACAATGGAATACTACTCAGCAATTAAAAACGAGGAAATCATGACATTTTCAGGCAAATGGTGGGACCTAGAAATGATCATCCTCAGTGAGGTAGCCCAAAAGCAGAAAGACACACATGGTATATACTCACTTATATAGGCCTATAAGATAAGATAAACATACTGAAATCTATACACCTAAAGAAGATAAACAGGAAAGAGGACTCTGGGTAAGATGACCAATCCTCACTTAGAAAGACAAATGGGATGGACACTGGATGTAGGAGAAAACAAGTAACAGGACAGGAGCCTACCACAGAAGGCCTCTGAAAGACTCTACCTAGCAGTGTATCAAAACAGTTATTAAGACTCATAACCAAACCTTCGGCAGAGTGCAGGAAAGCATATGAAAGAAGGGGGAGTTAGTACGACCTAGAGAGGACAGGAGTGCCACAAGGACCAAATATGGGCATAGGGGTCTTTCATGAGACTGTTTCTCCAACCAAGGACCATGTATGGATATAACCTAGAACCCCTGCTCAGATATAGCCCATGGTAGCTCAGTGTCCAAATGGGTTCACTAATAAGGGGAACAGGGACTATTTCTGACGTGAACTCAATGCGAGCTCTTTGACCCCCCCCCCCGCAAGGGAGGAGCAGCCCTGCTAGGCCACAGAAGAGGACATTGCAGCCAGTCCTGAAGACACCTGATAAGCTAGGGTCAGACAGAAGGGGAGGAGATCCTCCCCTATTAGTGGACTTAGAAAGGGGCAGGGAGAAGATGAGGGAGGGAGGGTGAGCTTGGGAGGGAATGAAGGAGGGGGCTATGGCTGGGATACAGAGTAAATAACCTGTGATTAGTATAAAAAATAAATAAATTTTTAAAAAAGTCAAAAGGTCAAAAATAATAATAATAATAATAATAATAATGATGATGATGATGATGATGATGATGATGATGATGATGATGTAGAGGCCTCTGATCTCCTAAGAAGTAGGACAGGATCCTTCTTAAAGTATCTCCCAAGGCAGGGAGAGGGCTCAGTGGGTAAAAAGACTTACTACACAAGTCGAGTACCTGAGTTTAATATGGGACCTACATGGTAAAAAGAAAGAACTTACTCCCTCAAGTTTTCCTCTAAGCCGCACATGCTATTCCCCACATAAAATATTAGGAAAATAATTTGTAAATATCTTCCAGGTTGAGAACTTTATGAACATGCTGGAAGGGGCAGAGAGCTTCATTTCAGCACCAGCTGCAGTGTGACTCCAGTTTGATGGTGTTGGACTCTCTGCCAGAGAAGGGAGCTCTCTTTCCAGCCGGAGCCCCTCAGGAGACATGCCCCACTGCAGCAAGTACTTAGTGTAAGGAATCCATTTTCCCTGAAATCCTAAAGTAGGGTCCTTCTGGTTTCCCCTGGCCACTGTTGCACTACCTTGCACATCAGCACTTCCCCATGCGGCTGTACTATACAGCTACACACCTGAAGTTTATGTTCTGTCTGCAGAAAACACAAAGACACGTGATGAGAGCCTCTGCTATCTTCTGTCACTGAGTTTAGAAGTTTTAATGCCACTTGTAATGCTCTAGAATACTGTTGGGGGTTGGTCTGGTGCTGCTGTGTATTCAAATGCTAAATACTGGCCTCCAAGATCAGGTTGCTGTCCAGACAAGTACATTCTCACATATACCAAATAATATTGTGTAAATTTTGCTCCCTTATTATCACTGACTGGCTAATAAAGAAAGGCTGGAGCCTGTATCTGGGCAGAAGAGAGGTAGGAAGAGCTTTGGTTTCCAGGCTGGGGATCTCTGGTAGGTACTTGAAGGTCGAGAGAAGAGAGAAGGTAGAAGGAAAAAGATGGTGAAGAAAATGTAGCCTAATGGAGCAGATCCAGCCCAGACAAGATGACTTATTGGCAAGTAACATGGGGAATGCAGTTGGGAAGCAGCCAGACAGCTTAGTAGTAGTAGCCAGACTACCTTGGAAAATTAGTTTAAATGGTACCTGCCCAGCTATTTTGCTAAAGCTGCTTGTTGTGGATATAAACATGTTTTTGTTTTGGTCCCAGATATAGGATTTGGAAGTGATTCAGATTGTCCATAGCAGTAGACTATTTGCTTCGTGCGAGCTCTGAGAGGCGATCTTTGCCAGCTGCAGATAGTTTAAATCTGGAGAGAATAAATAGCAGAGCACAGTGTGGAGCTCAGAGAAAGAACAATGCTGATTTTGCTTCCCCTTGCTGCTCCTGGTTGCTGTTGTGAGATAAGAAGTTGGAGATCTCCTTAAATGAGGATTGGGCTGGCTCCAAGGAACCTGATGATCCTGACTAGCAGGAAGCAGCTAAGAACTGTGCCCCCTCTCCCACTAACCCTTTCTCTCTCCTACCTGGTGTTGAGGAAGGGATTGGGGTGGAGTAGGGAGAAAAAGGTAAGAAATGTAAATAAAAGTTTTGTTAAAAAGTACACCAACAACATAAGAACTGAGTTTCACCAGAATCTAGCTAACAAGGCTGAGCAAGGTGGAAAAGATTCTGCAAAGATGGACATGAACAGATTCCAAGTGCCAGGCCACTGAGAGACACTGCCTCAACAAACAAGGTGGGCAGCCCTTAAAGGACCAACACCTAGGATTGACCTCTGACCTCCACATGCGTTTATACCTTAGGAACATGCACATACACAGGCACAAAAAAAATAAGCCTACCACCTCTAAGAAAAAGTAAAACAGTTTCAATGTATTAGTGATTTAAAAACCAGTAACTGGCTCCGTTCTATCATGTTGCATTTATGAGATCAAGTAAGTACTGACAGGTACATTCTATAGCTTCAGATTGCTCAGACTTCAGCCAATAGTATTATTCCTAAGAATCATTTCAGTCTATTCACATTTCTACATCAAAACAGGCTTGCCTTGTACAAGAGAAGAGAAGACTTGTCCAGGTCTCTGATACCTTCAGCACTACCTAATAACAGTCTGAAGTGCCCTCAAGACCTTCTCATTCCCACTGAGCAGCTCTGAGACTGCCACCCCTTCCTCCTTTCTTTGGCACTAGGTTTCTTGAAAGAGTGACTAGTATTTTTCTTATCTCATGACTTCCCATCATTTCACAGTCCATAGGGATTAGCTGTTTCCCATCTCTTATAAAGCCTGGTTGCAGAAAGGTTTTTCCTTTATAGGCATATGCAGGCAGGGCCTCCCATCCTTCCACTCAAAGGTCTTCAGCTGACTAGCACCGAGCCTGCAGACAATCCAGCTGCTGAGCATGGCAATGCAACAGGACAGTCAAGCACAGGACATTCAACTCCATTAATTTTAATAATTTTTTAAACTGTTACTCGATAGTGGTAAGTCTTTTTAAATAATTTGAATATATGAACTTACTTTTTCATATTGTGAATTTTAAAAACTATAAACAAAGACAGATAAACTTCTAACTAAAATTTAGTGTCTGAATTATAATAAAATATGTAAATGTAAGTGTTCAAAATACATTATAAAACAATGAGAAATAATCCCAGTAATTTTATACTAACTGTTGAAATGATTGGCTTCTGGATCAGTAATAACTTTCAAGTTAATGTCACCTAGTTTATACAGAGTTCTTCAGCAGTCCTGTAAATGCTACCATTTTACAGGCAGTACACATGTCTCTCACTGCAGTGCAGCATAGAGCACTACCAGGAAGAACCCACACTACCAGGAAGAACCCTTTGTCAGTGCTGAGGCCTTTCTCTCTCTAATCCTGAAACCAAATTTCCTTCCACTCTCTCTTTAATGCCCAAAACCTATGAGGACTCCCCTGCTCTCAGGGTGGTCTTGCTGAAATCATTTCCACTAATGTGCTCCCAGTCACTACTCACTCTCAACTCCTCTCCATTAATCAGCTTGCCCTCCTGATGTTCACTTACTCTATGTGTGCCTTGACAACCCCAAACACACCTATACTTAATCTGCATATTCACCATATTTGACAAAATCTAATATAGCTTCCTATCATCTTGATTTTGATCAGGACTCTTAATTTCTCCCCTTGGTCACAAGTGCTGCCTTCCGTTTTCCACATCAACTTTCTCTCACTGTTAAGTTTCTGAAAGTAACACCCATCCTGTGATTTCTGTTTGAATATGCTAGTGTTTCCTACTGCCTTTAATTCAAAGAAGGAAGGAAGGAGGGAAGGAAGGAAGGAAAAAAGGAAGAAAGGAAGAAATCATTTAACAGCTGGTGTTTGCTTGTTCTTCCAACTTCATGGTTAGCACACTCTAAGAACGCCAAACTGCAGATATCTGCAAGCACCAGCAGCTTCCTGGGTCTGCTCTCTCCCGCCATGTTTTGTACATTCTCTATGTTGACACTCCTAGATATTCCCTGCACTCATAGCCACCTTCCTCAGGAAATGTCTCCACCCTCCAAGTCTAAGGAAGTATCCCCCTTTGGTCCACCATCATACCTACCAACAATGCTCTACTGACAACCCATGTCTACTCTACAGTGGCGTGGTCACCAGTCTCAGGTCCCTAGTGGAAGAAACTGTTTGAATTTTACCTTCCTGCATTAGTGTTAATTTAAGTATGTCTCAGTACTCACTTACCCAGGCATTAAGGAATGAAAACACCACAAAATAAAATATAGGGCTAGAAATTTTTAAATAGGCTAATAAAGCCATATGTAAAGCGTACAAACTTAATTCAACCACCCTAGAAATACTTTATTAGACGGGCTTCTTTACAACTTAATGAACTAGCCAATGCAAACCTGCACACTAAGTAATTGTTCTTAAAGTAGCAAATATTCTATAAAACATTACAATCCAAAAAGACAACACATTATTCTATTAAAGACGAAGTAGTATTCTATTTCTATAGCTTTCCCCCTCTAACTCCATTTATCAGTTCCTTTCTTCAGCCCCCTAAATGAATTTTCCTCCAAACTAAATTTTGTACTCATTCCTTCTCTTTTCTAATCCTTTTAACTCCTTGTGTAACTTCTGTTCCAATCTACAGTACAGTACTGTATTTTCTCATCACTGCTACCAATTTTGTCTGAAATAAAGGACACATGAAAAGGAGTACAGGTGATGCATCAGTAGCCATCAATAGGCCAATCCACCTGGGTGATTTCATAGCCCTCAATGGCTGATGGGAACCACATGAACAACTATTGACTTTGGTGGTATTGCATCATCAAGTTCACAGGCTCTGGCACCAAGTGGAAGCAACAGAAAGCAGCCAAATAGCTGACCAGATTGTATATGCCATTCCAGAAGAAACAAACATGGGAAGAAACCAAAAACCATCAGGTTTCTGGGTAGCTGCCATGATTAATGACAGCATGAGCAGCAGTGGCCTAGGCATCAACTTCGGGGTGCAAAAGCAGGGCTGGCTCCGTGGGTACTTGGTTTTTTATTTTTATTTTATGTCTATGGAAATTTTGCATACATATGTGAACCTCATGCATGCTTGGTGCCATGGGTGCCCTAGAACTGGAGTTACAGACAATTGTGAACTACCATGTGGGTGCTGGGAATTTAACCTGGTTCCTTTATGGTAGTAGCCAGTGCTCTTAACCGCTGAGTCATCTCTCCAGCCCCTCTATATGTACTTCTAAACTCATGCTTACTACAAAAGAGACTCTGAGAAGTAGAGCCAGTCTCAGAGAAAAATTATGTAAGGATTTAAACTATGCTGGCAGGGAGAACAGTGCTTCCAGCAACAGCTGGAAGAAAACGCAGTACATTCTTTTAATCATTACCAAGTATTTTTTAAAACCACTCAGCATGTGGTGGTGTCAGCAATGGGAGGTTCATCATAAGGAGCAGTATTGCAGGAATTTATAACTAAGCAAACCTGAAATCTTCTGGATAGCTCAATGCTCAGCAAAAACCTAACAGTAAAAGACAACACGTTAAGCCATTTCTCAACCTTCTTAATGCTGTGACCCTTTCATACAGTTCATGTTATGCTGACCCCAACCATAAAATTACTTCACTACCACTTCATAACTGTAATTTTGCTACTCTTATGAATCATAATATAAATATCTGATTCGTAGGATATCTGATATGTGATCCCGTGTTCAAAGGGTTGTGACCTACAGGTTGAAAACCACTGCCTTAAAATATCACAAAACTGAGCCAATAAAGGGGAAAAAGGTGCGTGCGTTGGGGGGAACAGTGCTTTAAATCATCAACTTAAGTCAGAGCAAGGCAGATGAAACTTTACTCTCTTACCCGGATCCATGAGTTAAGTTCTGACTCTCCAGGGATCCGTGGTACTTTGTTCATCAGACAACATAAGCACCATATTAGAATTTTTTGGCTTTCATCTGCAGAAAATAAAACTAAAATGAGCAGACTTTATCAAATGATAAAAAAACTTAAACAACATAGTAAGGAAACCTCAAACAACAGGCTGGACCGAGGCTTTCCTATTTGTGGGTTCGGCTCACTGTCCAGCTCTTGTGTGGTCAACTCTTTTTCTGAAACGGCAGCAGTTTTTAAAGCCAAACAAGAGTGATGGAAAGAGCTAAAAGTGTTGGCCTCTTCAAGATGTTTCTAATTTCACATTTCAAACATCAGTAATTTCAATCTTTTTATGGCAAACCAATTACTATCTGTCTCTGTTTCTAATGGTCAGATCTGTTGCAGATAGAGACTCACAGCACAATTAAGTTATAAATTGAAGCTGTTAGCATGTAGGCTAGACACAGCAATGCAGACCCTGTAATGGGAGTGAGGGGAGGTAGACATACCCAGCCCTGCAGCATCCTCAAAGTCACCCAGAGTTCACCTTTCAGCCTCCAATAGCTTACAGAGCTTCCAATGGCTTTGCTATCAAAGGCACAGGATGTAAGGTTCCATGTGAACCTAAGGTTCACAGATGTAAGGAAGCCACTGCTGGCTACCTGAGTGTCATTAGCACTCCACACAGGGATGGCCAGGAGCTTCCTCCCCAGAGGCCCCTAGGTTGGAATTGGGCATCCACAGGGTGGAGGGCACTTCAGCAATATAAGAAACTTCTTAAGATCCAATAGGACCCACCATCTCATCTTGGCACATATTTGAATTCTAACAATGAGCAAAAGGAAAAAGAAATGTGCCAACATACATCTGCTGCCAAATAGGTCACTTTTTGGTATCTTGAACTGAAATTCCAGATAAAGGCTACACACTCTTTATACTTTAATCCTCAGTTTAAAAGTATAAAACAGCAATTTTCTGAGATGATGAAGACTATTTTAAGCTGGTTGTTTGAGGTTCTAGTTACAGGAATAGATGTTCATGGTGAGCATGAGAAGCTCTGGTTCTTAGCCTAAGTCTGCTGGCAAGGAAAGCCACAGCCCCAGGCTACAGGAAAGGCAGTGTGTGCACTACAACAGTGTCACTGAGGAAGGCATACTCACCCTTCACCTTCATCTTCCTCTACCCTCTCACCCTTGCTTCTCAGCCTGACGAAATGACTCTTTCCATCAAAAAGATATGTACTCATAATACAGTCAACAGTTAACATGAAACTATGAAACAATTAACTGGGTAGCATTAGCATCGAGTTTAACTATAGAGAATTTAAAATAGGTAATAAAAGTGACTATAGACAAACACTGGTGTTTATATCATGAGGTATTTCTCTGAAAGAAGCCTTGCTTTCTTTCCTACGGGCCCACAAGCATGAGCCTGTGTGGACGTGTGTGTGTTTGCCTGCAACATACAGAAGCATGGGCAGATGCATATACCTTACTGAACTGCCCCAGGGAAACATAAAAAAGTTAGAATTTATATCCCTATGCTTTGTTAAAGGTACAGAGAGAAAAACTGCCATTAGGAGTTTGTGTGTTGCGACTCTTACCATATGCTAAGATGAGAGGATTCCAGCAAGTTTTTGCCAACAGTTGACCAATTGTGGGGAACCTTTCCAGAATTGCATCAGAATCCTGTGAAAACAACAACCATATGTCATGATAATTAAAAGAGTAGTATGAAATTCAACTGAGCAACACAATTCCTCAAGGGAACCTGAGTGCTCCTGGGCATCCTATTTTAGAAAGTATACAGGAAGAGATCAGAGAAAAGCTCTAGGTATGTAATTCAAAGATTAACTTATACTTCATCCTTAAAAACTCAGTATGACATAATTAGGTCATTTAAATTTTATCAGAAAGTTAAGGGTATTTTGCACAAATCTAATAGTCAGAAAAGACTATTTCTTTGTTGTTGCTGTTATTTGAGACAGGGTCTATCTATATAGCCCTAGCTGTCCTGGAACTCACATGCTGGCCTCAAACTCACAGAGATCTGCCTGCCTCTGCCTCCTAAGTGCTGGGATTGCCCAGCCCAGGAAAGACAATTTCATTTAAACACAATATAGATTGAAGAAGAGTAAAAACAGCAGTGGTGATTAATACCCACCTCTTCACACTGTAAGTTTTACTGAGTATTAAAAAAGGCCCCTCATCAGTCAGCTGCTCTGACAAGCCAACTCCCTGGTAGGAGGCACAGGCCACCAGCTGTGGTCTGGGGACACTGGCACAATAGGACCTGTGAACGGTGGTTAGGCACAAGCACCAGCCTGGCTCTCATGGGAAGGTAAGCAGCAGCACAGCCCGGGGTGACATGTGGGCCCAGGCAAATGGCAGGAGCATGACAGCTTGTGGGCACCTACTGCTGCACATAGTGGCTCCAGCCAGAGTTAGGTGATAGAACCCATGAGCTACACATGGCAGGCACCCACAGCCCATTTGTGACCAGCGGCTTCCCAGTGGCTGAGGCAGTGAGAAGTAGCCACTGCCACCACCTTCCCAGAGTGGGCAAAGGCCAGAGGGATTGGCTCAGCCCAGCACAGCAGCAGGGCCCAAAGGTCCAGAACAGGCAGCAGAGTGCACACCAGCCTAGGGATGAGTCCCAAACTATAGAAACTATGGTTTCTCTGGTGGAACACCAGAACCATCCCTTCCCTGTGAGTGGATGGCCAGAGGTGAGCTGCAGCACTAGACACAGAAGCCAGACACAAACAGAAAAGAAGAAATCTGAACACAGCCAAACCTCTGATAAGGAAATAATGTTTGAAATTATGCTTAAATGATAAAGAGACTGGTTATTTAAAAAATCAGATATAATTTGAGTTTAATAAAATTAAAAGGAATAAAACACATATGTAAAAGGAAAAAAAAAAAAACCAGTAACAGAGCTTTTGGTTCCTATAGAACACCACATTAGATGACTTGAAAATAGACGCAGAAGAAAGAAACACATGGCTTCACTGAGATTGGCACATTACTGATTATGATTATTACCACATTGATATTTCTTATTCCAGCATGAATGACCATAATGGACTTTTGGGGCCTTCTGAAAGAAAAGGGCTTTTATAAGAAAAGAAGAAATATAAAAAGTGGAGACAAGCCTTAAAAGGAAAATTAGAAAAAAATATAAATAAAAATAAAAAAGATAGTAAGAGACAGAGGAACTAAGACCAGAGCCTACTGTGCCACCACATAATGAAAATAAAGAAAGTCAGACAAAGGTTGTTAGAAAATCAACATTAACTTATCTGGTTACTATATGACAAGTGCCAGCAAACCGGTGGTCACTCTCAAAGTTATGAAGAATTTAGTTGGCATTCCATAGAAATGCTAGATTTCAAAAAATTTAAGGATGCAACTTTAATAGGAAAAGTAGTCTCTAAAGAAAAGCCAACTTGTCAAATGTTTTAATTGTTGCAAGCAAAGTCATTTGAAAAGGAATTGTAGGCAAGGCACTCCTAGAAACAATGTGTTTTCTAGAGATAATCCAAACAGAAGGTGTCCCAGTCTTCTGTAGTATGCAGAAGGTGTGGCAAAGGGTGGCAATGTACTAATGAATATATATCAACAAGGGGCAAGCAAGGTGACCCCTTGTCGAGAAATGGCCTAGGAGATAAATTTAAGTTGGCAGGAAAGAAACTCATCCACAGAACAATAAACAGCACTGCTCTATATATAGGCATTAGTCATCAAAGTCAGAGCAGCTTCTTCAGAAGATAAAGCAGAAAACTCAGGAGAGACCAGAAAACAAGTATTTTGGCAAACTGCTATGAATAAGAAACCAAAGTTAAAACTATAGTTTGACGGACTTGAGATTGAAGGCTTAGTGGATACAGCAGCAGATGTAACAAAAATTTCACAAGATTCCTGGAATCCAACTTGGCCACTTCAAAGGATATCTACAAAGCTCCTAGGAACTGGGACATTGTCTCAGGTGAAACAAAGTCTAACATGGATTAAATGCATAGGACCAGAATGTCAAATAGAAAACTTAAAGCCATATATGGTTAAAACAAGAGCTTCAGCTATAAGCCAACATAATCAGACTCTATATGCTGAATTAAGAATACAGATTCTGTTCAATGATGGTATCCTTGAGTAATGTCATACTAGATTATGTGTTTCATTTTGCAGAGTTTGGAAAATTAAGATATGTACATATGCTAACACATCATAAAATTGACACTCACTCAAGATGTCAGTTTTCCCTGAGTCTGGAAAGGCTGATTCTGAGATTACACAGTTAGTAGATGTGATGCCTTTACAGACTGAAGCTGATGATGCTTCAACATATGTATCCATTAGAATACAACATAGTTTAGATATCATGGCACAGAAAATGTTACAGATACATCTTACAATCTTACAGAACAAGCAATTATAGAGAAATCTAGCAGGATTTTAAAGAAAATGCTCATAGAACAAAAGGGGGATATGAGATTTTCCAGAGAAACATCAAATAATGTGTATTAACTTTAAATTTTTTAAATGCTAACTTCAGAATGGAAGTCAGGAAATGTGTTGCATTGGAGAAGAGGTTTTGCCTTTGTTTCAACAGGAGAAGAAAATCTATGGATTTTTTCAAAATAATAAAATTAGATTTGACCAGGGGAGATCTCCTGAAGAGCTCAGCTGCAGAAAGAAAGAAAAACAAATAAATAAAACAGGTAACATAAATTGCTGATCCTCTTTATGGGAACAGCTCTGAGACCAGCTGAGACATGAGAACATATCTCTGCATAGCCAATAAGATCAGAATCCTCAGGACTTTTATGTCATCCTTTCATATGGCATAATGGAAATTTATATATTACAGTTTGGTTATACAATCCAAACTTACAAGCAAAGAATCATCTTTAGCTAATTTGTGTTAATGCAGAAATATATATTACTTTTAAAAGTTTATATGTTTATTGAGTAAAAGGTCCAAATACCAAAGAAGACAAGTAGCCCACATAATCCAGTGTCACACACTGCCTCTATAGCTGTCTCCTCAAAAATCTGCATCCAGGACAACTTAAAAATGGCTAGCTAAGATGATCCAGCCTCAAAGACTGTCCCAGCCAGGACTTCAGTTAAGTCCTGAAGTTTCCTGTCACACAGAGACTAGACAACAAATGTTAGAGCTAGCTTTCTCAAGACTTGACCTATATCCCAGTTTTCTTAGGGCCTCCAAACAGAACATCACCCCAGATAGCAGGAAGTAATTTTAAGAGAACTATGGCCAATTCCCCCCAAAAATGGGGTGGGTGGGTTTGTTGAGTACTAGATGTTTGTCATCATTTAAGGGGATTTGGTTGCAAGTTGTTAATGCTCTTGGTCAGGAATGAAACAAATTTAAAAAGATTACATTCAGGGATCTCTTTTTTCTCTATCTTTTTCTTTCCTCTAGCCTTCTCTCTCTATCTAGTGTTAAGCAGAAAAAGCGGGAAAAGGAATGAAAATAAAAAAGGGGGAATAAAGGAATGGTAGAATAAAAGGATATATTACTGAATCTACTTTTAAACTAAAAAGCATTCTATCAGTGACAATTTTACATTGGTAGGGGATCTTTGAATATTAATACAAATTTAAGGTTATTTTTGTTACAACATACTGTATATGTTTCAACTCTTATATAAGATAGTGTACCTATGCAACTCATTTAAAATGTAGTGTCAAGTTCTACTCCTTGAAAACTGCTATTACAAACTATTTATGATAATTAAGAAATGCAAATTAGTAGTCAATCAAACTTATGTTCATGTTAGGTACTAGGTTAGTTAATTACAGAAATAAGCTTTATTTAGCCCCCTGTAGATGTTTTCAAAGTTAAAGATGGTAACTATCTAGAAACAGGCAATGTTTGCCTACTCAAATAAATTACAGATAGAAAGTTGGTCTTCAAAAACCTCAGAGATCAACAAAATATGGCATTTAAAGATGTTTTATTAATAAAAGGCTTTTTTGATAATGAGATATGTCAGCTCCTGGTACTACACTCATTCTACTTCAAAGAAGATGAAGGACATCAATGACCCTCCTTATGGAGTTTGCTTCAAATGTGGGGAGCTAGCCACTGGGCAAGAAGCTGCCCTTGCCTCAACCACTGACAGCATGTTATCCAAAATGAACAAACTGGATGCAGGGAAGTTAACTGCCCAGCTTTACCAAGATGAAGTAAGCAATCTTTCCTAATTCTTGCTTCACAGAAGAGGCTGTCATACACTGGGCCAAAAGGCCGAAGATATTGCCCCAACTGTACAGAGAAACCTTGGGTGACTGTCCAGAAAGCCAGCTGTCTCTCTAATTTCTTTAGTTTTGGAAGCTGCTTGCTTTGCCTGTCTACTCAGGTAATATTTATCCTTCATAGGTCTTTGATGGGGCTGATGACTAGATAGTTACAGTCTCACAAGTAAGCTTAAGTTGTTTAGGATTTAAGAAAATGTTTTAAGGTCTAAAGATGTTTTTAAGTTGATAAATCAAAGTTATGATAAAAAAATTATGTAGGTACAGCTCTTTGGACTCACCAAGATAGACAGATAGTGGAATACTTTCTCCAAGATGACCTGATCGTTCTCATAACTGTTCTTACTGTACATAGTTTATTGATGTAAGAGAAGGAGCCTTTAGTGGACTAAAGGGGGAATGTTAGGAGATGGTTTGTGCACTGTGTATTCAAATGCTGATTTCTGTGCCCAGAGATCTGGTTGCACATCTGGTTGCACAGATGTGGGCACTGTCATTATTATCGAAGCATCTCCTGTCTCAATGTTGTGAAAAAGTTGTTCTCTATCATCTCTGATTGGTTAATAATGAGTTGGACAGCCTAGAGCTAGGCAGAAAAGATGAGGTGGGACTTAACAATCCCAAGAAGAGAGTCCCAGGTAGAGGAAAGAGAAGACAGAAGGTGGCCATGAGGGAGTTGCCAGAAAAAGTTGCCATGAGAGAGGTCACTGTGAGGACATGAATGGAGCAGGAGCAGCCAGGACGAGCCTAAGATGGCAGTTAAGGGGGCACATAGTCAGGAAGTAGGCCAATGTCAGAATTAGTCAGGTTAATTCAGATTGAGCTAACTGAGAATCTGCCCAGCTACAATGCTGAAGCTTATTAATAAGTGTAATAGGTCTCCATGTCATTATTCTAGAGCTAAAGAGAATGTAGAAAAACCAATACTTTTAATTTTACAAAGTTCAAGAGCAAGACCCTACTGAGCTCATGTGTGGGGAAGCCAAAACAGCTTGATGAAAGTGACCCTGCAGATGTCCAGGCAGGGAAGTGCACCTTGAAGACATGAGAAAAGAAAACTTGGTTCAGATTAAATTCATCAACCTGGATCAGACCCAGCCAGTCTGACACCAGGCAGTTCATTGTCAACATATTTAAAACACAATACAATTTGGGAAAACATTTTCAAGCAACAACCATTCCCATTCTAGGTTTCCAGGAATCAATCACTCCAATTCCAGGTTCACAGTAAAGCTTCAAGCGTGACTACTTAGAAACTCCTTTACAGAGTACATGTGATCCCAAGAGTTGGCTCCATAGCTAGTGGCCTAAAATCTAGTGTGGTCTCTGACTGAGACAGCATAGAGGTCATCAAGCTATAAAGTTCACATGACATTCCTACTAAGGATGGGTTCTATAACTGGGAGTTATAAAGGGAAAGCCTAGTATAAGCAATCTAGGGGATTTGGGTGAGATTTGCCAACACAGATAGCAAAAAGGTCACCTACTGTGGACTCCTTTTGTAAACCCTCAAGGCAGAAAAGTGGCCACCAGGCCCCTGCCAGAAGAGCTCCAGCACCCCAGCCCCTCCTCCAGACCTCTCTGTCATAACAGCATCCCCAGCCAATGTAATCACAAAGGTTGGATCTCCAGCCCCTCAATAAGACCCATCCAAAATTATACTAATTTGAGGTAAAAGTCTGGACAAAAACCCACCAATACCTGAGCAGAAGAACCCACCAATCCCTAAACAGGAAAGCCCACCAATATTTGAACTCCCCAAGCTCGGGAATTAAAATCCCACCAATACCTACTCTGGAAATCTCTGCCCTAGAAGCTGCCCTGTAAGAAATCCTATATAAGGCTGTGTCTGCCCAATTTGCTGCTGCCTACTCCCAGGAGCAGAGGCAGCCACTCTTGGATTCATCCCTCCAATAAAGCTCTCATGGGAAGCAAAGAAAAGAAGCAATGAAGAAGAGAAAAAAAAAGAAGTGGCGTGGGGCTGAGGCTCCTGAGGCTTTCAGCTCAGCTGGGGATGCCCTCCGCTGGGAGCTGCAACATTTCTGAAGAGGCCTCTTCTCAGAGCTGTGTGGTTCCTGGGCTTCTGTGCCTCAAGATGCCCTTCCATCCAAGTACCAGAAACGTCAACACCATAAACAACTTATGTCAATATGAAGATAAATGGGAATATAAGCAATAAATTATATAAGTAAAGATACTTAAAATTTTATTATTTGAAAGATCTCTTAAAATATTTATAATATTTATAAAATATTTTTGTTTTGTTTTTTTCAAGACAGGGTTTCCTTGTATAGCCTTGGCTGTCCTGAACTCATTTTGTAGACCAGGCTGGCTTTGAACTCACAGAGATCCGCCTGCCTCTGCCTCCCCAAGTATTGGGTTTACAGAAGTGCGAAACCGCACCTGGCATAAATGAAGAGATCTTACTGTCTCTTAGGAGGACCTACTTGGACATGAAGCTGAGGGAAGCACAGACAATCTAACAACCCCTGGAAAGTTTGAAAGGCACAGGGAAAACCCCACTTACTAGCTACAGTGAGCATTAAAGGCATGTAATCTAAAAATTATTTGCTTGGGTTTAGCATACAGTTTGTGATAGAAGGCTTGCCTAACATGCAGAAGGCCCCAGATTCAATTCTAAACACTGCAAGAATGGATGGATGAATTACCTTTCTTGGCTAGGCAATCTCAAATAGCTAAGAAGAAAAATGATGTTATTCTGTACCAAAAGGTAGGAAAGCAGCTCTTGCCTGCAGCATGTATCAGAAAGTTCAGTTAACTCACAAATCCCAGTTAATCACACAAGTCCCAAAGTCTAAGTAGCATTCTTGCTTGATGGAGTCCCTAATGTCACAGGATACTTACCATCTCCTTCAAGATTTCATACATCCGCCTCAGGAACTCCTGGAACCGGGACAGGTAGAGACAGGTATCCTGCTGGGTTTCTTTGGAGGAGGCCTGTTCCCATACAGAAAGCTTCTGCAGCCAAAATTGATAGTCAGAGACAAGGTCTTCAGAGTCCTGAGCCATCTCTGAGAACAGCAGTGTCCCTTCACAGCAGCCTGCCAAGCAGCACAGGAAATGGGAGCATCATCAGGTCTTCAGAGTGGGAACAGATGGAGCAGTTAGGACAGGCTCCTCTATCAGCACACTCATAACTCACCATAGGATGGAAATAGCCTGCTCAAGAAGCTGCAGCTCTGAGTCATTTAAATGTGTCATATACAGCTGTAGCTCAGATTCTAACATCTGAACTTTTATCATGAGTAATGTCATTACTAAAAGTCACTCACCTTCTCAGAAACACAATAATTGTGGACAAAAAGCACAGCTAATAATACTTTATATCTCTTTAGGACTGAGCTATTTTTAAATGTCCTTTATGTGAAGTTCCTTAGCATATCATAATGATGAGAAATCAGAAACATCCCTGTTTACCAACAGTCTGTGCCTGAGAAATGCTTGTGATACCCTGATGCTATCTATGCATGCTTGGCTTCAAATTTAGGTGAAAAAGAAAAAAAAAAAATCCTCCATGCACTACTATCTAATGAATTTCCTTCCCAGTTCCTCTTCATCTCTCTGGGAGGGAAAAAAAAAGTAAAGTAATAATGAATCCCTCATGCATCACTTTAAGCAACCTGCTTAATTAAAGACTGCTCTAGGAAGCTTGGACCTACTCAGTAGGCAGTGTGAGCAATGCAGCCTGAGGACAAGGCTCCTGGCACATGTCTGTAACCCTAGGCAGATTCTTAGAGCTCATTGGCCAACTAACCTACCCAGAGGGTGTGCTCTATGTTCAGTGAGAGACCCTGTCTTAAAAAATGAACAGAGAGAGAGGAAGACACAGGGTAGACATGCACTTCCAAGGGGTGTATGCACTCACGACATATCACACACATACAAGTTAAGAACAGGTTAAAAATTAATTTTAAAACATGGCTTTACATGTAAAATCCAGTCACCAAAAAAAGCCAATTTTCATGAAACATAACAAATCACACTTACTAGGTGGTGGACTTGTTAAAAGACAGAAAATAAATCTCCTAGGCCCGACTTCTTGCCCCTGAAGTAAATGTAAGGAAACACAAAAGGAGGTTATGGGCATCTTGTGCCTCTTCAAAGGAGGGTTAGAGGATAGGCCCCTGGACACCAGAAGCCCCTGCAATCCAGTGCCCAGTGCCTATGTAGAAAAGAGTAGTTTCTCTCAGACCCCTGAGCTTCCCTGGGACAAGGTAACATGCAGAGATCTCACCTCAAGAGGCTGCACTCACAATGGTAAAGGCTGAGTCCAAACCTCAGCAGCACTGATTATTATAAAATATTACTTCTACTAGGTGCCAACCCTCAAAGGAAAATGGCCCTTCTCCTAAACAGGACAGCCAAAGAAACTGAAGGTGACAGCTGAAGCACAGAGACTTGGATGGAGAGATTGCACGTTGAAAGTGGCATTTATAGTTCTGAGTACTCAACCAAATCAGAAACCAACAAAAAACTTACTAACACAGGAAACACATGCACATTGGCCGAAGGACACTTAGAAGCCATTGTAGACACTTAGGTAGCATTGTAGACCTGGTGCAAGCCCCTTGAGGCCTCAGTGGCAAAGCCTCCCACCACCTCTCCAGACTACTCTAACTCTGCAACAGCCATCTCCATCCCCTTGGGACTCCGCTGGACAAGCTGTCCTACAGAGGAAGGAAAAAAAAAAAAAAGTCCAAAATCAGGCCAGAGAATCCCACCAATCCCAGGCCACATTGGAAAGCTCCATCCCATCCTACCCCCAAAAAACCCTATATAAGGCCTGCCTCCTGCTCAGTTCTTTGCTGCTTCACACCCAAGCAGAGGCAGCCACCAGTTGTGTCTTTCCCAATAAATCTTGTGTGAGGCTTGTGGTGAAATGTGACTTTGTGGTATTCCTTGGCTCCCAACTGCCAGGATACCTTTCCTGGCAGAGATGGAACACTTGTACTGGGGAAACCTTTCCCCTCAGAGTTGTAACACTTAAACCTCATGCCTCCCCATCTGTCACTGTCCTCACTAACAGCATCTAAAAGGCATACCCAAAACATAATGTAGAACTTTGAAAATTCCTTCCATCTCCCTCCTGGACTGATACACACTGGTCTCATATGTTCCTCTACAAATAATTCCTTATAAAACACAAAACTTTTATACATGTAAATCACACTCAGTGCACACTCACTTAACACTCCTTTTTCACAGCTTCCTTGAAAAAATACCTAGCTCAGCTGATGCGGGGAAAGGCCACCAATTCTTTGCTGGAGTGTTCAGGCACTGCACTGTCAGGACTCCCTTTCTTCTGCCCCCCAGCACAGCACACATAGCCAGGCTGAGTTCCAGATGTGCTGACCCCTCCTTGCTTCCACACCTTTTCCCTGATGTCATCTCTTCATAGTGTTAACTACTCTGAGCATTTAGTCATTCCCTCAGTTACAGCTTCCTCTGCTGCTATATCAATTCTCTGCCTTCCTAGAACCTAACATAGCTGACAAATACTCAATACATATCAAATAAGCAAACGATAATCAAAGTACACTTCTATGCTACATGTCATAGCAAAAACTGCTTCTCCAAATAATTTAATTTTTAGAATGTAAGACAAGACTTACATTCTTCCAAAAATAAACAATGCAAAGAATTTTGAGTTACCTGGGTGGAGTGAACATACACATGTTCACCACACTCTGAGCCACGTATGCAGTACCTCATGCATATAAACGGAGTCCTCAGAGCAAATCTGTGGAGACTAACAGTAACAGAGGCACACAGAAACTACCCAAAGTTAGATCATGCAAAATCCCAGAGGAAGCAACTGCTAGGAAAGGGCAGAACAAGAAAAGACAAAAACTCAAAGCCAACCTTTGTTTACACATAGAAAGCAGCACAGGTCAGAGGTGCCCCTCCAGAGAAACGCCAGCTTCACAGGGTCCAGTACATTGCACAGCTGACAGCAGCACTGTCCTCCTAGCAATCCTCCACCTCACTCCATCCTAGAGCAGCTCAGGGCTGGCCATCAGTCACTATGGGACTGCCTCATGTTAGGCACTTCACACTCTGCTAGGAACCTCACCTTGAGTTAAGTGGATATAAAGGCAGAACTCAGCTAACGGAACTGAAACCTTTTCCTTCTTGTCTCTCCCCACTTCTCCATCCCTCCTTTTTTTCTCTTCTCTTTTCTCCTTTCTTCTCCTTAAGACAGAATCCCTTTCTACAGCCCAGGCTGCAGACTCTGGCAAACGTCCTGCCTTGACCTCTTAAGTCTGGAGATTACAGGTGAGCCACTGTGGCCAGTAGAGGCTCTCTTTGGAACTATTCTACTTCATGTCCTAAAATGACAGAGTCTTCTCTTCCATGCCTAACTTTTACTGTACTCTTCATGTTTGTACATTTTTGAGGAGAATTCTTACAAAAGCACCTTCATATATAAACTGTCTTTTCCCTCAGAAGTCTGAGGGAATGTCTTCCTTCAGAAGTCTGTAGCTGTGATTTTTTTTTCTTTGTAGTTTAAAAATGCAATTAGATTTAATCAGGTATTTATCTTACCAAGTGTTCTCTGAGCCTCTGGGATCTGACATTAATTTGTTATCACTGTGTGTAACTGGTGTTTGCTACTTTGTGAGTTCCTTTTTATCTTCCACCCTTCTCCACCCCTTTCCTTCTTCCTTTTCAACCCCCTAACACTAGATAGGAGAGATAAAAGACAGAGGGGAAAGGGGGCGTTGTTATCATTAGACTACTTCCTTCTGATTAGGAATGTCAAGTTCTTCGGCGCAAATGTGATCTTTGATGTCAGGATATCTAATTTCTCTTGTTTCTTTGCATGGACTACTTGACAAACTGCAACCAACAGCATCCATCCACCAACCAGCCACCCATCTATTGGGGCTCTAGCATTTATATAGCCTCTGAAAAGCTCCCAGAATCCAAACATCACACATTCACAAAATTACCTGCAGCTGGCAAAGCATGTCAGCTGCTGCAAAGCAGCCCCATATCCTCATACCTGGGATTAAAACAGAAGCATATTCTTATATATTGCTGTGTTGTTGGGTTTTTTGTTGTTGTTGTTGTTGTTGTTTTTAAAGAAACCAAAATTCTCACTAAAACGGTGTATTTCTTTCTTCTTGGATTCCAGTCATGCAGCTCTTAGCTCTGCCACTCTGCTGTTTCTGTGCTGGTTCTCACCCTTGCTCTCTTTATTTTGCAGTTTGGGAGGTTTGTCTTGAAAACTTCAGGCTCAAGCCTTAGCCACTTCTGTGTGAAGCAGTCAGATGTTCTTTTGAGTGGTCTCATGCTCTTTGTTCAGATGTGCTCTACCTACCAACAGGACCTTGGAGGAAAGTCTTCCATGTCAGTTTTCCTTCTAGGGTGTGTGTACAAAGTTACACATGGCATCTGCATATGAAGGTCACTATATGTGAGGCTGTATTGGCTCTCTCCTTCTACCATGGACTCCAGGAATTGATGAGAAGAGGATCTGGCAATATCCAGAAATCCTGGTCTTAAGCCTAGATGAACTAATAGGTGAATTAACACCTTGGGAAGGAAGAGCTGTATTTATATTAGTTTAAAATATCTTTTAGACTTCGCATATTGAAAGCAATGGTGCTGGGACTGGAGAAATGGCTCAGCAGTCAAGAGCGTGTATTGCTCTTCCACAGGATCAGAGTTTGGTTCCTAGCACCCAAGTCAGAGTTCATAACCACCAGAACATCCATTTGGAAAGGATATGATGCCCTCTTCTCCATGGACACCTGCACTCACACATGTACGAATGAACACAAATACACATAATTAAAATATATCTTCTTTAAAAGGCCTTTTGACTAACCAGAACAGCTGTAATAAAGCAAAGAATAATAAAGAATATATTTAACACAAACTTAAAGTTAAATCTGATTTCAGTTATTATTCAGATAATGGCAAGCTATACAAGTCAGATCAATGGTCCTGCTGAATGTGATTACATAAGTCTACATTAAATATAAAAACAAGTATAGGAGTATGATATAAAAATCCTAGCACATAGGGTTGCAAAACTCTAGATGAGGCATCTGCCACCCTGACAAACTTGCTAGACTTGGGAGGAGGCCAAGCCTGTCCCTATGAAATTAAAGCAAATAGAGTAAAAGCAACGACCCAGAAGTGAAGCTCCTCCCTGTGGATGACAATCTGACTGTGAAGGCAAAGGACACAACGGTCCCAGATTTTGAGTGCTGTGGGTACCTGGAAGTTGTAATAAGGCCTCATACAGCAAAATATTGTCACCCTAGGTTTTTCAGTATTTCTATAAGTAATTTGCCAGATGCATAAAGAACATGTAAATGAAGCCAAAAAACATGCAAGAAGAATCTAATACATGAATAAGAACTAAACAACAATGGACAAGAACGGGACCCAAATGGAGTATAGTAACCAGGTGACAAGTATAAAAACACAGAGAGCCACTGGTAAAGCTACAATGAAGGGGAAACTTCTGGTCTCTTTGAAGACTGAATTTTATCACATGATGTTTTGCTATAGGTTGGCTTGTGAGAGGACATGTGATATTTTGCTCTCTCATGTAAGGGGCATGACTTTAGCCAGCTGAGAACATCCATGAGTAGACTTTGAGGAGAGGACATATATAGAGGCCAACCACAGAGTGAGAAATCACTTTTTTGATAGACATTGCTGCACTGATCTTTGTGTTTTGACACTTGACTTCACAGAGAGAAACGTTCCAGGGAGCTTCTCTGAGCAATCCACTTTCACTGACTTCATGTTGCTACTCCATGTTAGCCTTTGGAATGGACTGCTGGTATCCTGACAACTGAGTCTGGTAACCCCCTAAAGACCCATGGACCCCAATCAACAGGAAGTAGATGAAAGAGGACTACAGCCCTTTTCCCTACTAATCGCCTACAAAAGGTTTCAGAGGGGTTGGAAGGGAGGTAAAAGTACTTAAGAATCCTAAATAAAGTAGGTTTGGTGAAAACTCCAAGCCTACACTACAAACTGTGCTAGAAGAAAAAGGGAAGGAAGGAAGGAAGGAGGGAGGGAGGGAGAGAGGGAGAAAGGGACGGAGAGAGGGAGAGAGAGAGGGAGGGAGGGAGGGAGGGAGGGAGGGAGAGAGGGAGAAAGGGACGGAGAGAGGGAGAGAGAGAGGGAGGGAGGGAGGGAGGGAGGGAGGGAGGAAGGAAGGAAGGAAGGAAGGAAGGAAGGAAGGAAGGAAGGAAGGAAGGAAGTCCATACATGGTCAAACTAAGGCAAAACATAATTAAGAAGCCTGGAAGGTAAATCTGAAAAGTTATACAGAACTCAACAGGGAAAATCCCAACAGTGGGAAAGCTAGAACTCTAGGGCAGCTGCCACTATCCCAGAAAACAAAGGGCAGTTAGAACCTCTCTGACACTGAAAATAAGCCACAGCCACCCTGGGGCTAAGGGTGCCCCTCAGGGAAATGAAGAGCATTTCCAGGTGAAATCCAAGGAGCATGGGAAATAAAATTAATACTCACAAAAAAAATATCCTGAGTATTTGGGATTTAAGTATATGCAGATATTAAAGCATGTATGCACACTAGTTTACAGACATAGAAGCTAGGAATTCCAAGGCTTTTACACTGTTCCAGAAGAAGGGATGAAAAGGATCGCGTTGGGTTTTGATAATCAAGAATGCAAATTGTAATTTATAGGATATCCACAAAAGACATCAAAAACTGGTGTTATATAATTACCAAATTATCAAAGCAAGCCATTTAAAAAATAATTAGCCCCCCAAAGGGTAAGATAGAAAGGAGAAAAGAATGTTCAACAGGTAACTTGAGTCAACAGCACACCTTCCAGAAGGACAGCTCAGCTGTAGACTGCCTATTCAACATGAGGCCTGGTTTCAATCTCCAACACCAAACAGAAAATAAATAAGCCCTCAATAAAATGGCAGACCTAAACTCAAACGTATTAGTAGTTAACACTATATGCAAATAAAATTAATTAATATATCAAAAATTACAGTTCTAATTTTTTAAATGACCTACATGCCATTACAGAAGATATATACAAACAATACTAATAATGGAGATAAGGAAAGGATTTAAAAAAAAAATACCACTTACCTAAAACCAAAAGAAGGAATGAAGAGACGGTGAGTAAGAATTCTCACTCTGCAAGCATGAGAATCTCAGCTAGTACTTTCAGAACCCACATACAAAATCAGGCATGACTAAGTATTTTAACTCCAGCTTTGGGCAGCAGAGAGAGGCAAACAAATCAAGAACTCATTGGCCAGCCAAGCTAACCAAACAAAATGTCCAGCTTGGTTCAGTGAGAGATCCTGTCTCACAGCAACATGGCAGAGAGCAATGGAGAACACATGGGGTCTTGCTTTGGCTTCTGCATAACTGTACATGGGCCCATGTATACATGCACCCTCCAAACACACACACAACACCGCACACACCCCCAAACCCCCTCACACCACATACTCATGTTTACACACACACACACACACACACACACACACACACACACACACACACTCACTCACAAAGGACTCAAGGTTTAACATATCAGAAACAAGTAATTCGAAATGCACATGTACCTAATAACAATATAAAACAAAACACAAAAGAGAAAATACAACACCAACCTAGACCTAAGTAGAAATAATTCCAACCTTAGCAGAAATTTTTGTCACACCTTTCTTGGTAAATTAAATACAAAAACCTACAAATTCCAAACTTTCCCTCAAAAACTCACAAGCATATGAAGTACTATGGTGCACTAGCAGAACACACACAGCAGCATTACTTATGATAAACACAATGAAGACAACCACCCGCCAATCAAAACAATGCACAGATAACATGTAGGACTCTATGCAGCACTGAAAATGAAGGGACTTCCACTGTAGATACAGAAGTGAATTCCCAAGCAAAATGTCCAGCAAAAGTGACTATCTCATAAGAATATACAAGACATGATAATAACTACACAAAGCTGGAACCCAGTAAAACTGAACTGTTACATAAACATCAAAAAAACCTGGCACCCTCAGAGGTGAGGAAGAGCACTCCTGGACAGTGCATGAATGGCACTCACAACCCTGGCAAAGACCAAAGTAAACTTTCAGTCTATTTTACTGTCCCCAGTTTTTAATTCTTAGGCATACATTTACTACACCAATATTGTTCCAGCAGTAAGAAGCAAAGGGAAAGTCCACAGACGGTTGGTTAGCATTGTGACATAAAGTGTTGACAGACAGAACAAGCAATGTTGAGCTGTTCAGAAATTATTTCTTCTTTTCTTCTGATCTCATTTCTGAAAATGCTGAAATGACCAGAAACAGGTGAAGAGTCTCAGCACTTACTGCTTCTTTTTCTTTCTCTGAAATAACAGCTCCTCTCCCAGTCTGTCTCAGAGGAAAAACCAATCCATGCCCTCCTCCTGGGATCCTTAGCTCCGCTCTATAGCTGCTACCATGATTGTCCTGGTTGTTCCTCAAACCTAGAGTGGAACTGACTGCTGTCAAGATAAACCCTTGAGTGTGTAAGGATTATGCCCAGTCTGTGCCACAGCCCTACGGAGACACTAGTTGGTGCCCTTCATTTAGGCAGTAATAAGGGGTGAGATCCTAAAATTTCCCCAACTGTCCTGCACACCACACGTGACTACAGCCAACACCAGTGATGCCATATGCTGCAAGAAGTTTCCAGTTCTTCAGTAATTTCCTTCTTAGCACATTAGGGTACAGAGCCTAAGTCCAAGCAGTGTTCAGAGTCCCGGATTTGCCTTTGCCTAAGTTATAAACTGCCCAATCAAATTTCGTTGCCTCCATCTTATAAAGTCAGATCCCCAGGGCACAAAAATATTCTCATAGATAAGTCTCATAGAGTGATAGTGTAGCCTGGAATCAAAGTGTAGCAGGTGACAGAAATAACACTTTATAGCCACCACCCTCCTCATCTTGTGAATTCTGCCCTTTAGGAGAAGAGATGTGTTCAGCATTTCCTGGAGAATATGCTTCACGAGGAACATGGAGTTCAACAAGCACAGATCACTGGGTGGAAGGGTGCAATAAAAAGCAACGAAGTATGTGAGCCACTTCTCAGTAAGAAGCTGGCAAAACAAACGTTCAATGTTTATGTTTTATGTACTAGTTACAAAAATAAATTAATTAATCAAAACAAATATTTGGAGGCTGGAGAGCTGACTCAGCAGTTAGAGCACATGCATCTCCTGCATGTGCTCAGGACCTGAGTTTAATTCCCAGCACCCATGTCAGGAAGTACAGTACAACCATCCATAATTCCAGTTCCAGAAAGTATGACGCCCTCTTCTGGCCTCTGCAGGCACCTATACTCACATGTATCTTCCCAGACAGATACATAATATACAAACTTAATTTAAAACTTTAAAATTTAAAAACAAAAACACACACACAATCAGAAGGGTAAGTACCTGTAAAAGACCGTTCTGAACCAGTGAGTCTCTCATCACAGTAGGTTCTTGATGTTTAGTTCCCAATGATACAAAAGCACCAAGGCTACCAAACTTCAGAAAGTTCCACAGGCCCAGGCAGAATAATGCTAGGCTAGGGAGTTAGAAACAACAACCAGTAACTCCAGCCTCTAGTTTAACTACTTCTAGCTTCTATCTAATGATTTTCCATCATTGTTCTAAAACTTAACATTAGAACTACTGCTGAGCAACATTTTCACATTTCAAATGGCTACCCTGTCAGTGGATACCTTTGAACTCTGCAAAGTCTACAAAAGTTCCACTCAACTGAAATTCAAGGAACTTAGTCCTTTTCAAGTTCTGCTGAAGACCATAACTGCTCACAGATGTTATAAAGGGTTGTTTCAAGTCACTCAATCCTGACCATTATTTCTTAGGCATAGTTAGGGCAGTATCTGGAATAGCAGAAGAAATTCTAAGGTAGTTAATTACAAATTAATCATGACCATTTATGTACAATACCTTCCTAACCACTGCAGCTGGGAATGCCTAGAATGGCCGCAAGTGTGCATGTACACTTTACATACACAACACTGTGAATGTAATCAATGCCACGCAAGAGAAGGAGCAGGCCCTGGTGCCTCAGCACAGTGCCACATATGCTAGCTGCCCACCCAGTACCCATAGGCTAATACTTCTTGTCTGTTGAAGGAATCCATTTATACTAGAATGTCACTGCCAAGCATCTTAGGGGAGGTTAGCTCTCATGAAGACCAGCAAAGACTCTGCATTAATAAAGATTTTTCAATGTTTTGTTCTCAAGACCCTTTTATACTCCTAAGCTTTTCCAGAAACCACAAAGAGCTTTGGTTTATATGGGTTCATTTTGCAGTATATACCATAACAAATTAAAACTGAGAAAACCTTAAAGCACGAGAATGCACAGCCCACATCCTCTAGCTACTAGCCTGCAGCTGTTGACTGCTCCACTGCAAAGCAAGGAAGGCACTCAAGGGACAGGGCAGAGTTTACACTGCCTTGAGAACCTCTTGAATGGGCCTTAGGGACATTACTGTGGACACTTGGGGTTCTTCTACCCTTCTTCCTTGTTAGCTGTAGAAACAGGTATGTCACACAACTGTATGTCATGGGAACTAAGCTTCAGACAAAGAATTTTAAAGACAATTTTTCAATTTTGAAAGTTTTTTTTTTTCAATTTAAACACTATAGTCTTCATATGATACCTAAAATGACAGAAGTTGCCTTAAACAAAAGTAAGGAAGCCTGAGAAGGCTGGCCAGCCCCTCTGCAGCAGACCTGAGGACACAACGGCCACTGCAACATGCCACCCCTCTTTCTGCTGAAACCAGTTCTCATCAAGTTCTTTATTTAATCAAACATATTTTAGCTGAACCTCTCCAAAGCAACTGCTTTTCTGAGTATGTTCCTGGAAACCATGGGTACACACAGCACTGCGCACATAGTAGGAACTCACAATTACATTAAACAAATGTGCAGAAACTAATATGCCTACTGCCACTGTTGCAAGGGAGAATATATAAACAAAATTTAGATTTGTTTGATTTGATAGAAGACTTTGTAGCTCACAGACTGTCAATATTTAAAGCAAAGTTAATTATAAATAAATCACACAGTATCAAAAGCAGCTGCATATAGTATTCGTCTGACGGCCAAGACAGCATAAAAATGCTTTCCTTTTTGGTCTGAAACATTTCCAAACCAGAAGTATCAGAGACTAATTAATGTCCAGAATCCAAGTGGTATCCTGATATAAAAAAAAAAAAACACTACTTTTCCCCCTTTTTCTGTAAGTTGAGTCAATCAAACCCTCCTGTTATGAAATTAGCACCTAACAAGAGTTACAGACAGAGCACTACAAAGTTCATATGGACACTGAATAGGAGTCAACACCTTGTCTTTAGTCAGCATCATCACAATGACCTTGTCAGAAACACCACCACCACACCCCACTAGTCAATATAAAATTAAGACATGTATGTCCAGTACACCTCAGATATACAATATTCTTTCTCCTCTCTGCTGACAGTCATTCACCAATACACTTAGTTTGCAGAAAGTAAGGTTTCTTTCTTCCCTACTGTCAGACTGGTTACTTTGCTCCTGCATTTTCAGCATTATCTTAACATCCTAACAGTATATTCTTGTACTCAAATACCTATAAAATAAAGAAATTGGTCTAGAAGGATGGCTCCGTGGTTGAGAGCACCGGCTGATCTTCTAGAGGACCTGGGTTCAATTCCTGGTACCCACATGGAGGCTCACAACTCTAATTCCAGTTCCAGAGGCTCTGGCACTCTCACACATATATGCAGGCAGAACAACAATGCACATAAAATTAAAAAATAAATCACAATAAAGGAAAGAAACTACATTTCCCCAAACACCAAGGTTTGAGGAAAGTGTCAGTAAGAGGAATTTCCAAACAATTTCAATTTTCAACAGAGGCTGAGTCTATGGAACTAGAGGTGCAGCTGACTGTGAAGACTTAAAGAAATGTGATCCATCAGGGAATGCTAGGGCTTTCCCGCACTCTCCAGACAGGCCCATGTTTGGAGATGAGCTGCTCTCTAGCCTGATTCCTTTCAACCACAGCAAGTGCCTGTGCTTGGAGCAGCAATAGAGACCCTCCATCAGCACTAGGAGGCTATTCCCCAACTCAAGAAATGCCCCTCCCACTTGCAAACACCCTTTACACCCCATCAGGGCACCAAAAGCCTACCCAGCCACTCAAAACATGCCAATCTTACCCTCAACCCCCAATACAAACACTGACAATCTACCACCCTTGCATTCTTGTGTTCATTTCTCTGACAGTGAGATTGTAAGCTTTCAGCTAAGTCTATTAGGAAAATGTGCTAAAAAAACACACTAGTAATGTGTCTTAGTTTGTTTCTCAGTTGCTGTGATAAAACACTAACCAAAGGCAACTTCCGGAGGAAACAGTGTAGTTGGTTTTCAGGATGTAGCCATCATCAAGGGAAGCCAAGGCCCAAGTTCAAAGCAGAAACAAGAAGAGAGTACTGCTTACTGGTTTGTACTTCATGATTTGCTCAGCTTGTTTTCTTAAACAACGTAGGACCACCTGCCTAGGGGTAGGACCACCAAAGGAGGGCTGGTCCCTCCCACAACAATCATTAATCAAGAATATGTACCACAGACATACCCAGAGGCCAACTTAATGGAGTCTCCTCTTCCCAGACATACTGACAACCAACATTAGCCATAACATAATTGAAATAGTAGAAACTGGCCAGGCTTGGTGGTAAACTTTAATCCCAGTACTCGGAAAGCAAAGACAGATGCAGGTGGATATCTAACTTTGAGGCCAGCCTGGTCTGCAGAGCCAGTTCCAGGTTAGCCAGGACTACACAGAGAAAACCATGTCTTGAAAAATAGAAAAAGAAGAAAGAAATTGTCTCCTTACCTTTGTCACTGGGGACTTGACTCTGAGGTTATCTTTCCATCTTTGCTTCCAACAGGAGTTTATCATTCAACAACAAAAACAAGAAAAGATGCCCACACACTTGTAGGAAGTCTGATCTTTAATAAGAACCCAAAAGCACTTCCAATGAAAAGGTAACATTGTTCTTTGCTCTCAGGCAACCTGTGGCCAAAAAATCAAGACCTGTATGCCTATGAAAATTAACAGGTGGTGAGAGAGGCTGGGAGAAAAAGAAACAAGGTTCATATGGACATTGAACCTAACCCACAGACTCCAAACAGAAGAACAGTCTCAGTTATGCAAAGCCATGACACAGGCAGGAGCAAAACGGGGACGGGGATGGATTGATAACATGACACGGATGGACAACAAACCACCAAACCCAAACCAAAGTGCTTATCGACTTGCTTAGGAAGAGATTCTTAAAATCTGTCTGTCTATCTCAGAGATTCACAGGCCTCAGGGCACAGTGGACAGAAGACAACCTGCAGGAGCGGGTTCTCTCCTTCCCCAGTGTGGGTTTTCAGAAACAGAACACAGGATGTCAAGCTGGCAACAAGCGTCTTAACCCACTGAGACACCTCACCAACCCAGGAAGAATTAAGCTACAATTTAATCTCATTTCTCATGCTTGAAGTAAGAACTGCTGAGAGCCCAAGAATAGGTTCAAGTTATGTTCTTATTGTTAGTTAAATATCATGAACATAAGCTAGTAAAGCCCTATGCTTGTAACTCTTGTAAAACTACAAACCAAAAATATACAGAAATTGTAAAAGTACTGTTTTTACCAATGTAACACAAGAACAAAGTCCAAACAGCCAAGTGCATAGAGTAAGTAAATTTCAGTTGGCAACAGTGATGATGTGGTCACTGACACTTACTTCTGACCAGCTATGTGGACTTGACCCTGACTCTAGGGGCAGAGTGGTTCTGACATGTGGTGAGGATAGCTGACTAGCCAGCTACAGTGAAATGGCAACCTCTAGGTGAGGTCAGACGCTATGACCTTACATCTTTGCTCTTTGGTAATGTCTTCCTTGCAGAGCCACTTGGTGACAACACAAGCAGCTACAGGCAATGAAAGTTCAAGACAGTACCTGGTTCCGACAGGCAATAAGGTGTCTGAAAACACTGGTTGGTTTTGTTTTTGCTTTTTTTTTTTTTTTAATTTATCTTCAAAAGGGTAAAGAGTAAGTACAATCTTTCTAGACAATTTGAACATGCAATAATCTCCATCTACTTAATCTCCCTTATCTTTGGGGGCCTGCAAGCCTCAGGAGTTTACATACTTGTGCTGAGGGCCACTGAACTCATACAGAAAAGCTTTCTTGAGGTTACATTTTAGTTCTGTATAAAACCAAGTACCTAACTTTGTTTCCTTTACATTCTCAGCCCATGACTTCCTGTTAAGATGCCACAAGAAATCTTTGATGGACTCTCTACTCCAAACACAGCAACCAGAGCGGAAGCATCAATAGGAAAATCCAAAATTATGTGGGGAAGCTAAAAAAATATATAAACACATCTTGAAATAGATACAGGACAGAAACATAAAAATGCAAAACCTTCCATAGGAGGAGTTTTGTGCCTCTGAGCTCAGTAACCAAAACCAGGCAACAGAACTGCAGGCTGGGCGAGAGTTCAGGCAAGCTGGGAAGAGATGGACATCTGCACTGACATTTCCAAACACAATGCCTCTTCATCCAAGTGAGTCCCATGGTGCTGTGTAGGACGGATCTACATGACCTAGGCCTCAGTCAGCTTTCTGAAAATGAGCTGTGCCACGGCACAGCAGCACCACCCACTGTAGAGCTGCAAGGAAAAATCAGTCCACAGATGAAACTGATTGTGGAGGGATGGACTCCACATCATTCCAACCAGCTGCTTTCTCTTGCTCTTAAAACCAGAGCCACTGCTTGCCAAAACTGCCTGAGAATAAGCAGTGCCCCTCCCACACCCCCCATTGCCTGTAATCACCACAGGATGATGTGTCTGTTTCCCTCACCACAGCGGCAGCTATCTCAGGAAAGACTGTTAGATCCCTATTCACATTTTCAGTGGATAACGAAAGTCCTCCTGGTATATACCATGTGTGTCTTTCTGCTTTTGGGATACCTCACTCAGGATGATCGTTTCTAGATCCCACCATTTGCCTGCAAATGTCATGATTTCCTCGTTTTTAATTGCTGAGTAGTATTCCATTGTGTAAAAGTACCACAATTTCTGTATCCATTCCTCAACTGAGGGACATCTGGGTTGTTTCCAGGTTCTGGCTATTACAAATAAAGCTGCTACAAACATGGTTGAGCAAATGTCCTTATTGTATACTTGAGCATCTTTTGGATATATGCCTACCATATATATAGCTATTGGTATAGCTGGATCTTGAGGAATCACTATTCCTAATTATCTGAGAAAGCGCCAGATTGATTTCCAAAGTGGTTGTACAAGTTTGCATTCCCACCAGCAGTGGAGGAGGGTTCCCCTTTCTCCACAACCTCTCCAGCATGTGTTGTCTCTTGAGTTTTTGATCTTAGCCATTCTTATGGGTGTAAGGTAAAATCTCAGGGTCATTTTGATTTACATCTCCCTGATGGCTAAGGATGTTGAACATTTAAGTGTTTTTCTGCCATTTTCTACAATCCTCTACAAAGAGTTCTCTGTTTAGCTCCATAGGTATATACTCACTTATATAGACCTATAACATAGGATAAACATACTGAAATCTATACACCTAAAGAAGATAAACAAGAAAGAGGACCCGGGGTAAGATGATCAATCCTCACTTAGAAAGACAAATGGGATGGACATTGGATGTAGGAGAAAACAAATAACAGGACAGAAGCCTACCACAGGAGGGCCTCTGAAAGACTCTACCTAGCAGTGTATCAAAGCAGATATTAAGACTCATAACCAAACCTTCAACAGAGTGCAGGAAAGCATATGAAAGAAGGGGGAGTTAGTACGACCTAGAGAGGACAGGAGAGCCACAAGGACCAAATATATCAGGGCACAGGGGTCTTTCATGAGAATGTTTTTCCAGCCAAGGACCATGTATGGATATAACCTAGAATCCCTGCTCAGATATAGCCCATGGTAGCTCAGTATCCAAGTGGGTTCCCTAGTAAGGGGAACAGGGACTATTTCTGACATGAACTCAATGGCTGGCTCTTACACACACACACACACACACCGAGGGAGGAGCAGCCTTGCTAGGCCACAGAAGAGGACACTGCAGCCAGTCCTGAAGAGACCTGATAAGCTAGGGTCAGATGGAAGGGGAGGAGGTCCTCCCCTATCAGTGGACTTGAAAAGGGGCAGGGAAGAGATGAGGGAGGGATGGTGGGATTGAGAGGGAATGAGGGAGGGGGCTACGGCTGGGATACAAAGTAAATAACCTGTGATTAATATAAAAAATAAAAATTATTATAAAAAAAAAAAAGAAAGAAAGTCCTTCTGGGGTCTGAGGACACAGCTGAGTCAGATGAATGCTGCCAAATAAAGCCTTTTCTCCCAAACTTTTTTTTTGGTCATGGTGTTTTATCATAGCAATAGTGACCATAACTAAGATAAATCGGTACCAGGATCATAGGGTATTGCTGTGACAGACCTGCCCATGTTGTTTATTGGAGGATTATGTAAGGACTCTGGAACTTTAGGCTAGAAAAGCCAGTGAGCATTCAAAGCTGGGGGAGCTTTGAAGATAAGAATACCAAGAGCAATATAGACCATGGAGACCTGGCTTGTGAAGTTCCAGAGGGAAGTTTAAAAGCCACTCAAAGACTTTCAGGGCCGTTTGCTATTTTGAGTTAATAATCTGTGGTACTGGTGAGCTGGGGCTGAAAAATCAGCTGTGATTAACAAGAGACCAGAGCCACTAAAGTAAAACCTTTGCTTTACTAGGACAAATGATGCTAGTCAGCTGGAGCTAAGAAATTAGTGATGATTAAGAAGAGACATTGAAGGAAAATCTAGGAATTTTTTCCTCAGAGTCAGAACACAGGAGCTGTGTTTCAGGGGTGGCCAAGGTTGTACTTGTGTTGGCAGGTAAACTTGGTAATGTGTACGAGGACCCAGTTGGTACTGGTTTTGAAGGCATGAAGAAGTCATGGAGAGTAGCTGAAGCTTGGCACTAAGAGAGGCCAGGAGAGGCCATTGGAGAAAGCGCAGCCTCCATAGCAGTGGAAGTCCTAGGATTGAAGGGGTCATGGAGAGAAACTGAGGCTTAGCACTAAGAAGAGAACCCTAAAGAAAAGTATAACCCAACAGCAGCAGAGACCCCAGCATTTTGGAGATGCCAGTACTATGGGATGCCCGCCAAAGACAGCAGCAGCAGTGGAGTGGAGCCAGCCACAGCCTAGAAGACAAGTGTGTGCTGCAGAGGATGGAGCCAGAGAAGTGGCTTAAACCCTTTGGAGAGACCTAGAAGATTGCGAATTGGACATTGAGTTATTTACACTTTCGGAGTCTGGTTTTGCTTTGTTCAGATGGTGACTGTGCCCTGGTTCTTCCCTCTTACTTTATTAAGTAAGAAAGTACTTAATATTCATTTTTAAAGGAGCCCACAGTTGAGACCGAACTTTTAAAAACATTCTGGATTTTTAAAGGACTGGATATTTTAAAGAGACTGGACTTTTTTTTTTTTTTTTAAGATTTATTTATGTATTATGTTTACAGTATTCTGCCTGCATGTATGCCTGAAGGCCAGAAGAGGGCACCAGATCTCATTATAGATGGTTGTGAGCCACCATGTGGTTGCTGGGAATTGAACTCAGGACCTTTGGAAGAACAGACAGTACTCATAACCACTGAGCCATCTCTCCAGCCCAAGACTGGGCTTTTAATGTGTCTGAATTTGTAAAGACTATGGGGCTTTGAAAGTTATTTATGTTTTATATAGTGATGTTAACATTAATATGCCATCTCGGGGGATAAATGAGAAAGAAAAGGTTCTAACTGAAAAGTAATGTGTCTTGAGTGTCAAGCTGACAAAGGGGTCAGTTGTGCCGGCCCAACTAGACACAAGCTGAAGTTATCTGAGAAGGAGGGAGCTTCAAACTGAGAAAATGCCTCCATAAGATCAGACTATAGACAAGCCTGCAGGGCATTTTCTTAATTAGTGATTGATGTGTGAAGGCTCAGAATATTGTGAGTGCAGCCACCTCAGGCCTGGAAGTCCTGGGTTCTATGGGGAAAAAAAAAAAAAAAAAAAGGCAGGCTGAACAAGCCACATGTAGCAAGCCAGTAAGCTGCTCCCCTCCTCCTTGCCTCTGCACCAGCTCCTGCCTCCAAAGTCCCTGCCCTGCATGAGTCCCACACTGCTTTTGATGATAAACTGTCATGTGGAACTGTGAGTAAAGTAACCCTTTCCTCCCCAACCTGCTTTTGGTCATGGTGTTTAATCCCAGCAATAGTGACCCTAAGACACCAGCATCCACACAGCAACTTACAGCTGCCTATATCTCCGGTTCCAGGGATCTAATACCTTCTGACCTACACAGGAATTGCATGCATGTGATGCACATACATGCACTCAGGCAAAAACAAATACATATAAGATAAGCAACCTTTTAAAAAATTAATTCAGCTAAGCAGTCACTCATACAGATTTTAGGAATATATCCACCTAGTATGACTTTTCTGAGGTCAATTAGGAAAGTATAACAGAAGCCCTAAAATGTTTATACTCCGTAAGAATTAATCCATTTCTGGGAATTTTAATAAAAGGAAATAAATAGAAAAAAACATAGTGACTGACATAAAGAAATATTTATTAATACTTATAATCAGCAAAGAACGTAAAATACAGCCATGTAAAAGGACATGGGCCTCATTTTAGAGAAATACAGTTTAGTGGAATGAAAAACTTCTTGTCTAAATTAAATTTAAGGTTATAAAATAACACACGAATTACGACTGCAATGTTAGTCTCTATACAAAAATGCACGCATATACAGTTTAAAGCTGCTATGGTTATTTCATGTTCTTTACTAACTTCCAAATCTCCTATAGTAATAACACACTATTTATGTTCCCAGTCCAGTATGATTTATATACTTGGAGACTGACATTGTATGCCAGTATGTATGTATACACATGTATGTACAAAATATCTATACAGACACCTGTACACACATACATAGACAAACATAAACAAAAACTACAGTCAATTGGAAAACATAATCTGCTGAGGTAAAAGAACCAACATGACAACGCTGCAACAGCCAGATACATGGAAAGCACTAGGAATGAATAGAGATGTCCCAGCTGAGGAGCCTGGAAGGGTCACTACTGCTCACACACAGAGAAGGGGACTCACCAGCCCCTCAGCTGTGCCATGCACAATTTCTCAGTGCTGAGGCTCAATGGCACAAAATTCTAGAACTGGACACTTGTTTCTAGCTTGCCCATACAGCTATTTGCTACATGCCCCCCATGGAAAAGAGAGAACATAGTCCCTCTGACCTCCATTCCACTTACATGCTTAGTATGTGCACATACAAGCATCCTTTAAAGAATGGTGTTCCTCTTTCTTCATAATTAAGTATATCAGAGGCTGGAGAGGTGGCGCAGTGGTTTAGGACTCTGCTCTTGCAGCACCCACATGAAGCTCACTACTGTTAAGAACTCCAGTTTCAGGGGCTCTGTCACCCTCTCCTGCCCTCTGGGCACTAAGCATGCCCACGGTATACATACATACATGCAGGCAAAACATCCACACACATAAATCTTTAAAAACAATTCAACATGTTCTGCTTAGCATCTTATGATTTCTGTACTGCAAAAATCAGTTAAAGCACAAGTTATTCTGCTAGAGAAAGATGGATAAACATTGTGTGTAATCTAAAAGTACCTATTTTAGACAGATAGTAACTATGTTATATGAACACCCACCCAAGTTAGGGAGTGAGGGACCCCATACTTTCTAAATAAACATGGTGGTTATTTCTGCTACTATTTCTAAGAGTCTTAAAACAATAACTTTAGCAGATAATAAAAACTCAATTATCAACCTTCTACTTTGCATCCCCCCCACCATTTTTTTTTTTTTTTTTTGGGTTTGGCTTTCTGTTTGCTGATGTATCTCTCATTGTGTAGCCAAGTATGACCTAGAACATACTATTGCAGCTGTGGCGAGCTGGAACCTTGCAATCCTTATGCTACTTTGCTCTCTTCATTAAAAGTGCTACAGAAATAGCAGGAACATCCAAGAACACAAGACAAAATACATTCAACAAAGAACCCTAACCAATAGATTAAAAAAAAGGGCATGATGGCAGTGGTGGTACACCCCTATGCCAGCAGAGATCCTCAGAAGGCAGAGACAGAAGAATCTGAATTTGGCCTACACAGGTAGTTCCAGGATAGCCTGAGCTATACAGAGAAACTTTGTCTCAAATAATTAACAAATTAATTAATTAAAATGAGAACAAAATGGTTTTCGCAGTTGGTAACAAGTTTCCAGGTAACACACTATGAACATTAGAAAAGGGAAGTAGAGTCTGCAAGTCAGGAAGGAGAATCAAGAACTCTTCAGCAGCTACTAGAGTCACAAGTGAGCAATCTACATGCCAAAGCTTTTTCTTTATTTACATACCATTAACAGAAACAGTTTTAAAATCAATTTTATCATTCCTTATTTGTTTTTATTTTTAAAGAGGGGCATACTAATGTGTGGACGTGTGGAGCAAAAGCACCAGAGGGTGCGTGCTCTTTGCTCACACAGCGAACAGGTCCAGGGTTGCTGCTGCATACATGACATTTATCTTTAGGTTTCAATATAGAAATATGCTAAGAAAACAGAAGTCATTATACTTAATGGTCTGTTTTAAATTAACTTTTAAAATGTAACAGGATAAATTATTATACATCACCTTTGACACTAAATAACTTGTTCCTGTTTTCCTATAAGGCATCAAATACTGTATCAAATACTGTGGTGGTCTGAAAGAGAATGCACCTCACAGGCTCATATATTTGAATACTTGATCCCTCATTGGCAGAACTACTTGGGAAGGATAAAGAGGTGTGGCCCTGTTAGAGATTTATTGCTGGGGGCCAATTCTGAGGTTCTAAAAGACTCAGTCTCTCTCTGCTTCAAGATGTGCACGCTCACCTACTGCTCCAGCACCATGCCTGCCTGCCTACTGCCATGCTCCCTACTATGATGGCCACAGACTCTAACCCTCTGGAAAATAAGCCCAAAGTTAATGCTTTCTTCTATAAGCTGCCTTGGTCATGGTGTGTTATCACAACAGTAGAAAAGTAAACAAGACAAATATACTAAGGGAACTAGAGGAACTAGCTTCCTCCTCAATCTGCAGAAATAATTTCCACAGCAGAAGAGAGACACACTTCAGTCCCTGCAATCCTGCTACATATATGAGGAAATTAATGTTTAAAAATTGAGGCATGGGTGTACACACGCCTGTGACCCCAGCACTATGAGGGCAGAATTAGGATTCTTGAGTCTTGGTGGTCGCTATATTGCACGAGTATGCATACTCATACATACAGGTACATAGGTGTACATACACCACACACACATTCACAAACACAGCGCACACACACACTCACAAGCAAACACTTTCCACAATTTCAACTTCAAATCCCTTGGTTTAAAAAGGAGCCCACATTACCTGTGTGAAGCTGTATTCCTTATTCACTCTGCCATTGCTCTCTGCTCACAGGGAGTATTATTATGTGCACCACATGTGTACCTGGCACCTAGGAGATAAGAAGAGGGCATCAGGTACCCTGGAACTGGAGTTATGGTTGTGAACCACCACGTAAGTACTAGAGAACTGTAGTCCTCTGCAAGTGTTTTTAAATACTGAGCCATCCCTCCATATCCTCATAATTTCTATTAAGAAATCCAAACCTTCTTTTTCAGCAGCACAGATTTAAGTTCTCACTTCGCCAAGAGCTATACTAGGACAGGGATTTCTAACACAAAAACAAGAGGCTTGGCATTTAATACTAATGAACCCTAGATTGCAGAGACCACCTCTGTAGAGGGGGTCACCCATACCTTGTATCTATCTAGTACCCTCCTTAAGCTGATAAAAGTCTACCATGTAACAGCCGCAAAGCAGAATGGGACTATGGGATTAGCTTCCTAAATCTATCTTATCAAGTGCCTTCACTAATCTTCTAAATTCCAAGACCCCATCCTCTAAGCTAAGAGACCCCTACCCACCTGTTGAAGTCTTAAATGCAAGGAATTTTCTGTTCTGTGGGCTGCTGCTGTATCTCCTATCCCACCCTCCCTCATCATCTAAAAAGCCTATCTCTAATGAACCTGGAAAGACTCTTTATTAATTTAAAACAATAAATAGAATAAAAATTCCTTTTATCCAAACTCATTCTTACTCTCAGTAAAGCAGGTTGTTTCAGCTAAAATAAATTGCTAATATTATAACTCTGCTGATTATGTTTTAGACATTCTCAGGCCTCACAAAGCAGCTTTGACTGGTACAGTAACTACTTGTTGTGATAGATCTTCATGGTTATAAATAACACAAATACCTATTTTATTTGTCTCCCCAAATACCCGAGAACCAAACAAGTCAGATAAAAAGGAAAGGAAAATTATGGACATGGGACCAAGGAAAGGAAGGCAGTGTCTCCTACAGTGTAGCTGAAACCTCTTGACTCTTATCAGTTGAAGATTGAGAACTCCAAAATACTTACCAAATATATTTCTATTTAGTGTGGGGTGTGTGTGTGTGTGTGTGTGTGTGTATAGGTGAGAGAACAACTTTAGGGAGTTGACTCCTCCTCTCATTGTGTGTTTCAGGGATCAACTCAGGTTATCAGGCTAGTATATCAAGCACTTTTACTATCTTGCCAGCCCTAAAAAATGTTTTTTAATAAATTCTAACTCTGCTTTATACTGGCACATCCTGAAATTCTTCCTTCAGCAAAGCCAAGAGTCCAGTTTTACCTAACTTGGGACCATAAAAGACTAAGATTACTATAAAAGCAAACTGGAAGGTAGGCCAAAGACACACTGATCATGTTTTCACAATAGAAAAACATGGTGCATGGATGCAATGTGCTTAACTCTGGCCCTCTTGATCTGTTACCAAGCATATCCTTTGCAATTCCATTCAGCCTACCTGGGTATTTGTGCCCAGTGCTTCCCTCTGGTCAGCCTTATATATTATACTTCTTTTTCTTGTTCCCAATGACTCCTTTCCTCACTGTTTTAGTCTCCCTTGGGAGTATCATTCAGTCTATAGTTTCTGTTTTTATATTTTACTAGTATATTTTCTACAACTTTTCAAAGGTCCTCAAAATATCCAGACTTCTAGAAAATTGTTTTGAATCTTTAGAATATCTGGTAGGAGGGACTAGCAAGGTGGCTCAGTGGTTAAGAGCATGTGATGCTCCTGGAGAGCATTCTCAAAAAAACTAAAAGCAGAATCACCACTCACCCAGCCATCCATTCCAACACACAGGCCTGAGGACTCAAGTAAGTGCTCCAGAGAGCTGAGCATCCAAGCTCCTGCTGCACCACCCACACAGCGCAGCTGTCCGTAAGAAAATGAGTGGGCAAAGGAACAGTATACATAAGCATAAGAACTTCATTCAGCTATAAAAGAGAATGAAAAAGTCACAGGAAAATGGACAGAGGTAGAGGTAAAATAATGCGAATTAAGCAAGATTCCGACAATGGTGTGTTCTGTCTCATATAGGGACCCTGGAATAATATTATTTTTATATTTATATATGCAAACCTATATGTACAGGGCATGAAAATTGAAAAGGGTATATGACAAGGGGACAAGAGGCCTTTAAAGGAAGAAAAAAGAGGACAAGAGAGGGTAGTGAGCTTTATGTGACATCAAACCAGAAAAAGGAGTATCTAAACAGTACTAGCACACAGAGTGAAAGGTGAACAGTAACAAAGGGTAAGGATACATATGCACAAAAATGCATCAGTTTGCATGCTAATTTTTTTAAATATTTTTTAAATGATAAACAAAATTGAAAAAAAACCTTGCCTTTAATGTGAAAAATAGAGGCAGCCTCAATTGAAATTATGAAGAGGAATTGTAAATAGAAATATACACACTGGACTGTAAGAACATACTGTGAAAAGCTATGACCCACAAATTATATAATCTCAGGAACTGAATTAACCCAAATCTGTAAGACTGAATCATGAAAAAAATAGAAACAAACAAACCAAAACCCAGAAAATGTAAGCAAAGCAATAAAAGTAAAGACATTGATTCAGTAAGCAGAAGCTCCCCCTAGTACCAGAAGGCTCTTCTGGAAAATGTCAAGTACTTAAAGGACAGTTAATATCAATCTTCCTCACAGTATTCCAAAACTGTGAAGAGGAAGGAACAATTCCAAACTCATTTCCAAAGACCAGAATTGTCTTATGCCACAGTAAGACAAAAACACTTGAAGAAAAGAAAATTATAGGCCAATATTCAGAATGAACTTAGAAATACAAAAATCCTCAAATACTAGTAAACAGGGGGTGGATATATGGCTCCCAAGTTAAGAGATCTGGAAGCTCTTACATAGGATCTGGATTCAGTTTCTGGAACTTGTATGGTGATTTACAACTGAAATTCCAGCTCCAGGGGATCTGATGTCCACTTCTGGCCCCCACAAACACTGCATGCACATGGTACATGGACATACATGTAAACAAACACTCATACACATAAAATCTTTTTTTAAAATAGTAGTATTCAGTACTCCATCAAAAGGACTATATACCATGAAGAAGTGAATCCTGGATTCAATATCCACATATCTATAAATGCAGCTTATAATCTCTAGGACAAAAGACAAAAAGCATGTGACAATACTGATTAATGTAGAAGAGGTAAGTTACCATATCACCATCTTTTCATAATGAAAACTGGTAGGTACAGAGGAATGAACACTGACACAATAAAGGCCACGCCTGACAGGGGTCCCATGGAACATCACAGCCAACACAGAAAGATAAAAGCTTTCCTCTACCACCAGGACAGGGCAAAGGTGCCCAGTCTCAATACCTAATTTCAACAAGTTGAGGAAAGGAAGAAAGCAAAGGCACCAAATCAAAAGTAAAAATGCCTTTATCTGCAGATGGCATACCTCTATACAGAGAAAAATTAATCCCAAAAGCCTCCTAGAACTGAAAACTGATTCTGTAAAGTTGCATGAAGGCAACAGACAAACCAGCAGCATTTCTGTGCATGAATAAGATCTACTCAAAAAAGTTTTTAAATTTGAATTTACAATACCGCAAAAACATTTTAAATGAATTTAACTTAGGCGAAAGGTTTATACACTGACTGTGGTTCAGTGTTGATGATGGACATTGAAAAAGAGACAAAATAATCCCTCTTGGTCAGAAATTAGGACACTATTAAAATGTCCATTCTACCCAAGTCAGTCTACAGCTTCAGTACAATCTCTTATCAATTTCATGAATATTTTTCAAAGGAATAGAGAAAACAAACAATCATAAAGTTCATATGTAGCAACAAAAGACCCCACAGAGCCAAACCAATCTTTTGGTTTGGTTTTCATGCAGGGTCTCATGTAGTCCAGGGTGACCTTGAACTCCTTATTCTCCTGTCTCTGCCTTCCAAGGGCTGATCTTTTCTCAGGCTAGCTATACAAATGTGATCCTTTCTTGCTAATCTGAGCACAGAAGACAGCAACAGCCCCCAGGCTGCCATGCTACAAGAAAGACAATTCATTCTAATGTGCTGCTGGACTGTTAGACTATGCTGTCCCAGGAGGCATTAAATACATCTGTATTAAATACAACTTCAACTTACAATCATTTTCATTTTGTAATGGGCTGACAAGATCATAATCCATCACAAGTTAAAATCAGCTGTACCTAAGAGGTAGAATATTTTATGTTTAGGTTAAATAGTTTCAGAAATCAACAGAATGAAGTTAAGGATGCTGCTTGAGTTCCTGATTAAAAAACCAGGTGCTTACAGAGAAAATAAGGGCAGAAACTTAGTTGGGTAGAAAGACATCTTGACATATGGTAAATGCAAGACACTGTGGAATCCAAATGAAAAAATCCAATTAAGCAGAGGCCTACATGGATAAACACAGGTCAGAAAACAAAGCTAATCAAATGGTCCTGGAAAGCACCACCAAAGACAAGGTAACGAAAGCCACATGATGGGATGAGTTAACTCAGACATGAGAGCAGAAGAACCAAACAAAAGAGTGTAAGAGGAACTGTGGGAATGTCAAGGTAAGCCTTTTAGAGGCCCATAGAAAATGGTGAGTGAAGAACCAGCAACTCCTAGGACCCCTCAAAAGATCATGATCCACTGCACACAGTGTTAACCCACTAGGGACTCCTAACACACTAGTGACGTCTCAAGATGGATCTGAGGCTAGGGCAGTGACTGCTTTCCCCTTCTTTACGGAAGTCTCCTGAGGTGACCTTGATTCCCCCCCCCCCACCTCCCACATTTCCTTATAGTCGTACCAACCTGACTGATTGTGCTTGAGGCTAGCATGGGATGGTCTGATTGGCCTTTCAATCATTTAAAGGCTGGTAACACTGGACAACAGAGTTAGATCTGCACCTTTGAGTCTGGTCTATGAAGTCTGGTTCCTGGGATTCTGTATGGACTCACTCCTCTTCCCCCAGTTCCTGGTCCCACAAAGGATGGAGGGTACAGTTGGTCTGTAGACATAGGGAAGTGGATAAATAGTTAGCTATGACAACAGCTGTGTAAGGTACAAAGCCTTTTGCCTAGAAAGAACTGGCCTGGTTCTGCTAAGACGCGTTCACAGACCTGTGACAGGCAGCAGAGGTGTGCTTATCCCTCGCTGCTCTCACCGGTAGCTTCCTGTTTAGTCTGCCACGTTCAGGAAAGCTACTGTCATCCAAAATAAATACAAATCAGTGAAACCAACAGGCACACTCACTCTTCTTCCAGTCACCTCTTATTTAGTCAATTTGGTATGGACATCAATCACCTGTGCAGCAAAGCAACCACAAACTGAAGTTCAGAATCATTCTTGCCTGTGACACAAGCCAGGAGCCTACCCAACACACATGAACATCAGAGCTTCAAACACTATACAACTCAGTGATTATGTTGGGGTCCAGGTACTGGTTTTGAATGGTTTTGAATAAGATTCTAAATTTCAGTCACATTCCAAAAGTAGGCTTTTTTTTTCACTCAAGCATTAACAAGCAAAAAATAAAATAAAAATAAAAATAAAAACCACTGTAAGTCTGATGATACGGACATATACTGTCTTCTCTACTTTTAACTGTACTTAACAGTAAGGGTCTTCCCACACAAGTGTGCAGAACTGGGGACAATTAATAACCAGCTTCTGAAATTGACTGAAATCCCTAAAATTTGTACTAAAACTTGAGATATTTCATTTTAACTAGGATTTTCCCTAAGAGAAGAGCCTATTTTAAGAAATCCTGTGTGACCCATGCCTCAATGGTAAGTAACAGCTAACAGATAAACACCCCTGTACTCACAAGCCCACTTTAGTAAAAGGTAACCAAGTTGAGACACTGTCCACATCTAATGCCTCCCAGGAACCTCATCTTAACCTTTCTTCAAAACAAAGACCACACAGTCCATGTCCACGACAGGCTGCCCTGCTGCTTCCTTTACCTTGCAGCTTCTCCTAGCACTGGTCTTCCTGCTCAGTCACAAATGCAGTCATCCGCCACAGGGTCATCACATGAAAGCTTTGCTATCAGAGACCAGGGAGATACTACTCTTTAAGAGGAATGATAAAGGAAATAGGCTCCTTATCATTTCATTCTAGATAAGATCAGACCGTAGCATATTTATGCCCCCTCCCTTCACCTGTCTAGCCCCCCAATCCAACTGAAAACTTCAATCACAAGACTCAAGAGGAAAGACACTCTGATAAGGTTAAAATAATGGAAGCGCCTAGAGAAGCAAAAATGGAGAGGAGAAAGTAAGAATGAGTAAAGGATAATGACTAACCAGGAAATCTTAATACTCCAGAAATACAATAACACGGGAAGAGTGTCAGAGAAGAAGCAGAAGAAGCAGCAGCTGCCATCACCCATAGAAAAGAGAGCAGATCCCTAGACCATAGTTTACAAGACAAGTAACAACTTCAAAACCCCAGCCTAGGGTTGTGTGGACATCCTATCCTGGAGTACTTGTAAGGACACAAGGACCACCATTATTTACACTCACTTCTAAGGGCCATACCTGGGAAAGGAGCTGGAGAGTCAATGGTAAAGATGTCAGGGCAGATGGCCAAGGACTACACAAAACACACCTGGTACTGAGATTAAAATCAAATGAAATAGAATGTAGGTAACAAAGGGAGTCAGGAAAGGCTCACTGCACTAGGGAAAGCTCACATCTGGAGCTGTGTGACACTAATGACAATGCCACCAAGTTGAAGACTATTATACTCCAGCAACTATTACTTATACTACAGAAAAAAAAAAACAGAAGCTAAAGTGATATGTGGGACCAAAGAGCCATGTGACCAAGGGAGCCATTCCAGAGCAAGAGCGGGGTGGAGACACATCCAAAATCTGGAAATCTCATTTTGAGATCAGCAGGAGTAGGACTGCTCCCTCCCTACCCTGGGCCTGCATATCCTGGTCACAAAGCCTTACAGCTACCACTTCTGCCACCCTTGAGGTGGTCACATAGCCTGGCCACCAGGTTACAGGCTAAACTTCCTCTCTCCTTATAACATCCAGCAGCACCTGGAATTCCTCTTTATGCAAATAAGGCTTCCTCAGCACCTTGGCTCAAGCCAATGATGTACAGTCATCCCAAAGGCCTCTACCCACTCCCCCAATGTTTAAATAGCCTTTGTTTCCCCTCACCACCCCAATTAAACAAGCTGTCTCACTGAAGCATGATTCTCAGGAAGTCTGTTTCTCACATAAAGCCACTGGAGGTCTCTCTTCCAGCTGTTCCTGCCTCACTCCCCCTATCAGGATCCACTGGTTGTGATTACCAACAGTAATGGGCAGTTGGTGCCCAATATGGGGCCTAAAGAGAGCACTAGGATACACAGAAAGAAGGTGAGGAATTCCTGCAGAGGGACATCAGCCCCACCAGATCTTGCCTCTCTGTACAAGAGCTGGCAGTCTATCTTTTCCTTCTCTCTTACTTCTCGGTTTTACAACATTGAATGGGACTGAGCACAGTGACAGGGAAGGACACAATACAGTATCCTCTGGCCAAGGATACTCCTTGGCGATGTTAAAAGGTCCCCAACGTTCTGCCCAAATCCCTGATGATGATGAGTGTCCGGTTGCAGATCTAGTAGCTCTACAAAAGGCTACAGAGGAGATTCCACAAACAATTTGCTTCCTCAGCCTCAGCAAACCCTGGCCACACACAATCTGCCTTACACCTTCCTACACTGCACCACAGGACATTCCTCACTAAACCCCTCCTTCCACTACCAAGCAGCTCTGCAATCTCTGGGACTCCACTTTGAGTCCGGTGACTCAGTTTCCCAGCTAATGTCCACCCCACCCAGGCAAAGCCTCTGAAGGCTCAGGCTGGAAACGTAAAAGAGCTCAGGAAGGGAGTCAAGGAGGAAGGGATCCAAGCCCCTTAGACTAAATCCTCTCCTCCAAAGTCAAATCAGCACTTTAAACACACCTCAGGAGTGGCAAGATATTTTACCATTCCTGTCTGACTGGCCTGCTTTACCTGCAATGAGCCCTCCACAGAAACGAATGCCTCCAGCAAAAATTATAATACATGGGGATATGAGGAGCTTTTTGGCCAGGAAGCCTTTTCCACGGGAGCCCAGCAGGCAGCTCAGCCAGTAGGCTATTACAACCAGGTGCTCTTTGCACACTCCAAGCCTGGGACAGAATCACCTCACCCTCCAGCTTACAAGACCCTACCTCTTTCCTCCTTTTCCTCTGCCAAAAGCTGGGAGAGACAACTCTCTTATTCTTAGAACTAAAACAAGCTTAGAAAGAAAAATTCCCGACCCTGCAACCAGAGACCTCTTTCTTAAAAACATAATTTGGGAAGGCATGACTTCTAAGTACAGACTCGCCTGCCAAGGCCTCAAAGATGAGCACTATGATAGATGGGTTGTGGTCACTCAGGATCCTGGGACAGCATCCCATCAGGCTACTTCCATTGCCCAGGCCTTCAAAGCAGTGATAAAAACAGAAACAGCTAGCTTTAAGCATGGTGAAAAGGGACAGTGGAGAGCTGAATGCCCTGAAGTGATCGCCTCCACCAAAAATGCCACCACTCCCAAGACAGTCTGTCCCCAGTGCAGCAAGAGCTTCCACTGGAGGAGGGATTGTCACTCTTGTGATGACAAGAATGGCAAGCCACTAAAGCATTTAAACTTAAAACAGGGCAGCCCTTGGTCCCAACAATAAAAGGGAAAACTGTTCCCATAGATGTTTCCAGCATCTCAGAAGTCTCCCAACAAAAAAATAACCATAAAAACAAGTGAGAAGCCATTCAAATGCCTCATTGATACTGGAGCAGATAAAACAATTTTAAGGCAACAAGAGGTCCCACAAGACTGGGAGCTAATTCCTGGCCCCAGCTTCTAGGCAGAGGAAGCTGGTCCCTTGCCTTTACCAGCAAACAAGCCTAAAATGGGACCCCTAACAGCCCCATGGGCAGTACAATACCCCTGGTTTCCAGTACTACCACCAATCTTCTAGAAAGTGATATTCTAGAATCTCTAAGAGTAACCCTCATCAGTCAGCCTCAAGAAAATTACAGTAGAGTAAATAATTATACCCATAATGATAGCTATAAACCTTAAAAATTCTCCAAATCACCCCCAATTCTAAGGGCCACTGTTAAATATAACACTCCCTACCTCAACTGGCTTTCTAACAAGCCAGTCTGGGTTAAACAATAGCCTCTATTGGGGAGAAACTTGAAGCACTCACACAACTAGTAAAAGAACAGCTTCTGCTCCAACATATTCTCCCTTCCATGGAACATTCCTGCGTTCGATATAAAGAGTTCAAGGGGATAGAGACTGCTACAAGATTTAAGGGCAATTAATAAATCCACGGGAGTCTGGGTTCTCTCCAAGGGGACTACCCTTCAACTCCACTATTTCTACCAACTCTCTATTAGCAACAGACTTTAAAGACTGATTTTTTTCCTGTAACTCTCCACCCTCAAGACTGTGAACGCTTTGCTTTTCAGTAAACTTCCCTTCCCCCACTAACAACTCTGAGCCAGCCTCACAATATGAATGGACAATTCTTCCTCAGGGAATAGCAAACAGTCCCACTAACCCCCAAGAGGCTGTTGCCACTTCATTAAAACCTTACATTGATCCGGGAGCAGTGGCACACACCTATAATCCCAGCACTTGGGGAGACAGAGGCAGGTGGATCTCTGTGAGTTTGAGGTTCATATGGTCTACAAAGTGAGTCCAGGCCAGCCAAGGCTGCACAGAGAAACCCTGTCTGGAAAATAATAGTAGTAGTAGTAGTAATAAACACAATAATAATAAGTAAAACCTTACTTAGACAAAGGTCTCCATACTTTATTATATGTATGATATGTTGGTGTGGGGAGACTCTTCCACCTCCCCCTAACAACTTAAGGATCAATTAATACCTTCCCTATCCTCCCTAGAATTTAAAATAACTCCTCACAAAACACAGCTTACTCCACCCATTCCATTCTTGAGAAAGAAAAGTTCCCTCACCTCGAAATGCCTTCTTAAACCCACCCTTTCCTTCCGGCAAACCTTAACTCTCTACTCCCTCCAGAGCTTTCTGGGAAACTTTAATTGGCTTTGACCATGGCTTTTCCTCCCGACCAGTACTCTGCAGCGTCTCTTTGATCTCCTAAAAGGAAATTTAAAAAACCCTTCTCCCCAAGAGCTCTCTCTTCTGTGGCAGTTAAGGCTTTAGATGCCATTAATGCAGCCCTAAAGAACATGGCACTCACTAGGCATGATCCAACAATGCCAATATAGCTCCTTATTTTTAACTCCTCCCCTACTCTTGAGCACTGTACCAGCCTCAAGGAGCACTGGAATGGCTTCACACCCCAGTGAGCAGTGCACCTAGAATTCCAACTGAGGTGGATGAACACATGGTTATAATCAGAAATGGCAGGGAGAGAGCTCTACAAACCTTAGGAAAACAACCCAATACTAATGCCATTTTGCTCTCTGATATACAATGGCTATTTAGAATCACTCTCGTTTTGCTATTAGCCCAGTAGTATTCCTAGGACAAATTGATAACCATTACCCTAACAAAACATGGGTTTCTGCCCTACCTATGCTGCGATGGCTACCACTCTCTCCCAGCTCTTTGCAAAGAAGTCCATCACTGGGCCCCTCAATATTTACTAATGGAAGGAAGAGTGGAGCTTCAACAACAATATACTATTCCACCCAGGGATAAGTGTTGGTATAGTGTTCTTTTAAAATGTATACACCTTACCCTTGTTCATTCAAATGCTGATTTCTCCCCCTCTTCCCGCCCCCCACTTTCTGGTTTCAATCCAGATATTGCATTGAGATACCCATTCTAAGCATCCTGTCTCAATTCTTGTGTAAACAGGCCAAAATAAAGCAACTAGATACAATGTTGAGCTGGGAGGAGCCAGAGGACAAGAAAGAGGGGAGGAGCTAGAGGGCAGGAAATGAGTGAGAGGAGAAAGGGAGAGAGAGCTAGGAGAGAGAGCTAGAGGAGAGATCTTGGAACTACGTGGAGATGGACTGGACATAATATTTCACAAAAAGCAAGTATAATGGGAAACCTAAATGTTAGGAAACTATGAGGGCTTGGAGGTTTAGGAGGGAGTAACTATTGCCCCTTCTAGGTTAACTAAATAAACCCAGTATCTGTGTGGTGATTTGGTTATACAGCTGTTTAGGATTAACAGCAAGTGTTACCAGAAGATCAATCAATAGCAAATTTTAATAGTCACCTACAACAGATGAGCCCTCCATTATTCAATTCAAAGAAATGCCCTATCATGCCCCTAATACAAAGAAATGTACACCATTTATTTAGGCTTAAAATGAATTTTAAAACCTTTTAATCTTTCTCAGACAGCATTTTTGACATCAATCAACCTGGTCCCTTGCCTGGCTACATCTTTTGTCAAATTAAATGAAAATCCTCTCTCAGCCAGACTGTGGTGGCTTAGGCCTTTAATCCCAGTACTCAGGAGGCAGGGGCAGGTAGATTGCTGAGTTTGAAACCATCCTGCTCTACAGAGTGAGTTCCTTCACATCCCAGGCTGTCTCTTCTCTGTACCTTGCTTCTCTGCATCTCCACACTGCTGCAGAGAAGGGCCACTCCAATCCCCTGCCAGGTCCAAAATCTAAGGGAACCACCCTCAAATGATCAGATCACTTCTACAGGAGCATTCACAGCCTCAGTTGAGGAGGCAAATAAATTCCATTCACACACAAACATGCACACATACACAAGGGCTTTACGCCCATTTCCCCATGTTCCCTCTTCCTCCACTTCAAAGAATAATAAAAACATGCTCCTCTTGTGCATCCTTTATCACTACTCCAGTTACAAACTATGGGCACAAACCCCTGAGGTCTCAAATCCAATGCTCTCTGGCAAACTGATGTCACCCACATTCCCAATTCAGCCACCAAAAATATGTCTTTGTGTCAGTGTTGACACACACTCTCATTTCACATGGGCTACAGGCTAAAGGGGAGAAAACTCAAAGAAATTAATTCACTATATGCTCTCTACCTTTGCTATCATGAGTACTCCTCTGTAACCTGTAATTCTTCCTACCGGGCCTCTATCTGGTCTACTTCCTAAAATTATCAGACCCACTTGACCAAGGCCATCAACCCTTTCAGTGCTTCTGTAACCAGAGGAGATGGTCTCTTAACAGGTAGAGAATGCCCGTGTGTGTGTGCGTGTACGTATGTACATATATATATATATATATATATATATATATATATATATATTCCCCCCACCCCTTGACTAAAATAAAAGCAATCATGTTCCCAGAAGATTCTTCATGTGGTCCACAGAGAAGCATCAGGTACTACCTTGACCTGCCTCATGGCTTCTTTCTTCCAAGTATCCTCTCCTGTTAGTGGTCCAGGGCTTTCACATTGTGGGACACCATCTACTCTCCCCTAACTCTCCATCCAGTCTCTCCTGTAGAACCTGCTGGCCATGGGGCCTAGGATGCTGCATCCTTGATACCTGTGTTCCAAAGGATCTGAACTAACAGTGGCAAAGACTGAATGGGGACAGAAGAGCTTCCGGCTCCACTAACTAAGGAAGGGTCGCTGCATAGGTGTATGCAGGGCAGTCAATGCTGCAGAAAATGAGTGGTTGAAATTTTCCCATGGAGAAAAGCCTAGGCCAAGATGATTTATTATGCAAATTCTATCAAATCCTTTTTAAAAATACAACAGGAATCCTTCACAACCCCAGAAAAAAATAGAAAACATGTTTAGATTCCACTATACTCCACTATACTCCAAACTAAGCCCATGGTGCACAAGGAAGTCATCATATCAGCGGTTTCTGCACCAGGTCCAACACTTGTCAAAAGACAACCATGACAATAAACAGTCAATGCCTCAAGCAGGTACAAAGGTCTCACCTCCAATACCTGTCCTAAGAACCTACAACAGCCTAGCTACAAGCAAGCCACCCTCAACCCAAAAAGAACTCTGGGAGATACTCAGCCTAATGCCCCCTCTCTTGTACTGAAGGTGAAGAACAGAAAGCATCAGATGAAGAATACCGATGTAACTGGATTCACAGAGTACATGATGCCATATTAAAAAAAAAAAAAATTCCTACGAACTCACAAAGCATTAAAAACCCACTGAAAGTAAACAACATCAGCAAGGGTCCAGGACACAAGATCAACATACAAAATCAACTATGTTTTGGTATCAGGCAATTAAAAAAATAAAAATTTTAAAGCAATTATGTTTATAATAGCATCAAAGGTGTAAAAAAAAAAATACACCTCCAAAGTGTGAAAACACATCTGTAATGTCAGTATTCAGGAGACAGACAGAAGAAGGAATCATTCCTACATAGTTATGAGGCCAATTGGGACACATGTCACCCTGTCAAAAAATTAATAATCTTTAATATAGATGTGACCAAAAGGGCAAATTCCACATACTAAAACTTACTAATAACATTATAAAATAATTCCAAACAAATGATAAGCTAGTGAACAATCATGTTGAGATTACAATTCTCCCAGAGATATTTGGAAGTTCGTTTAACACAATGCCTGTCAAAAGCCATCATAGCAGTGCTTTAGGGAAACACAAGCTGATGCAGGAAGGCTTATGTAAATGTAAGGAACCCACTATGGTGGGTGTCACTGAAAACAAGTGTTGGTGAGGATGAATCAATACCCTCACACACTGCTGCTGGGAATATAAATGGCCACACGATTAAATTTACAACACATCCTTGAAAAAAGAAAACCCCACACAACTATTATTCTCAATAACTAAAATAAACTCAAACTAAACGTCCATCATCTGAAAATACAAACATGGCACATACAATGTACTCGTGAGCAATGAACAGAACCAAACTATTGATACATGAGTGACTCTCAAAATCATTAAATTAGGAAAAGGAAGCCAGACACAGTACCTATTTCACAGTATATGAATGTGAAACTGTCAAGAAAAGGTTAATCTATAGAAATAAGAAAACAAACCAGGGTTTGTCTAAGATTGAATGGATCCAGAACTGGCTACAGCTTTGCATGTCTGAAACCATTAAAGTAATGAAAAGAGGGGCTGGAGAGATGGCTCAGTGGTTTAAGAGCATTGACTGCTCTTCCAAAATATCTGGATACAATTTCCAGCAACTACATGGCAGCTCACAACTATCTGTAACTATCTGTTCCAGGGGATCTAACACCTTCACATCAATGCACATAAAATGGTATTAAATAATTTTTTTTTTTTTACAAAGTAATGAAAAGAATTCTGAATCTGAGTTGTGGCCATCACAGAACAATTCAAAAAACCACTTAGAAAAAACCACTTAGCTTAGAAACAGTGTATGTAACTTCTTCAATGGCAATTTCTAAAAGCTATGTGTGGTGGTACATGCCTAAAGTCCTAGCACTCCCATGACACAGGCCTGACAGTTGAGTTTAAAGCCAGCCTGGGATATATATGAAGACACTATCTAAGGAGAAGGGTGATTTATACAAAGAGTCTTTCTTGTAACAACAGAAAAGGCTCAGAAAGGCATGATCAAGACCCATTACAGACTCTCCAAGCTAAGGTGTTAAGGAGGACTTGTGTCCTAAAAGGAGATTATTTAAGAGCTATGGCCTAATTAGGGAAATTTACATATTTAGTTATTGTAGAATCATAAGAGAGAGACCCCAGCTCCTAAATCTATCTTGTTTCCTGTCTCACAGTTACCTTTCTTCTTGCACATGTTCCTGTCAGTATACTATCTACCTACCATGTTGTGATATATGTAATCTGGAGACCCTGACCAGAGCCATTCAAATGCTTTGCCTTCTTCACTCCCTAGAATTGCGAGCTAAATAAACTATTCTTTAACTATTCTTTAAAGCATACCACCTCAGGCATTTAGTTATACCAACAGACATCTAATATACTCCTGTATTTCAGTATTATTTCAGTATAACCAACAGAGACAAGAAAAGCCTAACACAGAAACTCAGATAATTTTGCAAAGTCTTTTTCAAACTAAGTCCAAACAACAACAATAATGTTGTTTGATATTTAGGAAAAAAAAAAAAAAAAAAAAAACTCAAGCTAGGCATAGCGGCATATGACTTTAATCCCAGCACTTGGGAGACAGAGGCAGGTAGATCTCTGTGAGTTCAAGATCAGCCTGGTCTACAGAGTGAGCTCCAGGAAAGACAGAGCTACACAGTGAAACGTTGGGGGGGACCCTCATGACACTCAAGCACTATATTGTTACCTAAATCTTTGTACTCTTTTTTCCAATAATAATAACCATAACTACTACTACTACACTATTATTGCTTGGACTTAGTTTGAAAAAGACTTTTCAAAATTATCTGGGCATCTCTGTTAGGCTTTTCTCATCTCTGTTGGTTACACTGAAATAATTTCCCTCTTAGGAACTCTACTACAGGAGTGTATTAGATTTCTGTTGCTATAATTGTTGCAAAATTCCTGAGGTGGTATACTTTAAAGAATAATTTAGCTCATAGCAAATCACTGAAATAAACTATGTCCCTTAAAAGAATTCCTTCACATTAAAAAGTTAGCTAATCAAAAACCGTAAATAACAGCAGACAATATGCATGTCATAAACTACACTAAGATTTTTTTAAGGAGCATTTCAGGCTAAATTCTAGCCTGATCTGAGGCTCTACCACCCGCACTGTGGTTCTAACACTTGTGTGAGATTCCTTGGGGTCTCTCTGTGGCCTAAACTACCCTTCCAGCTTCCTCCTCGTCAGGCTGGCCTCCCTAAGGTTGGTTTTATAAATACATATTTGTGTAATTGTTGTTGGAACTATTTGTCAAAATATGGAAGCAGTTAAGAACCGCATTCATTAAAATGTGCATCGGCTTCACATGGGCACCCAAACAAAGGCAAAGGGCTGGAGACCTAGCATTTCCGCTAAGGTGCCTGCCACACAAGCATGAGAACATGAGTTCTATCCCTAGAATACATACATATTTGTTGCTTTCTTGGGCGTGTGTTTAAGGTTTTAAGTGTGTAGCCCACACTTGTGATCTCAGCGATGGGGAGGCAGAGCAGGGTATAAATAACCCTAGGGCTTGCAAAGTCGGGGAAAAGGGGGTTAAGGAGGAAAAGGAAGAGGAGGGAGAGTGGTGGCTCACTCCTGAAAACACTTCCGGCCTCTACACACACAGAGAAGCCAGTTCTTTGTGAGCTTGCCATCCACCATGGGATAACGCATGTCAACCACACCCGCTTAGATTTATTAATTGAGGCACGGTAACTTTCGAATCATCTCAGACTAAAGGAAAAGTCCAGGCACACAGAGGTCCTTGATGGTACATTCCTTGGCCTGTTCGAAGATTTTCGTGCAGCAACCCCTCCACGCCCAACCACCTAAAAACTGTTAGAGCAAGACTGCACATTGCGCCCTTAAAGCTCTCAGGCCCTGAATGGCCTGGGTCTGTCATTCAAGCAGCTGTGGGAGGGCGTCCTTAGGGACCCTAGGCCGGGCTGCTGTAATGGATGCCGAGCAAGGAGCTTCACCTTTGCTCCAGTCCTTTTAAAAGCCCTGAACTCACAGGAAGAGGATTTGTTAAAAATAATAATAATAAAATTATAGGGGGAGAGGTAACGAAAGGTAAGGGAGGGAGTCCTCTACCCTCACTCCGTGCCAACCACACTAAGCTTCACCGTCGGCCCCGCCCCGCCTCACCTCTCCCGGCCCCTCTCCAGTTGGCTCCGCACCTCTGCGGCTCCCAACATGTCTGGAGCCCCCCCTCGAAATCGACTCCGCTCCCGCAGAGGCCAATTGCTATGTGCCTGCCTCCGCCAGGCCAGGTTCAACTCCCGCTTAACCACGCCCCTCACCGTCGGCCCCCACCTCCCACCTGACTCTAGTCCCGCCTTCTGTCCTGTCTTGGACCCGCCTCCCTCCCACCAGGCCCCGCCTCTTGCCCCTCCCTTCCGGGGTCCGTACCCGCCCACCGTGATTCCTTACCTTCCCGCCTCAGACCCCAAGGCCTTCGGGAGCGCGTTCTCGCGAGTCTTCCCTACCCCAGCAGGAAGCCTCCCCGGGTGGTCCTCACCCAGAGCTGCCTCAGCAGACTTAGCCGCGGCGGAAAAGAAGCCACCGCCCGGGTTTTGCGGCTTGAAAACTTGGCGTAGCCTCCCTGTGGCTTTTCTGTTTTGACGTACTTGGAATTTTCCCGCGGTCGCTCGGGGGTGGGCCTGCGCGCGCGCACGCACCCGCAGTGCACTCTGGGGCCAAGTGCGCCCCCTTAGCATGATGGGAAAACCCTTCGGACCTCGGGAGGAAGTGGGGGAACGCGCGCCGTGGCTATAACGCCGCGCCGCGTAAGGTTCAGCCTGCGGCTTCTTAGTCGTGGGCCCAACAACAAAGAGGAGCTTTCTTTGTGATTATCCCAATCCCAGGTCAGGCCCGTGCACTGTTTAGTTCAGGTTCAAATCGGTTTGAAGTTCTATTTAAGCCACATAAATGGAAACTTCCATTCTAGTCTGATGAGATTTGTGGTATCTTTTATTCTTGAATTTTAAGCATTCAGTTTGTACGCATGCCTTGAACATAAAGGACAATTTGCGAGAATCAGTTCTCTCCTTTCCCTAATGCAGATTCCCAGTCGTCAGGCCTGGTGGCAGGTGCTTTTTACCTGTTGAGCCATCTTACAGGCCCTTATTTAAAAATTATTTTCGAATTTAGAACTGCATGAAGATGTTTTACAGATATTTGAAATTGGGGAGGAGTCCGAATAATCTTAAACTTAGATTTTTTTTGTTTTTTAATCAGTGCCTCAGAACCATCATAGTCAACTTAAGGTGTTTAGCACAGTTTAAGGTGTGCTAAAAAAAAAAAAAAAAAAAAAAAAAACCTTGTAAAGGAGTAATGGATGCATGTGATAAATAGCTCTTATTTAAACACTCAAATATGAAGGCATATCTTAACGGCGAACAAATCCAGTTTAAAGTAAGTGCTATCAAGGTATATAGTTTATAAATTACAAAATGAGTATATTGAGTACTAGTGACAAGTTTTTGTTTTGTTTTGTTTAAAGGGAAAAGTGCTGGAGATGGGGCTCTCTTCCAGAAAGCCTGAGTTTGAGTTATAGCATCCACATGGCAGCTAACAACCTTTGGTAAACCCTGTCCAGGGGCACTTTTGGCCTCCCTGGGCAACACACTGCACAAACATCCATACATATAAAATAACAACAAAAAAATTTAAAGGGAGAAACCAGAGGAAATCCAAAGTTAACAGAATCAAGTGGTTAACCATTTTTTTTAGTTGTTTGGTTTTTTTGTACTTCCCTGAAACTTGTGCTTTTTTTGATGTGTCATTTTGGTCTAATCTAAGGCACAGCATGTATAGTAAGACAGGTGTGCATGACACCTTAGCCCTGAAAAAGACATACAGTGACAGACTAACGTTTTTATTAGTCTTTGTATTTACCAGCAAAAACAATGTGGAACCAGGTTTGTTTCTTGTCTTTTAGAGTGAAAATAACTGTTTTGGTACCCAGATTTTTGTATAGTTGGGGGGAAAATGGTAGTCTTGACATACTGTGATTTTATGTCAGTTTAGTGGTTAATAAAGAACTACTGGGGGCTAGAGAAATGGCTCAGCATTTAAAAGCACTGACTGTTCTTCCAGAGGTCCTGAGTTCAATTCCCAGCAACCACATGGTGGCTCATAACCATCTATAATGAGACCTGGTGCCCTCTGCTGGTGTGCAGGCAGAACACTGTATGTGTAATAAGTAAATAAAATAAAACTTAAAAAAAAATTACTGGGCTGTTGAACTTCAGCATGTAAAATGAGACTATGTTTAGGCCTAACTTAGACTAAATAGTAAGCATGTACAATATAAAGATGTAAATTTAAATTCATGAGGTTTCATAGAGGTTCCTTCTGTGCAGCGTCTATATGTATGGAGCTGTGTTACTAATTTTTAACAGCAATGAGATGGCCACCTTTTGTGATATATCCAATGAGTTTTCTGAGAAACAAATGCTTCAGTACAAGTCTTATTTTTTAATTGTAGCAAAAACTGAGTATGGGACCCTCTGAAAACAGTTCTGGTTGCAGTTTGAGAGAGCACAAAAACTGTAGCAAATGAAAATGGCAAATTTAGATAAGATGTGTTAGAACCTTTTAAGTTTTACATTCGAGAGAGAAAATGAAAAGCCAGCAGCTGAAAGCTGTAAATTTCAACGAATGCATAGAAACACCTGTCTTGGGTTCCACATTGTGAATAAAAGTGTAGCAAGAGTCCTTACACAGTGAATTAAGATACTAGCTCCCACACAAGATCAGGCCCCTGCAGCTGCCTTGCTCATGGCTTTGAGAGTTTGGGCTTTTGGTGTGTCAGGTGTACCTTGTGTGTTTAATAGTTTTGCCTTTGGTGCTTCAGAGGCATGTTGAGTGCTTAAGTCCTGCTGCTAGGTTAGACCTTGCCTTGCACCGTTCCTTGAAGCTCACATTGATCGTATACGGCAGGTAGTACTTCTGCTTCACAGAAAGAGAACCAGGTGCATAGAGCCATGCTTTCTAGCAGGCTTCAGAACCAAGTTTCAAAGCCAGGCCAGCTGTCCTTTTACTGCTTGTTATGTGCCTGCTTACTCCCAGCTAGCCAAGAAGAAAATGGGAGCTGGTCCCATGTGACCCAAGAGGCGTATTCACTGCACTAGCTGCCTTATTCTGACTAAAATATTTTGACTGAGGAAATGTATGCTGAATTAGGGGGGGAAACTTTATGAGCAGCATATGTCAAAGAAAAGCTTCAAGAGATGCATTCAGTAAGTAATGAAGGTTTGATTACTGTCCAGAGAGGAAGAGATTCCTGATAGTAAGGAGGGGAGGGCTATAGGAATAACATTTTTTGGAAAAGGGAAGCCTCTTCTCTGCAGATACACCCACATGCTCCTTCCTGGCCTCCCCTGCAGTGTGCACTTGGGAGGATGTATATACACACAACCTGTTGTTCTCTCACTTTTGTGATGGTCCAGAGGCATGATCAGCAGACACAGTGATTTGAAAGTGGGACCCCAAGTAGAACTCTTAATTTTGATCTTTTCCAAGCTAACTCAGCACCTCTCTCCTATGATGCTAGAAACAACTGCCACAGTTACTAAGAACCACATAGTTCAGGGGGAAACAGTTGAGGTTATGCCAGGTTGTTGCTGAGCTGCAAGTGAGTCAGGTATGTTACATACATTTGACATATGATCCTTTTCTGTTTACAGTGGGTTTTATTGGAAAGGTACACCATGATAATTAGAGAAGAGTTTGTGCTCCTAGAGGAATCCCAAGTGCAGGAGAGTCTTAACACACACACACACTTGCCATAGCTAATTGAATGGTGGGGAGACCTGACCATAGCTGGCTCAGTGGAGATTCTCGAAGAATCTGGAATCCCTAAGTCCTTATGCATAAAGACTTAGGTTATGTAGCAGGGCCATACAATGTAAGTAGCAAAGAAAGCTGTCTGACAGAAAAGACAGGAAGTTGAAAGGATATATTGCTGCATGAGAGACAGAGTAGCTTACATCACCAAGTTTCTAATTATAAGGCCAATTTTTTTTGAGACAGGGTCTCACTATGTAGCTCTGTTGTCATGGAACTCACTGTAGAACAGGCTAGCCTATAACTTATAGAGATCTGCCTCTCCCTGCCTCCCCTATCACAGAGATCTGTCTGTCTCTGCCTCCCTTATGCTAGTATTAAAAGTGTACACCACCACATCTGGCCTTTTTTCTTTTTTTAATGTGCACTGGTGTTTTGCCTGCACCTGAAACTCAAGTCACAGACAGTTGTGAGCTACCCTGTGAGTGCAGAGAATTGAACCCTGGTCCTCTGGAAGAGTAGCCAGTACTCTTAACCAGAAGTACTACCTGCCGTATACGATCAATGTGAGCTTCAAGGAACGGTGCAAGGCAAGGTCTAACTTAGCAGCAGAACTTAAGCACTCAACATGCCTCTGAAGCACCAAAGGCAAAACTATTAAATACACAAGGTACACCTGACACACCAAAAGCCCAAACTCTCAAAGCCATGAGCAAGGCAGCTGCAGGAGCCATCTCTCCAGACCCCACATCCAGCCTTCTAAGTCCTGTTATAAGGCAAGCTAACTATACTATTGTTTTCTGTTCTTAGTGGTCCACACAATTTCCCATATGCTTGTAACCAACATGTCCTTCTCTAGCTGATTTCAGGAACAAGCTACCTAGAGTCAGACAACTCTGTGTGTCTCTGGGTATTAGAAGACTCAGTCCTGCTTTGTAAGTTAGCCGATGGCTGTCCAATGAAAGCCAACCATAGGGGAAGCAAAGTGTCTTTCCTTACCCATCCTTAGTTCATGGCTCAGGCTTCTATAACAAACAAAAAAACATAGTGACAAGAGGACAAATTTTAAAATTCACAGGACATTGGAACCCAAGGAAACAATGAAGCCTGGGAATCTTTATGCTAATTTTGATGAAAAGTGGACAGTCATAGTGGGGAGAGAGAATTGGACAGAGAATATAACCTGCTAGTCATAGAGACATTAGCAAGGCCTGTTTGTTCAGTGCCTTCTCTCTTTCTCTGTGTCTACAGATAAAGGTGCTCCTATATTCACATCATGGGCAACATGAGAGTCACAGAACCTGTTTTAGGAGAAGTTTAGAAAATCCTTCCTAGGTTGTATGACCCACTTCAGAGGAAGGAGAGCACAACCTTCCAGCCTTTTCCAGTACCTAGATGCCAGTAATCATAGAAGCTACCTGTTTTGGCAAAGAAAATATGTTTCTGTTTTGTCAAAATTAGCGTTAATTTAAGTCCCTGTGGCTTGCTACAGGACTGAGATGAAGCACTGTAATGAAGTCAGATTTCTATGCTTAAAGAAAATTCTTGTCCTCTGCCTTAAGCTTGGTCTAGAGAAAGAAGCCATCCACAAGCTAGTGAATAAGTTGCTTTTCCTGCACAGCCCAGCAGTGGGTACACGGTTATTACATGAGAGCAAACAGGAGTAGCAAATGTCATTTTAAAATCAGTGCGGGTATTGGGGCCTGAATAATAAAGACAGGTAACCTGTTTACTTACTGAAAACATGTGAAGGCTGAAGATCAGAGGAACAACTCTAGCCTTGTGGAATTTCTAATAGAATTCCAAAAAACAAAAATCTGTGTTTTCCCCATTGAGCAATAAATGACATGTACACTCTTTCAGAAGAACGTGCAACCAATTTTAGCCCAGCTTTATTTAGGTCAGTAAACTCATGCATTCTTATTTAGAGCGTACATCCCACCAATCCTGGTATGTTGTAACTAATTTAGCACATTTTTATTGCCTGCAGAAAGTAATAAGTTACAGTTTTAAATGAGCACATGGCTTAAAAATAGTTTTCCTCATAAGTATTTAATAATGACTCACTTAGCATGAAATTAATATTAAAGAATTGCTAAGAATAAGCACTTAAAATTCTAGTTGAAAAAGGAAGAAATTATCCATATTTGTGACTTGATTAATTCTGGCAACCATTAACTCAGAAAAATAGTGAATTCCATCCTATTGCTGTGTCAACTTCAGATTGACCCTTAAATCGCTGAACATTTTCCAATAGTGAAATTAACTGCATTTTGTTTATTTCTATCCTACATGAAGGTTCTAGTCTTTTCAACTCCTCTGTGTGTGTCTGTGTGTGTGTGTGTTAAAGATCCATAGGAGCAAAATTATTACTTATGCTTTTAGACTCTGTCAAAATACCTGACATAAACTCCTTAAGAGTAGAAAAGGATTTTTTGCCCACTGACTCCTTGGTTGCTTGGCACCATGAACTTAGCAGAACATCTGGCAGCAGGAAATATGTAGAAGAAAAGATCTATACCCCATGGGAGACAGGAAGCAGAGAAAGAAGAAGGAACCATGACCAGGTACAACTGTCAAAAACATTCCCCACCCACACCTGCTTCCAGCTAGGCCTCACCTCTCTCAAAGTTTTTACTACCTTCCAAAGTAGAACTGCCAGATGGAGACCAAACATTCAACACGTAAGCCTCTGTGAGACATTTCATACTCAAGCCATAACAGGCAAGCATGAGAAACCAACATGTAAACCGGTCATGGTGACCATAATCCCACTGGTCTTGAACTTGAACATACATATTGCCTGGGATACGAAGTAAGGCCCCTTCTCAAAACATCAGAAGAAAAAACCCAAGAACAACAGTTAGTGAGCATTTCTCTTTTGGAAGCTCTGCCAAGGACTCCACGTTCCCTATCTCATTTGATCCATAATTCCATTACATATAAGTAAAAAGTGTCACTCCTAGTCGCTAGTGTTGTACACTAGCCAATAAATAATATATCAGAATAAATCTTTCATGGTTCTCGAACTAAACCAACCCCTCATTCATACTAGACAAGTATACCACTAAACTGCATCCCCAGCTGGAAAAGAAAACATTTAAGATGTTAAAAAAAAAAATTTCAAAACGCCAGTTGGCATGGTGTTGTTGATAGAAAATCACTTCCCTGGATGGGATTCTGTAAACGTCATGTTATGGTATCTGCTTTCAGGCTCTTTCGTCTGTGCCTCCTGGACCACTTTCCTATTGCTGCAGTAGCAAATGACCAAACTGAATGGTTGAAAGGAAAATGTATTATTGTTTTAAGTCAGAGATGCCATGTAAAATCAAGATGTCAGTGGCTTTTGTCCTTTGTAGAAGCCTAAGCAGAAAATGTTTCCTAGCTCCTGGAGGCTATCTGCTTTCCTTGGCTAATGCTCCCAACAGAATCTCTTCCAACTGGATTCTGACCATCTTACTTCCCAAAGAGTGAAGACCTCTGCTCTTCCAGAGGTCCTGAGTTTAATTCACAGAAACCACATGGTGGCTCACAACCATTTATAATGTGATCTGATGCCCTCTTCTAGTATGCAGATGTACATGCAGATAGAGCACTCATACACATAAATAAATTTTTAAAAAAAGAAAAGGCCACATATTGTGTCACTGAATTTATGTGAAATGTCCAGAAAAGGAAAATCAACTGAAATAGAAAATTAAGTAATGCTTATAGGGGCTGAAGTAAGGAGGGTGGATGAGACTGTACAAATTGGGGGTCCTTTAGGTTTGGTAAAAAGTTAGTGAAATTAGATAGTGAACAGTGCACATCATGAATACAGGAAAACATGCTACATCCAACACTCCCAAAGAGTGAAGTGTATTAACAGCATGTGAATTTATGCCTTAATAAAGCTCACAGCCATTACAGCATTTCCCTGATTCTAAACAACAAGGGAGCAGTGTTTGTTTAAGCAGGCAGTTGGAACCAGGGGCTAGTGTTACACAGCACATTTGGCTGGTAGCTCTCCACAGATATATTGGAAATCCATCCCAACTTCTGCCTGGGTCATGCCACTCACTTGTAGCTTTGTTGTTGTAGCAGGTCTCTGTTCTGCGTTGGAGTCAGAACAGGACCCAGCAGTGGGCTTCTTTCATTTCCAATTTTCTCTCAGCTCCCTTTCATAGTCTGCCCTCTGCCTGGAAGACATAAGCCTGAGCTGCTGTTCAGGGGTGCTCCCAGCTTTCAAAGACTTAGATTCTCATTAGTTGCTTTCCTCTGCATCCCCCAGCAGTCATCCTTCGACCTCCCTCATTGCTGACCTCTGCCTGTTCTCCATTACCCTCAGCCAGCCGGGCCTCCCCAGGGTGGCATGCAGATCACAAGTCCAGATGTGGACTGACTGGCAAGCACCTATTAGAAGATTATTTCCCTTAATCTGGACATCATATAAATGGAGATCTCATTAGCCAGTTCTTTCTCCAGCTCACACTTGCCTCATTCTCCACTGGAAATCAATGACAACAGGAACTGCTGTGTCTGTATATAGTCACCATATAAAGTGATCCAGGCTGTGCGCTTTACAGTGTGATTTCTGAACCTCATCACCAGTTCTGTTTTTATTGATTTGTACTAAATGTCAGGGGGCTGGTTTCAGATTATCCATACATTCTTTGCAGGATCTTTTGAAGTCTAGGCCTTATATACCTTACCATTTAGAGAAGCACATCTCTGCTGCAAAGCTAAATAGAGCATTTCAGAGCCCTCAGTAAAGGCCTGCCTCCTCGTGCAGCGTGGATGCATTGCCTTTGTGACCTCCTCAGTAGAAGCAACTATAAATCCACAGACCTGGAGTCTCCATGTGCTCCCTGAGACTACTCTGAGAGTGGCCGTCAAAACAAAGAAACGTCTTTCGCCTCCAGACCTACATTATCTCAGTTTCCTAAATGTGATATCTCCAGCGTGAAATGCAGCCCCAACTCCCAGATGAGATGGTTCTGCTCAACAGTATCATCAGTCCTTTGCTCACTAATAATTTCTAATCTTTAGTCTTTTAAGAAATTTTCTTGTAAGCTGTTTTGATTTTTTGTTGGTGGTGGTTTGTTTTGTTGTTGTTTTGTTTGTTTGTTTTAGATGGGGGTTTTACTATGCTGCCCAGACTGATCTTAAAGGCCTAGATTTAGTCAGTCATGCTTCAGGCTCCTGAGTAACTGGGACTATAGCCTCAGGCCAGTGACAGTACATAGTTTTTCTTTGGGTTTGTCTTATCTGTTTGATATTTTGGGCAAAGATCTAATGACTTACATATAGCTCTTAGGAACATGATATCTTCAGATATTTCTATTACATTTTATGGGGGGAAAGGGGCATACATGACACAGCGTATGTGGAAGTCTAAAGACAACTTGTAGGAGAGGTCTCCCCTTCCACCATGCTGGTTCCAGCGATCAAACTCAGTTCATCAGGCTTGGCTCAGTAAGTGCCTCTCCCAGCTGAGGCATCCTCATGAGTATCCTTATTTGGACTCTCTCAAGTGACTCTTATAATAAAACCATACCGTAAGTTTTGTTCATCTTGTGTCTTCTATTAAGAAACTGCTTGCTTAGATCTACATATCAGCTATGAAGGACAGAACACAAACAAATGTAATGTCCTGAAAGACCACACACTCCAGAACTCCACAGTGCAGTAGGCCTACATGAGAGCTTCAGGGACTTTGCTACATGTGGAACAGCATTTACATGGCATGTGTCCTGTAGACTCACACTGAAGTCTCTGTGGGAATGGGCTAGATTCAGGGACAAGTTATGGCCAGGAGCTTGATGCACATTCATCCTCACCATCACTTAAGCAAGGAGCATTTGTATTCAGGGCAGGTGTTTAGAAAGCCATAGCTGCTTGTGGACTGGGAGGAACTTCAAGATCTGCTAGACCAGGTGACCACACTCTGGGAAGTATTTACATACTTTTTCAGCCAAGGCTGGCTCTACATTGCAAATGGAAGCCAGCCAACTCTGAACAAGAGCAGATGATTACATCACGGCAATATGCAAACTTGATCCTACTCAATGACATTTTTCTTCTGCTAAAGTGATCTACAAAGCAGTAAATGAAGTGAACATCCTGTAAGAGTGCAGGTGGCAGAGTATAAGGCAAGTGTCTCTGCCAAAGCTGACATCTCAGAAACATCCCTGCTCTGAAGGAGACACCTGATAATGGACACACTTTGCTTCAAGAAGCCATTCTAATGTAACGACACTAATAGTGCTCATAACTTCACCAGCAGATTAATGAGGATCTGAAAGATAGGGCATGCGACCGGTTGCTGGATAACGTCACAATTAATGTGTGTGATGCAATGAGGAAGCCCTAATTAGAACACAGCAGGCAAAAGCCCCAACAGGCTTTTTCACATAACCGAAGCCTTCCCATCCATTCTGAAGTGCTGGTGAATTAAGTTTTGTAGACTCAGGAGTAAAGCCAGTAACATAATTATCTACAGAGACATCACAGAATTCCTTCTGAAAATCCATAAATCAGAAGACATTTCTTAGAAAATACGATCTGTAGTAGAGTAATAAGCCAGCTTGCAGAATCTCAGCTAGTCTTCATGGTCAGCCCTAACAGGAACAAAAGGAACTCTCAGCCTGCTTTTGGGGGCTGTCCTACTGTCCAGTTTTTACTCTTGTACTTTTAAACAAACTATCACTGATGAGCAAATAAAAAGATTGTTTTAGTGAATTTATACCCCTCCTTTCTCTGGGCCAATAAAAATATTTTAGCAAGCCAGAGCTTAGTAATAGATTTCTTTTTCTTTTTGAGATTCAGGCAGTGTAATGTAGACTAGCCTGAGCCTCACTCCAGAGCTGAGAATGACCAACTGATAGTAATGCCTCTGCCCCCAAGAGATAGGCTTAAAAGGATTGGTTTTTGTTCTTGTTGTTGTTCTTGTTGACCTAGATTTTTTTTTAACCAACCTACTTTACTTAGGGTTATTAAACCTTTCTACCTCCTTTCCAACCCCCTCCCCCAACACCAGATAGGAGGGAAAGAAGGTTAGTGGGGACAGGGCAGAATTATCTCTGCTACTTCCCACTGGTTAGGCTCATAGGATTCTTTTGGGGGTAATATCAATATCAGTCATCCAGAAGTCCAGGTAACCATACAAACAGCAAACAGCAAATGCAGCAGCAGGACAAACCAGTCCTCCTACAAGCAGCCACCCCTTCATTCTCTGGGCTATTATATTTATACCCCTCAAAGTCCTCAGAATTCAACTAATTCCAGCTGACAAAGACCATTCTCCACACAAGACACTTCACAGGTGTGGACAAACTAAAATCCCCAACTTATAATTTTAATAAAAATATGCCTACATACCATAAACCAAAATGTCCACAGTATTTCCCCCTTTCTGTTTAAAAGAAATTAGCTTTTTCCCTAAACTATATATATATATAATTTAAACTATATACAAAATAAACTATATACAATAAGAATTGTGAGAATTATCAGGTAAGATCACAATTACAATGTCCAGTCCATTTGTATTTGACAATCTTGGAAAAAGTATTCCACCGTATATTCTATCCTGGTAAGTCCTAAATTCTGTATTTAAACCACTTTCTTATATCTATTAACCTGAAAACATCTGTCTAGACCTTAAGACATTTTTTAGACATAACCATTTTCTTAGGCTTCAATGTAGTAAAACTATGTCTATCTACTCTTCAACCTCATCAGAGACCCTAGAAGGACAGAATATTACCTAGTCATATAGGAAGCATAGAGCAAACAGCTTTCAGAACTATAGAAATGACAGAGACCTTGACTGCCTGGTCAGTCACCAGAGGTTTCTCTGTGTCCTTGGGGCATGCAATCTTCAGCCTACTGGGCCAGAAAATCTGACAGGCTTTCCTGTGAAACAGGAATTTTGAAGGACTGACCACTTAGTCTCTGCAAAATTGGACAGTCAATTTTCCAAAATCCTGCTTGTTCACAGTTTGCTCAGACAGCCTGCTCTCAGCAGTTGAAAGACAGTTTTTTTGTTTTTGTTTTTTTTCAGTGGCTATCTTGCCACATTTGTTTCTTTGAATTAGATTAGAAGTGCTGCCAGGAGCAGATGTGGCTCTCTGTCTGAAAAGCCTTTTTATTATTAAAATATATTTAAATGCCATATTCTATAGTTTGATTTTTGGTTTTTCAAGACAGGGTTTCTCTGTGTAGCCTTGGCTGTCTTGGACTTGCTTTGTAGACGAGGCTGGCTTTAAACTGACAGAGATCCACTTGCCTCTTCCTTCTTGAGTGCTGGGATTACAGCATGAGCCACTGCACCCTCAAAGGGATTGTCTTTTAATGACAGTTTTTATCACATGTATAGCAAATTTATATCAAACTATTCTTTTGCACTAGAAGGATATTCTGGAAAGGAAAACTTGACAAAATTTTATACTGCCTTACAGCAAATATACATTTTAAGAGGAACCATTTTTACTGTTTCATGCATAGGTTTAAAATATAGATATATTAAGATATATATGTTTACACACACATATATCCATACATCTACATACACATATATCATTGTACAAAACAATGGTATAAACTTTTTTTGGACAAGTCTTTCTACATAGCCCAGGATTAATTGAACTCATTCATGTCCACCCTCCTGCCTAATCTTCCTAGTGATTCTATTGCTTTTAGTGACACTGTTTTTAAAAAGGTGGTTCTTGCACCCCAGCTAGAGGTTAATGACCACTCTGTAGAATCAGTGACCGGTTGGGAGCAGCTGCTGCCAAAGCTTTAACTGTCAGTTTCCGTTTCAGTCACTCAAGATACAGCAATATCACTCCTAGGTATATATCCAAAATATGCTCAACTATACAACAAGGACATTTGCTCAACCATGTTTGTAGCAGTTCTACTCATAACAACCAGAATCTGGAAACAACCCAGATGTCCCTCAATGGAGGAATGCATACAGAAATTGTGGTACATTTATATAATGGAATCCCACTCAGCAATTAAAAACAAGGAAATCACGAAATTTTCAGGAAAATGGTAGGAATTAGAAAAGATCATTTTGAGTGAGGTAACCCAGAAGCAGAAAGACACACATGGTATATACTCACTCATAAGTGGATATTAGCCACATAATGTAGGATAAATATATTAAAGTCTATACTCCTGAAGAAGCTAAACAAAAGGAAGACCCTAGGGAAGCACATGAATTTGGAATAAGAAAAGCCATGGTGTGGATATAGGGAAGGAACCAGAGTTGAAGGAGTTTGGGGTAGATTTGATCTAAACACATTATATGCATGCATGAACTTTAAATAAAATATTTCAATGTAAAAAATAAAGTAAGTCTTTCTAAAACAAACAAAAAATTGGTATTGATCCTAAAAAAAGAAATACTGAGTAATATTAAAGTTGGCCATGGCAGACCTGTATTTCAGGTGGATTACTTCTGTGTATTGTACTTCATATGGAACAGAATTTATGTGTGAGTCCCCATTACTCCGTGTTAAAAATGGAGTGAGGGAGTTAGAATCAACTTAGGCTTCACATCTGGTCCACTGACCTCTTTCTTACCCACCACCTGGGGCAGCTTAGGAATACAGCGTTACCATTGAAACATAAAACACCCACAGTCTCTGTTTGTTGTCTCCCTCTCAATTCATGAAACACCCACAAATAAAATTGCAGATGGGGTATAAGGTAGAAACCCACATGAAGAAGTGGGGTGTATGACTGTCTCTTATAGATTTGCTAACAAGCTTGCTTTCCCTTCTTTCTTTTTCTTAAGTTGATACCTGATGCTCTCACCACTATGTAATCCTAAACTGATGCTGTTCCCAGCTGAAGCAGAGGTAAGGGGATACAACAGAGAGACACCACAAGTTATTCTTAAGAATAATGGACTGCTTCATGGGGTCATTTTGGACTTTAATTTTGAAAAGGTGCGTCTGAAATAGTTCATGTCTCTGTGGCATATGACCATATCCAAATTTTAATACATATTTTTCTGTTCCCCAAATGAAAATGTGTAAAGGAAGATTCAGGCTTTCACATAACAGAAGGGCAACTGTGAATCTTCTTATTGCCTAAGATGTTCCCATTTTTCTTCCAGCAGCACAATGATCCTTCTTCTAAGCATAGTTGACAGCCATTGTGGACTATTAAAAGAGCTATTGACAACTAGTGGTGTCTGGGGAAGGGAAGGAGGTCAGTTTTCTCAAGGATGTGGCCTTGGACTGTTGATAAACGGACTATCAACAGATCACAAGCTGATGCAGTTTAATGGCCTCTGTGGAAACTGCTCTGTGCAAACAGAATATTCTGCTGAGAAGTCCAAGCCTCTGTCTGTGTTAAGTAGTGCTAGTACACTTTGAGTTTGAATATCGACAAAGGTCTGAGTCTTAGTCCCCAAGGTGGTGCTACTGAAAGGGGATAGAGGAACTGTTAAGAGGTGGAGCCTAGAGAGGGGTCCTTAGGCCACCAAGGTGTGCCTTTGACAGAGACTGTGAGACCCAAAACTTTGAATCAACAAAGATATATTTGCTTTGTTAAATCCTACTAATATATTACTAATGACCTAAAGCAGAAAAATGGCAAAACTAATTAGAGTATGCTATGACATTAAAGATTATTTAGGATAAATGTGGAAATAATAAGTGAATGAGATAAAAGGAAGGTGCAATGAAAGAGGGAAATAGAATATATATATTAAGACTGAATAAAGGGAGAAAGGAAAAGTGTGGAGGAGAATTCTACAAACAAGGAAAGGGCAAAGAAGTAGAGCAAAAAAAATGTAAAAGAAAAAGTTTCCCAATAATGAGAAAATTGTAACCAATATTACATAAATGTCTGAAAGAGAATAAAAATATAACAATGCACAAGCTTTATTAAAAACAATAAGGTGAAATCAAAATATTACTGATAGTAAAAATAATAAAGGATAAACACAAGAAACCAAAACAGACAAAAAAGTTTAAAAAAAGAGAAAATATTGCTCAATAGTGAAAAATTCATAAATAAAATTAGATAAACATTGAAAAAAAAAGGTCACAGCGGCTATTTAAAAATATAACAGGCTGAAAGTCAGGTGTGGTGCTACATTACTTTAATCCTAGCACTTGGAAGGCAGAGGTAAGTGTATATCTGAGTTTGAGCCAGACAGGTCTACAGAGTGAGTTTCAGGCCAGCCAGGGCTAAAAAGAGAAATTCTGTCTCTAGAACCAAACCAAAACAACAGTAAATGTGTGTGTAGATACATATGTAGATGCATTTATAACAATATATAAAAATGGTAGCAAAAAGTGTAGTAAAGAGGGAAAGGGGAGTCACAAGGGACAAAAAGTAAAAGAAAGACAAGATGTTGGGCCAACTACTTCTGTAGTCATTGAAGATGGGAGCTTGGCTAGTATAATATATGTAGAGGCAGAAGGTCAGTTTGCCACTCCAGGTCTCATATTTCCATATTTCATGTTGGTGCTGGGTTACTAATGGAGATGGACCCCAGGTTGTATTTTGTTCGTAGCTTCCCTTCTTTGCTTAGCAGGGGTCCTCTGCTTGGCACACTTAGCTTTGTGGTCTGTAGACTGCGCTTGTTTTACTACCCTCCTTAGACTCCCAGTGTGCCTTGGGGTGCCTGCTGCTCTAGCTGAGAGGTATTCCCTTGTTGCAGAATATTTGATCCCATTGTGAACTCCAAAACTGTAAACTGTAAAACCTTGTTTCTTGTTTGGTGTGGTTGAGCCCTATCATACACCTTTAATCCAAGAACTCTCTGTACACGGAATCTAATAAAGTTAACCCTAGGTCAAGTGGCAGAGCAAGAAACCAGTTCACAGGGATTAAGGAGTAGGAGGGACTTTGAGTTGAGGGGTATTTAAAAGAGTGTGGAGAAGTAGAAAGAGCTTTTAGCTCAAGCTTTGGCTTTAACTTAGGCTTCAGCTCCTCAGCTCCCTGGCTTTCTGGGCTTTGAGCTAGCAGGCCTTCAGCCTTGGGGTTTTTGTTTGTTTAGTTGTTGTTGTTGTTGTTTTGGCCTTTTGCTTCTGGGTTGTCAGTTGAGATAGTGAGCCTTTTGGGTTTTTCCATCCAGCCCTGAACTGAGAAGGTCAGCTAGATGCTTTCTCTGCCTCTCTTAGCGTGCAGGTTTTCACCCCAGCATCTGGCTTCTGAGTCTTTATTGCTAAAATAGAACAGTTGAGATTTTCTTTTCTATAAAACAACATCCCTAAGTGCATTGGGACTACAAGACTGAAGTATGAACAGGTATACCTGTCTTCATACTAATGTACAAAGTGTCAGTCACCCTGTCAGAAGGATGTGGCTCTTAATATCCAGTGTTGAACCTTACAGTAGGTAGGTGACTACAGGGGTTGGTGGGTCTACTTACTGACCTCAGGTTCAAGGCTGTGAAGCCAGAGTTACTCTGTTGATGGAGTCTGTCCTAGACACCGAGGGTAGGGATAATTTTCTCTATTCTGTTCACTGTCTGAACCAAGCCTTCTGATGGCTGCTCTTTGGGGCTGTTTAGTACCCAGCCCTTCCACCCTCTACAACTGCCTCCCAGGGCAGTCTCTCACCATGGGATTATGGCTTGTTGAATTTAGACTCTTTGCCTTATGGCTATTCCTCGGGTGCTTAGGGTAGCTCAGTCTTGAATAGTATGTTTCCTTCCAAATCCCCTCTTTCCTCCTACTTCAGGCCCTATCTGTTATTTGTCATTCTTTTATTTTTTTAATTGAACATAAGCCTTAGCTAGATCAATACGCCTTGAAACATTTTTATGCACAGCTTAGAACAGACATACAGGAGACATTCTGTTTCTTTTCTTGTTTAATATTTTTTTTCAAGGAATCCATTTTGAGCTGGAATCCATTTTGTCTTTCCTGGAGTTCATTTTGTTTACCCTGTAGTTTAGGGAATTATTTTTTGTTTTGTTTTGTTTTCTTTTGTTTTGAAACAGGGTCTCTCTAACATAGTACTAGCTGTCCTGAAACTCAATATGTAGACCAGACTGGCTTCAAACTCAGAGACTAACCTACCTTTGCTGGGTTTAATGGTGTGCATCATTATGAATGTCTGGAGTCCATTTTTAAAAAAGAATTTCATCATATAATATTTCATATATAAATATTATTAAGATGTCTATAGACTCTTCCAAGATGAGTTAATCTCCTCACTATATATTAGAATATACTAACCTATTAATAATGTCTTTAAGAAATCTTGGCAGTTATCTCTCTCTCTTTCTCTCTCTCTCTCTCTCTCTCTCTCTCTCTCTCACCATGCACATGCCAGAAGAGGTCACAAAACAGTTGTGAGCTACTATGTGAACCCAGGTCCTCTAGAAGAGTACCCAGTGCCCTTAATCACCACTGACCCACCTTCTTAGCTCCGGTCTTCTCTTTCTTAGTGTGTGTGTGTCCACCTCCATGTGCATTTAGAAGTCACAAGACAACTTTTGGGAGCCAATGCTCTCCCTCTACTATTTGGGACCTGGAGGTTGAACTCAGGACATCAGTCTTAACAGAAAGCACCCTTACCCACTGAGCTGTGTAGCTCACCCTCCAATAGCTTCTTGAGAAACAGTACATGAGAGGTAAATTAAAACCTTGCACTCTTTTTTTTAATTATTTAATTGAGGTATAGTTGACTGAAATTGCACACCAGTGTGTTTGTAAAGCCACACCCCAGTTGAGATAATGAACATCTAGTCAAAGAAAACAACAACAAAGAAGAAGAAGAAGAAGAAGAAGAAGAAGAAGAAGAAGAAGAAGAAGAAGAAGAAGA
>NW_026596440.1:7065700-7155787 GCF_907164565.1 Psammomys obesus | reverse complement strand
GAAGAAGAAGAAGAAGAAGAAGAAGAAGAAGAAGAAGAAGAAGAAGACCTCCTGCCTCTTGGCAATCTCTCTCTCTCAATCCTCCCTGTGCTCCTCCCTGACTAATGAGTTATGACTGGTTGCTTCCTAACACCATAGATGAGCTTGGATTTCCTATGCTTCATGCATGTTCAACTATATATAGCACATACTCACCATAACTACCTTGGTCTTCATTTCTTTTATGTTTATTAATGGTTCATACCCTATGGTGAGTGAAATTCCATGGTATGTCTATACCACCATTTATTTATTTATTTGTTTGTTTGTTTGTTTCTCTTTTTTGTTTTCAAACCAGGTTTCTCTGCCTAACTCTGGCTGTCCTGGAATTCTCTCTGTAGACCAGGCTGGCTTTGAACTCACAAAGATCTGCCTGCCTTTGCCTCCTGAGTGCTGGGACCAAAGGCCTGTGCAACCACTGCCCAGCATATACCACTTACTGATTGACAGTTGTGCGATGGTTAATTTTATGTGTCATCTTGACTGAGTTAAGATGCAACCAACTAGCTGATAAAACAATATTTCTGAAGTGTCTGTAGGCTTTGTCCAGAAGATATTAGCATTTGAATCAAAAGACATGGTATAGAAAATTGCTTTTACTGAAGTGAGCCCCAAATGACAGTGTGGTGGTATGAATGTGAATGTCCCTCATACACTCAGATATTTGAACACTTGGCTGAACTCGATAACAGCTTATGAGGAAGTTCAAGTGATGAGAAGTTGCTGAAGGAGGTGTGCTACTGCCAGGGCTCTCAGAGCTTAAGAGACTGGTGCTGTTTCCAGTTATTTCTACTTCATATTTGTGGTTTGAAATGTGAGCCCTCAGCTTCCTGTTCCTGCCTGTGGCTTGCTGCCATGTCTCCCTACCTTGGTGGGTTCTCATACCTGTAAGGCCAGTGATTCTCAACCTTCCTAATGCTGGGACTCTTAACAGAGATTCTCAAGCTGTGGTGACCTCCAACCATGAAATTATTTTCATTGCTACTCCATAACTGTAATTTTGCTGCTGTTATGGTTTGTAATGTAGTATCTGTGTTTTTCTGATGGTCTTAGGCCATCCCTGTGAAAGGGACATTCAACCCCCAGAGAAGTCATGACCTACGGGTTGGGAACCGCTGCTCTAAACCATAAGCCCAAATAAGCACTTCTATAAGTTGCCTTACGCATGGTGTCTTATCTCAGAAAGAGGAAAGTAACTAATACAGGCAGGAGGTGGCGTATGGGTTAAATTGTCTCTTTAGGTTAGGATGGCCATCTCTTCCTGCCCTTGGACATTAATGCCTGGTTCCTGATCCCTTAGACTAACAGAGTTTATATCATCAGCCCTCTCTTCTCCATCTCTCATCCCACAAGTCTCTGGCTCTGGGAGTTGGTGAACAGAAACCCTATGGGACTTTTGGGCCCTCAGTAAGCATGAGCTGTTGAAATAATGAATTATATATGCACATAATAGCGTCTACAGGCCACCAGCTATCCCCCTACAAAAGTACATTTGCTTCTGGGGAACCATGTCAGGGGCAGGTCCATGATTTCTAGAAGTTGTAGCTGGGCCTTCAGTGAGTACTTAATCTAATAAGACACTTGCCAGGTGTTTCCAAGGAGGGTTGCATGGTTTTTACAGTCCCATCAGAGTTTAAGTTGTTCAAAATCCTTAACAACACTTGGTACTTTTCTGTGACAAAATACCTGGGGAAAAACAAAAACTTAAAAGGGGAAATGTTTATTATGGCTCATGATTTCAAACTTTAAGTCCACGGTGGCATGCCCCCCTGTTGTTGGTCCGTAGTAAAGTAGAATCTTGGGGCAGCATATGAACCAAAAGGTTCTTATGTTCACCTCATAGGAAATGGAGAAAACAGAAAGAGCCAAAGATAAAACGTACCCTTCAAAAGCACAAACCCAGCGATCTACTTCCTAACCCCCTGCCAAGTCTCCAGCGACTCTTCTTAATGTCATTAGATTATATATCTATCCATCAATGGCTCAGTTCACTGATAAGTTCAGAGCCCTCATGATATAATTACTTGTCACTAAGCCAGTGGGCTGGCAAGCCAGCCTTTTACACATGAGCCTTCAGGGATGCTTTAGATTCAAATCTAAGAGCCATTCTTTTTAATTTCAGTCATTTTAGTTGGAGGGTACTGGCATCTCATTTGCTTTGAATTTGCATTTTCCTGATGACTAATGATACTAAGTATCTTTTCCTGAAATACTTGATTCCTGTCTTAGTTCTTGTTCTAAGGACATCATGACCACAGTGACTCTTATAAAGGAAAACGTTTGATTGGGGCTGGCTTAGTCCTTGTCCTAAGAGACATCATGACCATAGTAACTCTTATAAAAGAAAGCATTTAATTGGGGCAGAAAAAGAAAGCTACTAGGACTGGCTTGGGTCCTTGAAACTTCAACCACACCCCCACTGATACACTTCTTCCAACAAGGCCACACCTACTCCAACAAGCCCATACCTCCTAATCCCTAATGACCAAGCATTTCAAATACATGAGCCTATGGGGACCATTCCCATTCAAACTACCAAATTACCCAAATGTTATCATTGGTCTGTTCAAATCTTTTGATGCTTGTAAAATATGTTTGGTTTTTTTTTTTATTGTTGTGTTTCAAAAATGTTCTTTATATATTCTGGATGGATTACAGTTTTGCTAAAAAAAAATTATTTGAGTAATTGACAGTTTCAAAATTTTTCTTCTATGTGTTCTCCTAGAGTAGTCTTCAGCTAAGAATTTTGGTCAGTGCTGTATTTTTGTCTTCAGGTTTATATGATGTAAAAAATAAGAGCTAAATTATGTGTTTGACATTTATATGCAATTGTTTCAGCACAATTTATTTAAAATTCAATTCTCTTTTTTGAAATTACTTTTTTGTTATAAGTCAACTATATCTTGTCATATATATGTATACTTATAAACATATACAAACAACATATTTATGTAATATATATATATATATATATATATATATATATATATATATATGTATGTATATGCTTCTCTCCCTTGCTCCTTCTGGACTGTTTTCTCTTTCAATCCATTTGTCTGTCTTAGTGCTAACAATACATTTTCTCTTTTCCTGTAGCTTCATGAAATTAGGTAATATAAATTCCATGTCTTAGGGCTGGAGAGATGGCTCAGAAGTTAAGAGCACTGGCTGCTCTTCCAAAGGTCCTGAGTTCAATTCCCAGCAACCACATCGTGGCTCCCAACCATCTAAGATGACATCTGGTGTCCTCTTGTGGAGTGCAGGTGCATATGCAGGCAGAACACTATATACATAATTACATAAATAAAACTTTTTAAAAATTTCCCTGTTTTATTACTTTTCAGTATCTTGGGTCATTTATGTAACTTTTGAATTTCCATGTTCCTTTTATAATCCCCCTTTAATGACTTTGTAATCCCTCTTCAATTTGAACCAAACAAAACAGGTTTTGTCAGATTTGATTTGGATTGCATTGAATCTATTTGTGGATATTTTTCTCTTTAACAGGATTTTATTTTCCACTTTATAAGAATGGTCTGTATGCATTTATCCATGTTCTCTTTAATTCTGTCAACCATGTTTTATAATTTCAGATTTTAGGTTTTACCAATCTTCTGTCTTGTTATTTATCTATGTTTGCAACATGCTTATGTAATAAACATATTGATAAAATACAAATTATATGATATGGTATGGTATCAGCCAACGAAGATATTAGACTTGGTCTGTGCAGTTTTCTTTACACTGAGGCTGCAGAGGGCAACTACCTACCACCTTACTGTTCTATGTTCCAACTCTCTTTTTGTTCATGAGTAAAGCCAATCCTAGAACGAGTCATAGACATTAGCTCTTGTACACAGCTACTAAAGCATCCCTGATACCAAGGCAGAGGAGACAGAATGAAATCCTGACTATTACAATGACTGGCTTCATAAATGCTGAATGATGGACCCATGTCAGGTCACTACGCCTCATCTCTGAGGGACTAAAACCAATTATTTCATTTGAAAAGGACTGCCAGCTAAAGGGAAGGTACAAAATACCAAAAGTAACAGGTCACATTTGTCACCTTTTATTGAATCTTCCTGAGACATCAAGAGGACTGCATCATATAAGCCAGTGTAATGCAGCTTGTGATGACCAGCCTGCAGCACAGTCTCCAAAGGAGCCCCTTAGCTCTCAATGGTTCTTCACTTCTTGAGGAGAAACACCCTACCAAAGGTGTTTCAGAAATTATGGAGTTGGATTTCCAAAAACGGTACATTAGTTACTGTTTTATTACTGTGATAAAACACAATGACCAAGGCAACTGATAAAAGGAAGCATTTATTCATATTCACAGTTTCAGAGTCCATGATGGCAGAGCAAAATCATGACAGCAGAAATAGCTAAGAACTCACGTCCTATAACCACAGCAGGGGGCAAAGAGCATAATAGTCAGAGTATTTTGAAACTTCAGTGACACACCTAATCCAACAAGGCCACAACCCCCCAGGAGTTCCTCCAACAGAGAACCAAGCATTCAACTATATAAACCTATGGGGGCCACCCTTAATCAAACCACCACAGAGGCCATTATAGCTGCCTCTTACAGTCTCGTAGATACAGCTCAGGAAGGCAGCCCACATCCTCAAATCATTAACTAACTTCGGGAAAGCTCACATGGGAGACCCCAACCATGTGTTTGGGATCTTTTTCAGCCCCAGTGAAGGATTGTCAGCCTTACAACAGAATCCCAATGCTAAGTTGCTCCCGGACACCTGAGGAAACAGAATTGTGTGAGGCAGTAAAGGCTTACTGTGGAAAACCGTCATGGTTTGAGGTAATTTGTTATACATAAGCATTTTTGGCTCACTCACATTTGTCTCAGCTTTAAAACAATTTCCCACTTATCCTCCTTCTATTTTCCCCGTGTGTTATTTTGCTTGCATAATCCTTGAAGTCATTATCTTTCCTCTATTATTTACAATTTACCGTATTGCTTTTCTAGTCAGTCATGCTGCCTGCATATGTTATGTATGAGACAGGTTATCTAGGCAGGCTAGCCTTGACTCCCTATGTAAACAAAACAAAACAAAACAAAACAAAATGACCTTCAACTTCTGATCCTCCTGCCTCCACATCCCAAATGCTCAAATTACTGACATATGCTACTGAGGCTGATATGTGGTGCTGGTGACCAAGCCCAGGGCTTCGTGCATGCTAGGCATTCTACCAGCTAAGCTGCATCCTCAGCACCATGACTTGGTAATATGTAATTAAGATGCTTAATTTTGGCTAGGTACAGTGGCATATGCATTTAATCATAGTATGTGGAAGGCAAAAGTAGACAGATTTCTGTGAGTTCACGGCCAGCTTGGTTTACATAGGAAATTCTAAGCCAACAGTGTGACAAAGTAACACTCTGGTTAAAAAAAAAAAAAAAAAAAAAAAAAAAAGCCTTCAGGTCATTCCTGTTGTTTTTGTTTTTGTTTTTTTCTTTCTATTAAAAGATTTTGGTGTTTTGTTTTTGTTTTTGTTTTTCTATTTGGTCAGCTCCTCTTTTCTCAAAAAGTTCTGATCCTTGGAGTTTTGTTTTTTGTTTTTTAATTTTCCATTCTTGTATGCTATTTCTATTTTCTCTCTAATAACTGTAAATTTTTAAGTAAGTCACTACATCCTAAATCTATCTGTTTGCATTGCTGATGGCTTTATATTTATTGTTGTTACATTCATCAAGCTATTTAGTCATTAAAAGCAATATTTGATGTTGCTTTTAATAATGCAAAGCTCTATTTTATGCCAATGATACACAAGGTATTACAACTGTTGCCTGGAACACCTTTAACTCCAAATGATCCTTACTTCACATAAACTCCCACTTAAAATGTACCTGACTTTTATTGAGAGCTCAGGCAAGGCCAGGCACTATTCTAGACACACCTTAACCTGAGCCCAAATTACAACTTCTTAAAGACTTCTTACCTAATTAACTGGCTAGAGGCAAAAGAAATCTTACAAGAATTTTTTATGTGAGCTGACTTTCCTGCTACTTTAATACTGTTTTCTGTTTATGATTTTACTGATATTTTGAAGGCCAGGTAGATGCTGACACTGAGTTAGGATCTTGGGAAACCATGGTGTGAGGTAAGTGCTAACAGATGCCTGTTTCTACCTCATGCCATAGAGACTATGATGGAACAAGTTGGGAACTAACCTACTTCAAACACCCATGAGAGGAATCATCTTTCTGGATTTTTACATTTTTATTTTGGTCTTCCCTCAAGCTGATTTAAAACAAAAACCCACCCACAACTCTGTTACATTTGAATCCTCTAGCTTGGTTAGAGTGGCAATGTGCCAAAACCAAGCTCAGATTTACATAAGTTTGTAAATTATTGGAAGTTGATAAAGGGTGGTTCAGGGATGGATACTGGGTGCTCCAAGATAGAAAGAAGAAGAAAACAAGCTTAGAGGATGTGATGACATTCAAGTGCAAGGGGAGGTGTCCTTTATAATATTTCTAGGTCCATCCAACTCTGATAGACACGATCGAAAACAAATGAAAAGATCGTGAAGGAACTAAGTAAAACAAACAAACAAAACAAACAAACAACAACAACAACAAAAAACAAAGTCTATCTGACAGCACTGGGAAGTCTCGATCCAGCCTTGTCTAAAGCTATGCCCTGCCGTCCTGCTTCTGTCTGCTCCTCTTGCCAGCTTCAGACTTCTGTTGTTGATAGATGTAGCCAAGGCTGATGGGATAATCTGCAGATTTTATACCTAACAGAGCCAAAAGGAGTCTTGAGAGTTGGTTTGGAGGAAGGTCATTAAGTTTTGTGGTTTAAAGCCCATCTTCCATGACCCTAGTGGTCAGTAAAGCTTTTTCTGTAGGCAGCTTAATCATTCTGGAAAAAGAGATGATAAGATACAGTCAACACAGGACTTCTTCACAGAAATACTTGCATTCCAATGTGGACAGTGCACTGATTTACTTATCTTAATCCCATCTTTGGACTAACCTGTATTTCAAAATGATGAGTGTGCTCTGGAATCTAGACCTCCCCTTGGAAGAGTTCAGACAAAGCAGACTGGCTAGATTCCACTGCTGGCCTTTGCCAAGAGCAAACACAACCCTGTTACAGTAAACATACTATTGTGGGTATCTCTTGCTCACTTACTCCCCTGAGAACCTAACTCATTATGCTTCCCCAATTGTGTAAGAAAACATTATTTGATCAGCAAAATAATCTCACTCATATTCAGGATCTCCTCCCAAGTCTCTGAATCAGCAAGTTTATTTTATTAAATAATTTGCCACCATTTCATTTAGGCTAAGTTGACTATTCCCTTTCTCCAGTTCTGGACAGTTATTTTGGGAGCTGATGTTCACCTAAAAAGACCACTTTCAATGATGTACTCTGAACTTTACCCCTCCTGCTCCTGAACATTTTTAATTTCTAAACTGAGCCCTTTTAACCTTTCCCCAAACCCTAATGTCTTTGCCATTTTAGCCCTTATTGTGTCCTAAAAGTCATGTTCAACCTCTTGTTCCTCACCCTATGGTGCTATTATGGGACCTAGCAGGAGAAGTACTGCACCAGAGGCAGGGCTTGGAAGGTTATAACAGCCTTGGTTCCTGGCATGCTCTCTCCTTCCTGATGGGTCATGATGTGTACAACCTCACTCACAAGCTCCCACCACCATAAATGAGCTGCTGGACCCTTCCTTTCCTGCCATGATGAATAATATCTGAGGAAGCCAGTATAGAAAATAAACCTTTCCTGCTCTAAGTTGACCCAGTGAAGTGATATATCAGAGAGGTCCAAAATAATGGATGCAGCCCTCCTCCTTCAGTATAGGATGCTGTCTGAGCCTGATACTGAGACTCACAGATCCATATTCCTTCCATCTCATGGCACACATGGCAAAGGCTTGACTTGACAGGAGCTACTTGTGAGTGACAGGTGGAGAATCTTTGATAACATGGGGCATTCAGGATGTCTGATGTTCAATTGGGGAGGTAGAAGCAGGGCAAGGGGGACAGCCTGTCCTTAGCACTGGAGCAGCTCCATGGGGAGATTATGGCCATGACATTCCCACATAGATCCCTGGCAGAGCTCTCTAGCCCTCTCTATTCCCTCCATAAGCCAACCACTATCTCTCCAGACATTTCACTCCTCACTTAAAGTAGACAGAGTTCAGCTACTAACAATATATTTTGTGTTCTTGGTTTCATCCTTCCATCTGTTCCTTTGCATGACTTTACTGCATCAGTTATCTATGTTGGTGATATGACAAAATGTCCTGAAAAAAAAAAAAAAAAACAATTTGAGGAAGGGTCGTTTTGGGCTTACAGTTCTGAGGTGCAGCCTAGCATGACAGCAAAGTCGTGGTGGCAGGAGTTTCAGAGGCCAATTGATTGTGCTGCATCCACAAACAGACCACAGAGACAAGGGACTACTTGTCCTCAGTTTGTGTTTTCATTTTTATTCAGTTCAGGACTCCAGCCCACACAATGACTCTACTTACATTTAGAGTAGGTCATCCAACCTCATTCAACTTAATCTGCATGAAGCCCAGAGATTTGTTTCCATGGTGATTCTAAATCTCATCAGGTTGACAATACAGATTAACCATCAAAGCCCTACCCTTGTCACCTTGACACCCAAAAAGCATCATTTTAAATCATAACCTTCTTCCCAGGCCCCCTGAAGTTTCCCTTTCATTTCATCATGCAAAATACATTTAACTCATCTTTCAAAATCTCCAGTCTTTAACACACTCCATCACTGACGAGAAGAGCAAAATCTCTCCAGAGACTTAAAGCAATCTCTTAACTGTGCAAGTTAAGATATCAAAAACTAAAACATCAAAAACTAAGGTCCATACTTCACCATATATGGCACACATGGCAAACATCAGCAAGAAGGACCAGATGTATGCAACCCAAAACCCAGCAGGGCAAACATCAAATACTGTGGCTCTGTCTGGCATCTGGGGCTGGTGATGGAATCATCTTGGCTCCAAAGGACTTGAGTGCCTCTGCTTCTCTAGTTCTGCTGCATGGAGCAGACAGCCTCTTTCTGCAGCCAGCTCAATACCTGGACTGTCTCTTCCGCAAAAGTTCCAGGTTCCTGGACTTCTTGGAGTCTCCAGTTCTACTTAAATTTCTTTTTCATAGATTTCACACAGTAGCACCTCAGGACTTCTTGCAGGAACCCAAACCCTGCCATATATTGTCTGGTCTCAGTAAGTCTCAGGAACTGGGTTGCAAGACTCCATGGAACCCTCAGTCATACATCGTTCTTGCTTGTAAAACAAACACGGTGTTGCCATCCCTGTCTAGTTCTGCCATTGGCTCTGGCTGAATGAATCTGGCCTATTTAGCCCATAGCTGCTTGGCTTTTGTGCATTTACCCTGCAGAACTACTTTCCTAGATAGTTGTTGGTGAGCAGAGAACCACCTCTATGGCATTCTTAATTCAGGCTCTTTCAAATGAATTTGCATTTTTCAGAAGTTGAAGCTTATGATGGGTGGCATCTTGTCTTTAGTACATCTTTTTTTTCACCAGATAATACAGTAGTTTTTCTTCTGTGATTTTGACTCCTTCAATAATAACAGGTACTTTGTTATCTGTAGTATGATTGTCTGAAACTCTAAATTTGCTCATATACCATTCTGCCTCAAACTTTACACTTTTCTCATCTGTCTGCTCCCAGTTTTACTCTTCCTCACTGTAGACCCAGAGGAGAGTAGCATACAGTAACCATCACATAGCCTAGATGCTATCCTGCCTTGAAATTTCCTCTGGCAAACAACTTGGCCTTTTTATTTATTTTTCTAAGTGAGGTTTTTTTTAAAACTTTACTCAAATTCTTAGGATGTGAACAGAATGCATACAGAATTTTTTTTTGACCAGAGCTTAACATAAGTGGCCCCTAGCCCAGTTTTTGATAGAGTCCTTGTTCCCCCTGGACCCTCTCAATCTGAGTCTCTACTGTCTGCCTTTCATTCAGCATTCCTGTTCTCTAGGCTTTCACTGGAATGGCTCATTGAACTCTACTTACAGCCTTCAAGAGCTTTTCTAGTGTCAGATTCCAAACTCTTCCATATTTCCCCGAGAAACCACATCCAAAGGCCTAAGAACTTTATGGTCTGGCTTATTGCTCTGTGGATCTTTATCAGTCTTTGCCTAGAGCATCAGTTGGAAAGAGCTGCACATAGCTGACAAACAACATGAGGTGTCAAACTGGAGGTGTTCATGTAACTCCGAGACCTGTGTAGGTGAGTGACCCACACAGAAACTTGACACTTCAAGCAGATATTGGAAAAAAGCCTGCCCTCCTGTGGAGGTTCAAATGAGAATCGCCCCATAGACTCGTATGTCTGATGTTTGATTCTTAGCTGGTGGAACTGTTTGAAAAGTATTAGGAGGTGTGGCCTTGTTCGAGGAGGTGTGTCCCTGGGAGTGGCAAAGCCCACACCATTCAGGTTGGCTCTCTCTCTCTCCCTCTTCGTCTCCCTTTCTACCTTATGCTTGTGGATCAGATGTTAGAACTCATTTGTTTCTCCACCACTATGCCTGTCTGCTGCTATACTCCCTGCCATGATAGCCATGGACTCACATCCAGAAACTATGAACAAGTTCCCAATTAAATGCTTTCTATTATAAGTTGCCTTGGTCATGGTGCCTCTTCACAGCAACAGAGCAGTAACTAAAATACCATCTTTTGCCTCACATGAAAGAGCATGGTCCAAATTCACACTACCTGTGTGCTCTGTTTAATCTTCAGGCCAGGCTTTAGTTGTAATCAAAAAAGAGCTAAAAAAAAATCTAGTAGATGAAACTAAAATTCTCCCTGGGGGACTTGCCTTAAATTCAAGCTTTGAAGAATTCTCTTAGATAACATTAAAGAGAACATGAACACAATTAAAAAAAAAAAAAAAAAAAAAAAAAAAAAAAAAAAAAAAAAAAAAAAGAAACAAAGACCCCAAAGAGCACATGAGAAAATATGGCTCTATGAGCAAATTGGCAAAACACCAAGTGATAAACCTGGACCCATGAAGACAGCACTGAAAAAGATCACACACTGAAAACACAGTGGCTACCTTCTGCATATTTGAAGAAATAGGAGGCTACTAAAATATGCTTGAGAAACAAAAGACTCAAAGGGCCAAGCTGACTCAGAGAAGAAGTCAAGGCAGCTCAGCCTGCAAAGCAGGCAGTCTCATATTCATGGGGTCTTAAATGCCCAGTGTGAGCATGATGGAGCCATCGAACCCTTCAGGGACACATATGTTCAGTCATAGTGAAGAAGACTAATGTGGTAGCCATATGTAGGGGGACTAGAAAAAAGAGGGTGGCATAAAGATCAATGGAAATTCCATGGCAAGAACAGCACTGTGGAATCCTGATTGAACAGAGCAGAAAGCATGTGTGAGAGGAGGAGACAGCAGGCACCATGATGAAGAGAAAAACAATTTTTGGTGCCTGGATGTCAAGAGGGTGGAGACAGTTCTCAAAGTCATGAGTCTATCTGGTGTTTGTGATTGTTCTCCTGCAGCCCTGGGCTGCTGTCCCGTCCCGCGGGACTTAGTTATTCGTGGGGGCGAAGGGGGTCAATCCTGAAAAAGATGGGGGAGAGAGAGAAAGGACACAAGCAGACGGTTGCCAGTCAAGTGTCTCTTTTATTGAACTTTGGTGTTTCTTTTAAAACGTGGTTTTGGCAGGGCGGGGGAGAGGGGCAAGAAAGGAAAGTAATAGTGGAAAAATACCAAGGCCCTTGGTGGGAAGTTCCCAAGGCTAAGAAGGTGGGTTAAAGAGTTACAAGGCCCGAAGATAACATCGGTGGTCACATCGGTGGTCACATCGGTGGTCACGGATGTGTCCCAAAGCAAACAGTTTTGGGAACAATGGGTTGTAAGAAGCTATGGCCTGCTGGCGCCCGGTGCTTATCTGGCAGGTCAGGCCCTTAGGAAGGGTCCCAGGGCTTTGCTCCCAACAGGCTGCTTCTCAGTTACCAGTCACTAATGCCATGAACAGTCTGGGAGCTCACCTAGAGCTCTTGAGGGACCATGGCCCTTCAAGACACATCAGGACACAACAGGCTCCTAGCAGCCAAAATTATGGGCTACACCCAGCTCTGCTGAGACTGGGGTGACAGCAGCACTATGCTAAAAACAGGAAATGTGTCAATATGCTATTTGTTCCTGGAGTAGGTCAGCAAAGCTTCTTTTCTCCATCTCTCCCATGTTCCTATGAAGCTGAACTCTTCCAAATTCCTCCAATGCCTTGCAAAGGCAGATCTCAAGATACAGCCTGTTGGTTTCCATTCCATTGCATTGTACTGGGATCACCCCATGGATACAGGACATGAAAAGAGAGAAAGTGGCTAGAAACATTAGTTCTAGTTGGTTTGCAACTATAAAGAGGAAATTGTGTAATACGATGCATTTCACAATTTCTAGGATTCTTTTGATCATGAAATTCAGTGTGGGTGAGGGATAGTGGCATGGGGAAATGGTGGAGAGAGAGGGATGGAGTTGCTTAGAGAGACATAGATAGATAGATAGATAGATAGATAGATAGATAGATAGATAGATGTATATGTATATATATATATATATATATATATATATATTTGGTGCGGTGCCCTATGGTGTTAATTAAACATTTCATTTCAATCTGATTGACAGCATATTTTAATGAAGAAATAGATACATCAGAGCCTGGTAGTATATGTTTTCCTTGTAATTTATGAGCTGAATTTCCCTTGGCAACCTACATCTGGTTCTCTCTGTTAGTGCCAGAACAATGCATGGGTGCTTTCTTTTCAGTAGGTTTGCTGTTATAAATGGCTTCTACATTTTTCTCTGCTTGATTCATTAAGGCCATTCACTTTCATTGACTTTCTTTCTTTAAGTTTAAAAATGTCAACTAGTATTGGACAGTCTAAATAACAATGGGACAGGATGGGAACGTACTAGGCTGTGATGAAAGACGCTCTGTCTTAAGGGTTATAAGATGAAGTGTTTGCTTGTTTCTCAAGACAGTATCTTATCATGTAGCCCAGACTGCCTCACACTTGTACACTTCTACCTCAAACTCCAAAGTGCTCAGATTACAGCACCATTGTTGACTTTGGAAAATTTTAAAGTGCTCTTCTCTCTCATTTGCTTTAAATGTGATATTTACTGCTTAAGTGAGAATAAATCCTACAGGAGTCCCAAGCCATCAGAAGCAGAAGGTATGTGAAACATCCTGACCTAGAAATATTGGTGCTTGGTCCTATGTCTCTGGGGTGGTTTTTTGTTGTTGTTGTTGTTGTTTTGGTTTTGTTGTAATAAAATATTTCACCTGTTTCTGTTTACAGCATTTCTTTAAAAATAAAAACAACTTTAGTGTTTTCACCTCCACCCATGAGAAAGAGGAATGGAGAACTCTGCCTCTTTGTAGATGAGCTAGGACACTAGGAAAGAGCTGCAGGAAAGAAGGACTCATCTTTGGGCAGGAGTGGCTTGAAGCGCAGGAGAAGGCTGAATCCGTAAACCCGTAAACCAAGGGTAAGTGACTCCAGCACAGGGACACAGAGGCAGACCACCACTAGATCCTCATCAGCTTCTTCAGGGAAGGGAAGCATTGAAAACATCCCAGGAACTGCCCAGAACACACAGTCCTCTTTTTCAAGAGCGCTCTATGGCATTCAGAATTAATACAAGGAAAGGAAAAAGCCACACATCAGCTGCCTCCTTCCCTTGCTCTGCTAATGCTGTTGCGTCTAGATAGACTATAAGGAAATAGACTACAAGATGGACTATAAGCCCTCCACACATGGAGCCTAAACAGTCTCAGAATTCTGTGCCTTATCAAAGATCACCTTCAGAGGCCACGCCCAGGTATTCACCCACCTGCCTTTCACCATCTTCAGTTCAACATTCAAGTTCCTCAGGTGTGAATACTTCTAGAATTCATCTTAATACAGCTGCAGGCACACGGTAGAAGAGTGTCATAGAGCCTAGGTCCTGGTTGGCGGCTTTTTACTGACAAGAGCTGGGTTTTGTCACTCCTACGCCTCCTCCTCCCCCAGCTGTGAAGAAGTTTGTATTTAGCCTATGTATGTGCACACATATATGTACAGGCATACATGCAGGGACATGATACAGGGCACATGTGAAAGTCAGAGGGGTTCATTTCCAGGGATAGAATTCAGCTCATCAAACTTGGTGACAAGCAACCTTTCTTTACCTGTTATGCCATTTTTCTGGGCCCAAAGGTGATCAGTTTCAGGCCTGAGTGTACAGTGAGATCACAGATGCCTCCATATACCTTCACATTCATGTCCACGGTGTTGTTTTGTTTTCTACTCGCAAATGCACAATGCACTCTAAATGTCTTAGTTTTGCTCCTGTTCTGGCACTGTCCTGTGTGCTTGGTTCTATAGCAGATAGCTGCTAAAACAGTCCCAGCTTGAGAAAATGGTGTAAATGAACTGAGTCACAGACTCATCTCTCCCACACAGGAACACCCCGCTTCCCTCAAGTGCAAACCTCACTTAAACGAACAGCTGCTATCTTCTCCCTGCTGACTTTAAAGTTCATGCCTCAGCTGCACAGCTTCAAGTTTCAAGAGCATCTCAAGGAGGAATGGAACTTGAAGCTTGCACATGGGATTTGCTTTTTACATGGGGAGTTGGAAGCATGCTAGAGTGGGGGTTCTAGACCTGGGGCTGGGCCAGAAAGGTGAGCAGAAGTTACTGGGTACTTAGAACTGATTCAGAAAAGATAACAGAATGCTCCGGAGCAAAGAAGGCCATGTTTCTCCAAGCAGAAAGGTCAAGGGAGAGGAAAGACTCATTGTCAGCTGTCTTCTTCCCTTGCTCTGTCTAGATAGATATAAGGAGCTGTGCTGTTCCTCCAGGAGTGCTAGGCAGTGGGGGGCCACCTACCCAGTACCTAGAGAGCTAACCAACTTACTCTAGGTTTTTTGAAAGGTTCTAGCTCCTGGAATGGGTAAGATCCTTGGGTCAAATAATGATTTTGCTGGTGATTGTCTTCTTCTACAATGACTCTTGCATATGAGCCATGTTTAATATAGCCTTGACCATGACCATTTTGATGTTCAAATACTCTAATATCTCCTTTGAAATTTTGTGCTGTTGTAGGCATTTTCTTGTTCTTTTTCAAAGGACAGTCCTGTGTGCTTTGCTTATACCTTTGATTTCTGAACTGTCTGACAGAGGCAGAGTGCTTTTTCTGATAAGGAAGCTGATGGGCTGTGATTAACTAGCTTATTTACTCCGGGATCCCCATGCCCAAGGCAATTAGTACAGTAATAAAGTAATACTCTTATCACCAGGTTGATTCTATGGATTTGTGATTAGACAAATCCATTGTCAAGGACCTTCACTCCTAACCTACCCAAAGTCATCTTGCCAGGCAACAAGATGCCCCTTTGGGATACAAGGTCAGACAGGGCTAGACAGAAGGCCAACCAGACCCCCGCTTCCCCCCCCCAAAAAAAAAAAAAAAAAAGAGCAGATGAGAAGTTATTTTCTTATGGAAATGGGAACACTGGTTCCCATGAACAGGCTAATCTAAATTCCTTGAGACTGGAGATTCAGATCTAGAATATTCAGACACACCATCACAAAGTATCTTGGGGATGACATCCATGTCTAAGCATGAAACACTCATGTTTCATACAAACTTTATGTGCTTTGAGGGACTTCCACATGCTATTTTGAATTTTATACCTAAACTAGGTTTCATGGCATGGCACCTTCTACTGTGCTCTGCAAGCTTCGAGTTTTGAATTTAGGAGCCACAGTGATTAAGTCCTTGTGCTGGAAGTGCTAGGTAAGAAGGGATCACTGCGACCGTGTATAAGTATTCAACCAGCAGGCACTCAGTGTGAGCTACATACAAACTGTTTACTTGTCAGGGTAGACGAATGATATCAGTATTTATTTCTATCACCATCTTGCCCAAGGCCACAGCTCACCATCAACTAGGGAGCTGGAGTTACGACCCAATTCTATCTCAAATTTTTGTTTTATTTGGATGCTGGAGACAGGGCCTGTCTCCACAGCCCAAGCTGTTGCTCCTGCCTTATCCTCCCAGAGCTGGATCATGGTGTAGGCTACCACACTGGCTCAAATCCTGTTCTGTTGAATCTACTGGTGGGTATCTTGCATGACTTCAAGAACCTTTGTTGTTCCTTGTCCCTGATTTTTAAAAACTTGCTACCTGTAACAAAACAAACACAACCAAAATTTCTAAGTGTGGCTGCATGACAGTGCAGAGGAAGTTGCGCCTCCTTTGTTGGAAATGTTTGTTTTTCTTTCATGAGCAGCTTATCTGAATTCAAAGTCCTTTAAACTCCAGAAGTCCTTTCCCTGCTGTGAACCTTCCCACTCCTAACTCATGCAAGCAAATGTCCACGTCTGCTGTCAGTGTGCTGTGCTTGAGGCCCCTCCTCAGTGTGGAAACTCTTAAGACATCTGAAAACTACTCCGCTACCGGGTGCAGTGACGCTCCTAGCACTAAGGGTTACTGCTACCAGGCGACTCATCTGAGCAGCTGCTTCTGGGATTGCTTTGCCGCCTATGGAAGCTGCCTAGCATAGACCATCCGGCCCGCATACATTTTCATCCAAACCTTTGCACTCTGTGAAGTTGGGGATTAGTTGCCTCAGCCTGGAGGCAGGGGTGAAGGTAGGGACTCCGGGGCCTGCTACTTCTCTGGCTTCCTTTACAGAAGGCAAGGACCTTTCTCCCCATAAAAGAAAAAAAAAACAAAAAAACAAAAACAAAAAACAACAACAACAACAACAACAACAAAAAAAACAACCAATTTCCCCCAGAATCAAACACAGAAAAGACGTCGGAATGTAGCTGGGGCTGAAAGTGGGGGTTGAGGGGAAGATGGGACATGAATTGGAATTAAAATACTTTAAGTGTCACTTTTAACAACTCAGGGCAAAAATGGGCCAGATTTGCCCTGGCCCGGGAGGAGCAGCGGCCTCCTGGGATTTGTGCAGAAAGAAGCCCAGCCCAGCGCTCAAAGGCATCCCTCTCATCTGCTTAACCTGCAGGCAAAGAATATAAACGACGTTGTTTCAGGGAGGCAAAACCTCCTCTTTGGAAAACAAAACAAAAACAAAGCCGATCTTCACTGCTTTGTGCTTATTTTCCTTCTCTGCTCTGATGAAAGTGTTCGCACTAATTTTCCAGGGAGACCAGAAAATATGTTCGGTGTGTTTTGTCTCCGGTGGCATCCTGGGTCACTGAGCACTGTCATTCAATACGATTTGTTGATGGATAGATGGAAGAATCGAACCTTTCAGCTTGGGTGTGTGTGTGTGTGTGTGTGTGTGTGTGTGTGTGTGTGTGTGTGTGAAGTAGCCTGAACCCGCAGGAGGAAAAAAAAAATCACTTGAAATGTTAAAATCTTAAAGTCTCAGAACATAGCAGCCACAGAAAGAAGCCTAGGAGCTGTCCCGGGAGACAGCGGGCCAGTTTATTTTGCCTCTGCTGGAAGAGATACAGCTAGAAGTTGTGAGTGCACTGACAAAAACAGCCTTTCGTGCGGTGTCTGAATGCCCCAGACTTGGGCCCTTCAGTCAATTGTGTGCAGAAAGAAAGGCCCAAACTGCTAGAACTGGTGGGCTGTGGGAGTGGAGCGGGCGGGGCAAGGGCGGGAAAGCAGTCTGTGCAGAGGGGCGAAAGGCTTCTTCCCAGCTGAGAGCAGAAAGGGAGAGCCCATAACCTCTGAGTTCCCGAGGGAACCAGAGGCAGCTTCAGCTCTCTCCTGATTGCCTACCTCTTGGATCAGGGACTGAATTCGCCACTTCCCTGAGTGGGTAGAACCTACGCCATCTCCCCACATGGGGCCTGCTGCACCCGCATCTTAGAAAGAAAGCTGGTGAGCCTGACGGTCTCCTACCCCCAAACCCTCCAAAGCAGGTCATAGGTGGAGGCTCCAGAAGGGACTGGGGCCTTAGCCAGGCAGATCTCCAGGAGCCCCGGCTTCATTTCCATGTGGTCTCTGATTAATCTCCTAAGATCTGAATGTACCTACTATCAACATGACATGGAGAGCTGAAAATGCTGCTTCTGGAAAGAGCTGCCTCTGAGAGCCCAGGCCATCATCTGCAGAGGGGTCATAGGTCAGGACCCCTTAAGGGTATGTTTTTCTCACAAGTTATCTACATTAATTCCATCCTTGAATGTATTTATTCCAGCACCTGAGGTTTCAACTAAATATTGTCTACATTAGATACAAATTAAAGCAGGGTAGGTTTTGTGTAAAGCTGCAGTCTCTTTAGTCACCAGTACATACAAACTCACCCCGTCCAGACAATACAAGAGACGTCACCCAACACCAAGTATGGCAGAGAAAATGGAACACTGCTGTATTTGCCTGGGAGGGAGTTAGACATTCAGTTCATCGTTGAAACAAGCAAACTGATCGTCAGTGCAGAAGCAGCACTGGTGCACTGGAGAAACGTACAAACGCTGGGTGAGAAAAAGAAGAAGCAGAACAAAGGGCTGAGTGCCTAGCTCAGAGGAAGACCTCATGCTTGACATGCTTGATGCCTTAGGTTCAAGCCCCAGTGCCAGGGTGGGGGTATAATTCTGCTGCCCAGAGACTAGGAGGGAGGGGAGACAAGCTTACTCTTTAGGAGCAATGCAGAACAAATAGTCAAGAATGGGGAAACTATTAAAACAGTCAAGAAGGCTGAAAAGGAGCTAGAGAGATGGTTCACTAGGTAAGAGCACTGGCTGCTTTTGCAGGGACCAAGGTCCAATTTCTAACACCCAGGAGGTGACTCACAACCATCTGTAACTCTACTTCCACAGGGATCAGCGCCCTCTTCTGGTGTCTGTGGGCAGTGCACAGATGTGTGGACATAAATGATGCAGGGGAAACACGTATTCCTAAAATAAAAACTAATCTTTTTTTAAAGAATACTAGAAGTCTCATACTGTTTTGTTTTGTTTTTTTAAGCTTAATGTTGGTACTTTGCTTGTAATTTATGGTTTACTGACTGTGTTTTTGTGACTTTTGGTTTTTTTTAAAGATGTATTTATTTACTATTTATACAGTGTTCTGCCTGTATGTGTGCTTGCACACCAGACGAGGGCACCAGATCTCACCATAGATGACTGTGAACCGCCATGTGGTTGCTGGGAATTGAACTCAGGACCTTTGGGAGAGCAGCCAGTGTTTACAACCTCTGAGCCATCTCTCCAGCTAATGGCTTCATTCTTTATGTGTGTATCTCTCTCTTTGTGTATGTGCTCTCTATGTTTCTTTGCCTTTTCTTTGTTGTTGTTGTTTATTCTAGCTTATTTATTTTTATTTTCCTGTTTGAGAGAGAGGCAGAGTTGGACATGTGGGGGGACCTGGAAGGAGTTGAAAGGTGGAAACCACAACCAGATTATACTGTATGAAAATAATTTATCTTCAATTAAAAACAAAAGACTAAAGGTCTTAAGTTAGTCTTCATACTTCCCAAGAAATACTACTTAAAGTATGAAAACAAGATTGTAGAAGCTGACAGGTCAGAAGTTTCAAGATTGCTTTATAATGCTTGCGAAAGCCCATACAAGAAATACTTCTGGTACGGTTTTTTTGTTTTTTGTTTTTTTGTTTTTTTAATTAATTTGTTCTTGTTAGAAAGATAGTATTTGGCCGGGGCTGGAGAGATGGCTCAGTGGTCAAGCATTGACTGCTCTTCAGAGGACCAGTTCAATTCCTAACACCCACAATGGCAGCTCACAACCGTCTGTAACTAATCCCAAGAGATCCAGTGCCCTCTTCTGGCTTCTGTAGGCACTGCATACACATGGTACTCAGACAAACATTCAAGCACTCATACTCATCAAGATAAATAAAATCTCAAAAAAAAAAAAGTTAAAAAACAAAGGAATATCATTGGGAAATTGTATAAAAATTTGAAAATAAAAATCTCTTCAATTTTTCGAGCTGTATCATTTTGTTATATTTTCCTTTGTGTGCACATTTATCTATTATTAAAATGAACACATGGTTGGGAAAAGTAACATACAAGAACTGAGAAAGATAGGAAAATATCATGAAACATGTAGCTCTGAAGCTGGTGTGTAGTCTTGGTAGCAGTGCAGCTATTTGGCTGTGACTGTCCTGCCCCTCTATGCATTTCCCAAAACTGGAGCCAATGAGTTTGTAGTTAGACATTTCCGCTGGAGAGTGGAGAAGAGCCCTCACATCAGTGGAGTCAAGAAACCAAACAGGCTCCCCGGAAACTAAGGAAGCTGAAGGCGCAGGAGGGTCTGCAGTGGCATTTGTAATCATGGGGTGTGTTGGCCAGTCTACATGAGCAAAGAAAAAAAACTACACAAAGAGCCAAGTGCCGTTAGTTCAAGAGCCAAGTGCATTAGTTCAAAGCAGGTTGCTTACTGAATAGATCCCATATCATATTGCAGAAAAAAAATGTGCAAGAAAATCACATTGTTAACAAGCCTAAGGCATACTTGCATTTGTGCATACATTTATGTCACCCTCTTTTCAGTTCCAGAATGTCCATGTGGAATGAAACCACACCAAACAAACTACCATATGCCCAATTACTTTAAAGACTAATTTTTACCATTTCCAGAAGGCAACCGTGGACAAAAATTTATAACTCAGCCTTTCTGCAGGCAAATTCTTTAATTAGACGGAATTCAAAATTCTGCCAGCTTTTCTGTATCCTACTGAAAACATTCCCTTGTAAGTTAGCTAGAAAATCAGCATTACTTCCCAGGTCTATGAGGCAATGTGTGTTGTTTGTGACAGATCAAAAACAAATAATTGAAAAGATGACTATCCATGATTGACTATCAGAATAACAGCAATACATAAAATAGTCAATTGCTTAGTGTCTGAGTAAAAATATCTAAAGATTCAGAGAAAAGATAAAGGTATAAACTACAAACTGGATTTGCAGACTTCATCGACTTGCTTTGGCATGCTACAGATGTACTGAGGATCTAGGCTGAAATAGACCCTCAAGGCAGGAAAGCAGCAAGGTACTGGGGTCCATCTACCGCACAGCAGGGGCTATGTCAGATTCCTCTCCCTCTCTTCCTCTGCTCCTCACCTTTCTCTCCTCTCTCCTCCCTCTCCTTTCTTCCTTGTCTTTTCCCAGGGTTTTGTATAAGTAAGCAACGACCGAACTGGACCCCCAATCCACAATCTGTAGAAGACTTCTCAAAGTTTCTGGTCAAAATGTTTGTTTATAGGCTGAGTGAGTGGCTGGGCGAATCGGTAAGCTCACAGAGTACAGCCTACGCCACAGATTGCACTAGTGAGTGCTGAAAAGAGTGATTTTATGACTATGTTGTCACTTCAAGGGGCTTCACAATATAAAATTAAAAAATTAATAAATTGATAAATTCATTCATGAATCTGTGCTAGACATCTAGATAAACACAAATGTGGGCAAAAATCCTTACACTGAGGTAAAATTAACTAGTTATGGAACATTAGATGCATGCGTGAATACTGAGTCATAGGAACATTGAACAACTTTTTGATTTGATGGATAAAAGGTTTATTGTGTCTCAAAGTCAGTGAATATAATCCATCATGGCAGGGCAGGGGTAGAATTGGACCTGGCTCTGCTGCAGGTGCCAGAAGGCTGCTTACTCACCTCTCCATAGGTCACGCAGAAGCAGAAAAGGCAGAATGCTAGCACTCGGTGGCTTTCTCCTTTCTCTCTTTTTATTCATTCCAGGGCTCTGCCCACAGGGTGATGCCACCCACATTCAGAGCAGGTCTCTTCAGCTCAGTTAATCCTCTATTGACAGGCCCTCACAAACACAACTGAAGGTTTTCCTCATTAATGTCCTGGGAATTTCTATTGGAATTAACCATTACAAGCTCGTCACTTGACAACCTGAAACTCAAACATATCACTTTAACCCATAACATTCCACACTTAGTTCCAAAGACTTACGTTCAGCTCATAATGGCAAAATGCATTTATTCAACTTCAAAAGTCTCCACAGACTTAACAGGTCTAACAGTGTTCAAAAATGCAATCTCTTCTGAGGCTCAAATCAGTCTCTTAGCGGGGAGCACCTGTTCTCTTCTGTATTTCAGATCAAGTTCTATATGTCCAATACACAACAGGGCATAGAAATAGGGATTTGGAAACTCTATTTGGAGACTAGGAAGGAAAGACTAGACCAAAGCAAGACTGAAGCCCAGCATTGTAAACAGCAAACCCTTGGTGCTCTGTCTGGCATGCAGGTGGCATCGTTTGGGCTTCAGTGGTCTTGAAGAGCTCCACCCCTTCTTCTGCCATCTATAGCACATGCAACCTTTTGAAAAGGCTGGTTTTACTCCATGCTTGCAATTTTTCAGAGCGGACAACCACAACACTGGCATCTCCAGGACCCTGAACTCTCCACTCGGACTTATATTTCTCCTTTACACAGTCATTTCTGAAAGCCTTCTTGCTCAGATCAACCACATATTGCCTGGCCTCAGTGCAAGCCTTCATGCTGCCATACTTTACCTGGAAAGCTGCAAGCCCAGCAGTGTGTGGATGACCCAGGCTCTGCCTCTGACTTTCCATGTACCCGGATGCCTTGGATAGCAATCGCAGTGGCCTCTCAGTGCTGTTGGTGCTAAATGTGTAAAACGCTCTCTGTTTCAGCAGTTTGAGTAAGCGAACACCTTTGCGGCATTGTCAGTTCTGGCTCTTGACTCCCAAGTGAAACTATGTTTTTACAAGTTGGAGGGTTTGCTCTCAGTGTATCTTCCATATTTTTGCAATGTAAAATGTAAGGTTTGTTCTCTTTTTAATTTTTATTTTTTTTGTAAGATTTGTTCTTAAAGCTGCCAATCTCTTTAAAAGTTGCAGATACTCAGTGAAGCTCATTCTGTCCAACTTATCTTTTAATGCTTTTATGCTCCCTTCTTACAGAAACTGCATATATTTATTTCATATCTTCCAACTTTGAGTTTTCATTACAAACCTCAACAAATTGAGTGAGGGCTAAACATGCCACAGCCTGAGTTTTACATTATATTACATTTCTTGTGCCAAAACTTAGTTCATTGATTTTGAATTCTGCTTCACTCAAATTATCAGCACATGGGTAGAATTTTGCCAGGATGTATCAAGAATGGCTGCTTTCCCAATAGAGACGTTAGCAAGAAGGCCCAATTGGGTTAAAGTATTTGCCACCAAGACTGAGTCCAACCCACAGATCCACATGGACACTCCCCAATCAGTCACTAATTAAGAAAATGCCCTACAGGCTTGCCTGCAACCCTATCTTATGGAGATATTTTCTCAATTCTAGCTCTCTCTTCTCTAATGACTAGCTTGTGTCAAGTTCACATAAAAATAGCTAGCACACATGGGCTCCTTAGACCCTTCTGAAACCCTGTGAGCACAGATTGACGGTGCATGTTCGGTGACACAGGGTGGAGGTTGTGAGATAAACGTGTTGTGTTTGAGTTCTGAGTTGACAAAAGCTTGTCTCATGATGTCAGTCTTGACCAGCAGTTTGATGAAACAGAATCACTATGGAAACAAACACCAGCATGTCTGTGAGGGAGTTTCTAGATTTGTGCGGGAAGACCCATGCTAAATTAGTGGATGGGGAACTAAAAGACACAAACACAAAAGTAATAATTAAAACAAAAATGTGGGCTGCAGTCCTGAGCTGAATAAAAACAGGAGAAGGAGTTAGGGCCCAAATGCCTCTGCTCCCTAACCGAGGTACAATGTAACCAGCTGCTTCCTTCTCTCTGCTCCCTGACTGGGGTACAATGCAACCAGCTGCTTCAAACTCCTCATTGCCATGGAGGATTCATTGAAACTGTGACCTAAAAGAAGCCCTTCATTGTAGCACTTGATTTTCAAACTCGACTTTATTTGAGGTGTTTAGGCCTCCACCTCCCTTCCAACCTCCCAACCCTAGGTAGGAGAAAGAAGGTTAGTAGGGTGAGAGGGCTCCATTATTTCTCCCAGATGTTTAGGGTCGGAGTTCTTTTAGGGCTATATATCAATCTGGGTCAACAGCAAATGCAGCCAGCAATCTCCTTCAAGACTCTGAGCCCCAAAATGTTTCTCTCATCTGTCTGCTCCAAACCACCACACTCTCTCTCTCTCAGGTCTCTCCAAACTGCTACATGCCACGTGCCACACACTGACACCAAACACTGAAAGGGTTAGACTAACTTTGTAACCTATATGTCTTCTAAAGCCTATAGTTTTGAGTTTTAGGTTCAGGTTAAGCCAAAGCCTCTTAGTACCTTTCCAGAGAACAGAGGAATGTGACCCTATCTGTGAGGACAGATATAAAAAAAGGGCAAGTAAGCAATGATCTTCACTCAGCAAAAAGAACGACCAGACCCTTATCTTCAAGATAGTGTTTCTTAGCAACAAACCCAGATGGCCTCAATCCCTCTTCTGAGTAGCTCCTGACCTCCAGCCAAAAGTCTGCAGCCCCAATCTTCAAGGATGAGCTAACCACCCCCACCTTAAATTGCAGCTGCATCCACACTTGACAGTACTGGCCAAGCTTGAGCACCTAAGACTAACCAATTATCTTACTTTATAGTTTCCTCATCCAATCCTAAATTGCCAAAACTGCAACTTCAAATTTCCCGCAATTTTTCTTTTAAAAACCTAAAGGCCTTTGTCTCCCGGTGCTACTCTTTGCTGACCGGCAGGGGTGGCCCCATTGCGCAATGGTTAAATTAAACCTCTTGCTTTTGCAATGAGTTGGGTGGTCTGTGAGAGTTTCTGGGCAGGGCGCGATCTTAAACTCCTGAGCTGTGAGACCCCAGGTCTTACAACACCACACAGTCTTTTGGGCTCTCAATTATATCCTCCGAATCCTAGACCACACCCTTTCTGTGCCCCAAGTGGAATGCCTTTACTAGCCAGCAAAAGCCATTCTCCAAATGAGACAATTAACAGGTGTGGACAAACTAGAGCCCAACTGAAATCCCACACTTAGGATTAAAACAAAAACATATTTACATAACATAACTGAGTTTACAAACAAACCAAAACTTTCATTACATTTCATTCCTTAAGTTGCTTCTTATTGGGTGTATTGTTGCAGCAACAAGAACCATAATTAATTAAGAAAATGAATAACCATATGATTTGTAGGCATTAGGAATTGGTTTATGGAAGGTCCATAAAAGAGCTTGGAATTTTGGTCTTGAAAGGCTCTACAATGATGGAAGCAGAACACTATGAACTACTCTTGTTGGAATTCAGAAGACAAGAATGAGCCAGGCGGTGGTCACTCACACCTTTTGTCCCAGCACTTGGAGGCAAAGGCAGGCATATCTCTGTGAGTTCGAAACCAGCCTGGTCTACAAAGTGAGTCCAGGATAGCCAGGGCTACACAGAGATACTGTGTCTCAGTAAATAAATAGATAGATAGGTGGGTAGGTAGATAGAGATAGATAGATAGATAGATAGATAGATAGATAGATAGATAGATAGAAGGCAGGAATGCTGAGGAATAACATGAACAAGAGAGCAATAGAGTCTTGACTATGTGGCTTCAAGGCGGGCAAGGACTCTCCCAGTTCTGCAGGTTGGCCATTCAGACAAGGAATCTGGCTGCATTCTGCCCATATCCTGAGAACCTGAGTGAAGCTAACTACAGAAGCAACAGATTCACCTTTTGGTTATTGGAGGAAATTTCAAGATGGGACAGAGTTTAGTGAGCTTTCACATAGGTTCACAGAAAGATGGAAATCAGAAAGTGGGACCGAGAGATGAAAATGCCTGCGGTTTGCGGAGGAAAAGAATGTTAGCAAATTTCACCTCCATTGCACTTCTGCTGCTTTCCTCACCTTTAGCCCTCTCACCGCACAGCCTGGAAATTGTACTTAAAGCATCCAAGGTCTTCTCTAGCCCACAGGTCCAAATTCATCAGCATTCTTTCCATAAACTAGTTCAGAAGCCCAAACAACAACATGGTCTGGTTTCTCACCAAGATGACCCTGTTCCTGGTACTGCTGTCCTATATTGGCTGCTTTTCTCATTGCTGTGACTAAATACCTAGTGAGAAGCAACTTAGGGGAGAAATGCAAATTTTGTCTCCTGGTTCAGAAGACACCAGCTGGTAGTGGGGAAGGCACTAGAACCAGATCCTGTCTGTGTGGCCAGAAGCTGCTCATTCACATCTGCTTGGGTCAGGAAGCAGAGAAAAGGGAACCCTGGAATGTCTTTTAATTGAGGTCTGACTTAACTCTCAACATCTTCAAATTTCCCTCTATCTTAGTTACTTCTCTATTGTTGTAATAAAACACCATGATCAAAGCAACTGATAAAAACATTTAATTGGGCTTCTGTCTTTGAGTCCCAGGCATGGTGGCAGGAACAGTGGAAAGCTGACATCTTGATCTTCAAGCAGTTGGGGTACTGAGAGCTGACACAATGGAAATGTCATCAGTCTTTTGAAACCATAGAACCTGCCCATGCCTCCTCCTCTAATGCTTCCCAAAGAGTTCCACCAATGAGAGACTAGGTATTCCAATATCTAACCTATGGGGACCATTCCCATTCAAATCACCAGATTATCATTTGACATGTTTCCTGCTTTTTACTGCCTGTCAAGGATAGAATGAAGTTGGGCTGACTTGAACAGTAAATGAGACTCAACCTGATGTTTTTGTTTATCCTAGTTGGGTTTTGTTGTGGTGGTGGTGGTTATTTGTTTGTTTTGTGCTTTGATAGGGGAAGTGGAACCTCCATTGAGAAAACACCTCCATCAGATTGGCCTATATACAAGTCTGTGGGGAATTTTCTTGACTAATGATTAGGGTGGGAGGGCCTGTCCCACTGTGAATGGTGCAACCCTCAGGCTGGTGGTCCTGGGTGGAATAAGAAAACAGTAGGAGCAAGCCAGTAAACAGCACTCCCACATGGCCCCTGCTTCAGTCCCTGCTTCCAGGTTCCTGCCTTGACTTTCTTCATGATGGCCTGTAGGAAATAAGCCCCTTTCTCCCCAAGTTGCTTTTGGTCATGATGCTTTTCCCAGCAATAGATAGAAAACATGGTTGGATCAACTCACCAAACCCGCTGACTTGGGACCTGTGGATAAGAAGATACTGACCAGCATATTAATTAGCTCAACTAGATAACAAAGGTGTGCTTTACTTACTGGAACAAACAGATGTAGCCTGGGGCCTAAGTCTTACTTGAAGTGGGTAAGTGAGTCTCAGGTTTCATATTAACAGAACATTGAAGCAATAAATAAATTTCAGAATAGAAACAAATGCCAGAAGGCTCTTCACGACTGGGAGGTAATATGGACTAAGTGGATCATTTATCCTCGAACACCCATGCCAAAACCACAGGACCACCAAGGAGTGCGGGTAAACCCACACAGGAGCCATGCCTTCATGAGGAGCGAAGAGTACCCTGAAGAGAGAAATAAGCACCACTAGTGCAGCAGCAGAACCTCAGAAGAAGGCAGCTCTGAAATGAGAAGGATGAATTCAAGGAAACAAGACAGCTCCCAGGAACCCCCAAAGTAATCATCAGATTGCAGATTGCTCACTCAGTTCTCAGCACCAGCTACAGGAAGTGGAAGTGGCAGCCTGTGACATCCACTGCAAAGGCATCTATTGAGAATGTGTGCTTTTGAAGATGCTAGAGCAAAGAACAAGGAGGAAGAGAGCCGGGTAAACAAAACATGCAAAAGGAGGAGAACAAGATGTACAGGAGACACGCTGGCTCCCAAGTGCTGATGACAGAACTGTCTTTCAACTCTGGGCTCAACTGCAGCTATGGGTACTTAAAATCAATCGTTGCAGGAGAATGTGTGCTATAGGAGATGCCAGATATTCATTAGCATACCATTTCATCAAGCCTCTCTTTCTACAACAGCCACCAAAACTGCCAACAAGAACTCCCAGTCCAGGGGCTTACAAGGTGGTTCAGTGGAAAGGCTTGGGAAGTAAGTGGACCTGAGTGTGAGTCTCTAAAACCCACATAAAAGGCACATAGAGAGAGCATCCCAGAGCTCCTACAGAAGAAGGGAGGGGTGAACAGTGCACCAGAGTGTGGCATATGCAGCAGAAAAATGACAAAGAGACCCTGTCTCAAACAAGACAGAAGATGAGAGTGACATGTAAGGTTGCCCTCTGACCTCTATGCGCACAACTTGACATATGCATGACCATACTCACACATGTGAATGGAAGCACACATAGACACGTCATAGATAGATGTAATACAGAACTTTCACATCGATAAAGTTACATAAAATCACACTTTAACTAGGACCCTGCCGATAAAACACCCAGAAGTACAAGGAGGAGGCAGATGGGAGGAGGAGGAGGAAGACCCAAATTCCAACTTTTTATAAGGTACTTAAAATATATACATATTTAATTTTATGTTTATGTGCTTGAGTGAGCATATGTACATCACGTATGTTCAAGAGGCTGAGGAAGTCGGAAGATAATTTGCATTTTCTGAAACTTGTCTGTAAACTGTATTGGGAACCATACTTGCAAGGGCAACATCCCTCTCAGCTGCCTAAACCCTCCCAGCCCATAAAAAGGTAGTTTTCGAAAGAAAATGTAACACTGTAAACTGGATTAAGTATTCTAAAATCAATATCTGGAAACAGATTATTATTTAAGAATCCTTGGGCTGGAGAGATGGCTCAGAGGTTAAGAGCACTGACTGCTCTTCCAGAGGTCCTGAGTTCAATTCCCAGAAACCACATAGTGGCTCACAACCATCTGTAATGAGATCTGGTGCCCTCTTCTGATGTGAAGGCATACTTGAAGATATTGTATACATAACAAATAAATAATTTTAAAAATACTTTTAGAAAAATCCTTTACAGTTGATTAGAAATAGACATAAAACAAGCAGACATACAAGAAGTGCTTGGATTCAAGAAAAGTATTCATTATTTCAGTAATGAAGGATAAATTATAATCTCCATGGAGAATTTCATAAGGAACATTGAGGAAAGGTAGGCCAGGAGAATGAAAATGAGCATTGTAATTAAAAATACTAATTAGGAAATGTGTCTGACTCACTGTTCTAGTGCTGTGAAGAGTCACCATGACCACAGTAATTTTTACAAAGGAAAGCATTCAATTGGGGCTTGTGTTCACCTTCAGAGGCTTAGTCCAAATAATCACGGTGGTAAACACAGAGCTGGAGAAGTAGTTGAGAGCTTCATTCTGATCCACAGGCAGAGAGAGAAATGTTGGGCCTAGCATGGGCTCCAGAAACCTCAAAGCCCATCCTTAGTGGCACATGGACATACTTCTTCTAACAAGGTCATACCTGCTCCAACAAGGCCTCACCTTCTAATCCTTCTCAAACAGTGCCACCCCTTGGTGACTAGACATTCAAATATATGAGGCCATGGGGCCCATTCTTTTTTTTTATTTTCTCCCCACGCCCCCCAGAGCTGAGGACCGAACCCAGGGCCTGGGGCTTGCTAGAAAAAGGCTCTACCACTGAGCTAAATCCCCAACCCCATTTCTTTCCATCCCCAACCCTGCCATTCTTATTCAAAACATCATGAGATGATTTTGAATGTTTGTATCACAAAGAGAATGTTTGTGTCACACGTCTGAGATGATGGACAATCAATACAGTGAACTATGAATGCACAATGTGTAAATGTACATAGAATCACATTGTGTCCCATAGCTATGCAGCCATTATTCTTCAATAAAAGAGGAGATTCAAATGAGATAAATTGCATTGTCAGTCCAAAGGCTCTCAAAAAGAAGCCACACAGAGAGGGAACAACATTAGGATAATTGTGGCACATAAAGCAGCAAATGAGACACTGGGACAGAGTTAATATTCCATCTTATAGTCTAACAACTTTCTGCAAATTGAGGAAAATGTCAATCTTTATACAGAGTGGGATTATGACACAACTGGGAAAGTCAGTAAGCAACAATGCTCTCCAAGAGATAGGCTAGTAAAACCTTCCAGATTTGAAAGAAAATGGAAAACAAAAACAACCCCAAAACATCAGAACGTCCAGGCAAAAACATCTGACTACTTATTGGCAAGAAAGCCAGACCTGGCACTGGAGGATACAGTTCAGCGGAACAACAGTTGGCCAGTGTGCATGAGGCCTTAGATTCAATCTGTAGGGGTAGGGAGGGAAAAAAGACAAATGTTAAATCAGGCTTCCCATGAGCCACAAAGAATTTAGGTGAAAAGTGAGGCAGCCATTCAATGAAACCCAAAGACAGAAGCATATTGCAGAGCCACCTAACCAGCCAGACCTTGAAATACTGTGCTCATGACCTGCAGAATGCTGTGCAGAAATGAAGTGATGTAGGGGAAACATCAGCAAAATAACCATGGTCACTGCCTAGCATCTGGAAGGCCAGAGTCGGAGCACTAGCACAGGATGTGCAAGTGGTTCCCAATAGAAAGGCCAAGAACACAATTGGAGATGAGAGAGGACAAGGCAGGGATGAAAGCAGAGCAAGGGCATTGCTGTCAAGAGATTCTCTGGATGGTTAGACAGTCAAAGGTTAAGGGAAAATGGAAAAGGAGCTGTTGAACTATAAGATATAAAAGTAATAATTAAAAAATATAGAGCTGGACAGATGACACAGTGGTTAAGAACACTGGCTGTTCTTCCAGAGTTGAGCTCAGTTCCCGGTACCCACAAGGCAGTTAACAACTGTGTGAAACTCGTGCCAGGGAATCCACAGACTTGAGACAGTCTAGAGGTCTTGATCAGGTTCGTTTTCTCCGCCAGTTAAAGAATTAAAAAGCAGGAAAATCCGAAGTACAACAGGGCAGCAGAGAAATCTCGCACACTGCAGAATAGACAGTTGAAGAGGGGCCTTTATTGGGGGTGAGGAAGCACACACATGGAGCAGATGCACAGAGAAAAGATGATCTGCAAAGCAGAAGGGGAAACTCAGAAAGCCAAAAACAACCCAGTCTCTTCTCGAGGGCTGGAGGTTTTAAACCTCTGAAGAGTTTTCCTCCCCTAATATTTGAATTGGTCAGTTTGAAGACATGTAGAATGGATACTTGGTCTAAATTGCTGGGTAGTATGTCCTGATCCAGCCTTGAACTTGTTGGGCCTCTTGGATGGGGACAAAAGCTGCCAGGCTTTTGTCTCAAATCATTAGGTTGAGGAAGAAGCTGGCCCTCTTTGAAATTCTCAACTTTCATTAGCTAACCAAGGCTCCCTCTCCCTATCTGCCTACCAGAGAGTCTGTCTAACTCCTAGTCTCTCACTCTCTTCTGGCTGTCTTCAGAACCAGGCATACATATGTTGCACACACATACTGGCAGGCAAAACAATCATACACATAATAAATCTAAAAATAAAATTAAGTATTACTGCCAGGCTTGGTGGTGCAAAGGTGGTGAATCTTTCTGAGTTCAAGGCCAGCCTGGTCTACATAGAAAGACTATGTCTCAGGGTGGAGAGACAGTTCAGAGGTTAAGGGCACTGGCTGCTCTTCCAGACAGTCCTGAGTTCAATTCCCAGCAACTGCATGGTGGCTCACAACCATCTATAATGAGATCCGATGCCCTCTTGGGGTGTGCAGGTGTACGTGCATGCAGACAGAACATTGTACATAATAAATAAGTCTAAAAGAAAGAAAGGACATGTCTCAACTAATAAGCATTAAAATTTTTTCTCAGTAAAATGTTAGAGGCCAAAAAAATCCCAATGTGTGGTCTGAGAGCAGAAGCTTCCATAAACTTTGGGTAGCTGGTGGGATAATCCACTTGTTCGCATGGGGCTTTTCTTTTTTTTTTTTTTTTTCCGGAGACGGTTTCTGTGAGTAGCCCTGGCTGTCTTGGAACTCACTTTGCATACCAGGGTGCCCTCGAACTCAAAGATCCTCCTGCCTCTAGAGCGCTGGGGTTAAAGGCGTGTGCCACCACCCGTATCCTGGGTCTTTTAACAACCAATCCAAACACCATGAAAGAGTTCCCGGGAGCCCCGACCTATATCTCACCCTAGTTTCTAAGAGTCAGAACGGGCACATTTTTTAAGTATCTAAACAGGCCCCCAAATTCTAGCTCCGTCTTCTTTTTCCTCTGAGTTCTGTAAGCTGCTCCAGAGGTGTTCAAACTGTGTTTAACCGTGTTCTCATGCGAAGGCGCACACACGTGACACATGCACCTGTGTTTCATAGAAGAGTCAAAGCTGGCTCCCACTGCCGTGGAGGTCTGCTCCGGTTGAGCGTTTTAGCGTAAGAAAAAGCCCATTAAAATTCTCTCTGATGGTGGAGTCAGCCAGGGTGGGGGAGGGGACAGACGTAGACAAGGGAAGAAATTTCCTGGTAAGCAGAGCCCACTTAAATTTTTTTTCCCCTTCTTTGTTTCTCACTTTTTCCTCCCTTGAAGCAGCTCTCTCTGGAGTCAAAGCATTTTACAAAACAAACCACTCCAAAAGCTTTCAAGTCGAGGGAAAGCCCAAGCAAAGTTAATTAACATGAAGGTTCTCACAAAAGTTAATTAACATGAAGGACTCACAAAAGCTGTCTGTTGGCCTCTGCTGGCCTGCCATGCGCAGCGGTCCCTTTGTAGCGACAGCCCAGCTCTGCCTTGCAGCATCTGGGGCTTTGAGGCCTCCATCTCCCACGCAGTATGCGTGAATCTTCCACGGAGTTGTCCACCGGCAACGCTCTGATGACTGCTAGAAACAGAGAGAGAAAAAAGCTGGTTAGACCTGCCAGCCTGAAAGAAGGGACCAAATTCGGCCCTGGGAGGCGGGGTGGGGGCAAGAAAACAAGAAAAGGAAGGAAATCTTTAAATCTCTTAGAAAACTGATGCATGTGAAAAGAGGTTGTTTGGAGCAGAATCCTTTAAAAATACCACATACGTTCAAAACACACTCCGCTGAAACAATAACACGAGGAAGTGCCAAACGATGAACACAGGGCATAGTGCGTGGTGCCTTGAGTATCAGCACAGAAGAGGGGCGTGGTTATAATGAAGAGCCTCATACCCTCTCTGACCTTCGGCTTTGTCCCTCAGTCACTGAACTGTAAGGCTCTACCTTTTTTTTTTTTTTTTTTTTTTTTTTTTTCATTTCTTGGGATGACATCTTTGCCTTGAGCCACTCAACTATGGCCCTGGCTCTTACTCCTTTTGAACAAAGGTTTAGTGGGGTCATTTTCCTCCTTGAATGAAGCTGGGCAGTGTTTATTATACATTTGGAGTTGCATGTCATATTTTTGTGGTCATTTCCCCCTAGAATGACCTGGACAGGGTGTCTGTGTTATAAATTTGGAGTTGCATGTCATATCCTTGGAACATTGATGTCTGAGATATTTGTTAGGAATCTGAGCGGCTACCTGGGGGGAATGGTTCATATGTAACCCTTTCTGTCGACTGAGTGGACTGTGGCCATTCCCTCATGGGCTTCTTGTCCCTGCACTCATGCACCTGCCCAGAAGGTACCCAAATGGTCAGGGCACCTTCTGTCAGGTTGAGGAATCTGAAGGTTTGGAAAGATGTAACTGAGACATGAGAAGATCATGGAGGCCGGCTGGGCTATCATCCTGATGTTAGTATTGCCAAGATGTATTGGTTTTTCAATACATCTTATATTTCCAAGAATTCTTTAGTGGACTGGGGTCAACTGCCCTGGAACTGCTCTGCTCACTGCCAGGAACAGAAACATTTTGATGTGGCTCGTTCAAGAGAGAAAGTTGCTCCTTATCTTCAGGCTTCCTAAAGTCCCAGGGTGGCTAGAAACACAGCTTATTGTTTTGGGTTTATTTCTCCCTGTGCAGAATATCCCAAAACATCTGCCATTGTGACAGGGGTAGAGAGATGCCCAGTCTTGGTCTGGAACCCATAGGTGTTGGTTCAAGACTCCCACAGACATTATCCCAAATCTGATATTCAAGTCCTTCACATAACATAGCCTAAAACTTGCCACTCATCTATATATGATTTGCATATATTTCTCTCTACATTCTCCTGTGCACACTCTCCACAAAGGGCTTGAAATTGTTTCTAGGCTTCTTCCAATGCCCGTGTCAGGGTGTGCATTTGAGTGTTCTACTCTTAGTTTGCCTTCAGGACCTGTGATAAGCACCACGACCAACAGCAGTGTGGCAGGAAAGGGTCAATTTCATCTTACAGTTTATCGTCACTGAGGGGAGGTAAGGCAGGAATGTTATTTCCTGGCTTGCTCTCCATGGCTGTGCTCAACCTGCTTTCTTATAAATCCCAGGGCACTTGTCCAGGGGTGACACTGCCCACAGTACACAGTGGGCTGGCCCTCCTACATCAATCATTAATCAAGAAAATGCCCCACAGGCCAATATTTTTTTTTCCTCTCGAGACAGGGTTTCCCTTTCTGTAGACTAGGGTGGCCTCGAACTCACAGAGATCAGCCTGACTCTGCCCCCAGAGTGCTGGGTTTAAAGGAGAGTGCCACCAGTGCCCAGCACCGAAAGCCAACATTTTAAAGACATTGTCCTAATTGAGAATCCCTCTCCACGGCTGACCATAGCTCATATCAAGCTAACTTAAAAAGCTAACCAGCATACCCCAAAAGCTTGGCGCTCCTAGAAAATGGCAGAAAGTCTAAACAGTGGGGCCTGGTGGGAGGTTTTTCAATAACTGCCTGTAATATCCTTGAAAGAGATAGTGAAGCTAGGTGTGGTGGTACGTATTGTTAATCCCAGTATTCAGAGCAGACACAGGTGGATCAGCCTGGTCTACATAGAGAGTTATAAGACAGCAAGGGCTACATAGAGAAACCCTGTTTCAAAAAAGAAAAAAGAAAAAAGAAAAACAAGGGAAGAAAGAATAAAGAAAAAGAATGAAACTACTCTCTTCTTCTGTCTCTCTCCCACCACCCCAGTGACTTGCGTGTTCAGTGACAGAAACCTTACCAAGAGTTCGCTCAGTGACCTTTGCTGTGTTGCCTTACCTAGAATCATCTACTGTATACAGCATTCTTTTTCTGGTATGTTTTTGATTGGGGGGGGGTGCTATAAGGACAATGTTTGCCAGTTCAAGCAGGGCACTGACACGATGGCCCTGAGGGTGAAGGTGTTTCTACACAAACCTGATGACCTGACCTCAGCCCTTAGATACCACAGGAGAAAACAGACTTCTGACATTTGTCTTCTACTTCCACACACAATAATAGTAAAAATAATAATAACAATAATGACAATGTTAAAAATAGTTGGAGGAGAGTTGGGGAGCTGGCTTAGCAGTCAAGAACACTTGCTGCTCTTGAAGAGGATTGGGGTTCAACTTTCAGCACCTACATGGTGGCGCACAACTGTATGTAACTCCAGTTCCAGAGAATCCTGATGCCCTCTTCTGGTGCACATACATGCAGGCAAAACACCCATACACATAACATAAAAATAAATATTTAAAAAATGATAATTGAAGGTAAAAAAGGAAGCAGTGGCCATTTTATAGCATGATTATAACTTTTTTGGGGTAACCAATAAAATATGGATATAGCTGCTATTGTGAAGGAATTTTGCAGACATGAATAAGATTCCTAGTCAATACCCTTTTAGGTTTATTTTTTAAAATGACGAAATAGCACCTTTGCTCCCACCCTCACTTGGCATTTTTATTATATTTATTATTTTTTTACAGGATGGATTTATTTTTATTTTATGTATGTGAGTGTTTTGCTTGCATGTATGCCTCTGCGTGCCTGTGTGTGCCTGGTGCCCGTGGATGTCAGAAAAGGACACTGGACTTCCTGGGACTGGAGTTCCAGACTGTAATGAGCCACCATGTGCTGAGAAAATTGAGGCTAGGTCCTCTATAAGAGCAGCCAGTGCTCTTAACTGCTGAGCCATCGCTTCAGCTCCTCTCACTTGGGGTTTTATTCGTCAATGGTGATGGTCCTGCTGGGGAATGGTCTCAGGTCCCACCCTAGCCCTCCACAGACTCCTGTCACAATCCTGCCATGACAAAATAATTGCTGGCCTCTGATTCTCCTGACTCTGATAACCTCTTTGCGGAGCTGAACCGGCCTCCTAGGATTGTCGGATCCTCAACTGTTCTGCCTCATGCACCACTTAGCCCTCCCCGATCCCACTCAGAACATCAGGAAGTATGCTGCTATGGTCATATGCTGGTTAATATGATCTAACTTACAGTTTGTCAGAAGCTGCATGATAAACTTTGCAAGCAAAATGTATGTCATTATTATCCAAGGCCCCAGCTCTGTTCCTCCCTTCCTTACCTGCCACTGGAGTTGGGTTCTCTATTGTTGCATAAACACAAGACTAAAAGAATCTGGGGAGGAAAAGGTTTACTGATTGTTTCCATCACTGAGGGAAGCCATCATAGGAAGTCAGGGAAGGAACCTGGAGGTAGGAATTGAAGCAGGGACCATGGAGCAACACAGGCTTGCTCAAGGCTTACTCCCTTACTCGGCTCTCTTTCTTATACAAGGCCTTTCAACTCAGGGGTGGCACCTCCCACAGTAGGCTGGACCCTACATCAATTAGCAACCAAGAAAATGCCTGAGTAAACACATCTGAAAAGCCTATGTGATGGAGGCAATTCTTCAGTTGAGGTTCCCTCTTCCTAGGCTTGTCAAGCTAACAACCAAACTAATCAGGACACCTATCCTCTGAGGACATAGTAACAGAAAGGGACTCATGGACAAAGTTAAGCCATGCCACTTTGAAGAGCACATGGCACATCTGCTCAACTGAAATCCTTTTCATTGTTGATTTTTGGAGACACGTTCTCTCTACATAGCCTTGGCTGTCCTGGAACAATGTAGACCAGTCCGACCTCAAACTCACAGAGAACCACATGCCACTGCCTCCCAAGTGCTGGAATTAAAGGTATGCCACCACACCTGGCTTTAAAAAAAAAAAAAAAAAAAAAAGCATTTACCTTTATTTTATGTGCATTTGTGTTTTGCCTGCATATGTGTCTATGTGACAGTGTCAGATTTTGGAATTACAGATAGTTGTAAGCTGGCATGTGGGTGCTGGGATTTGAACCCGGGTCCTCTATGGACTTCTCTTCCCTTAACGGTTGAGCCACCTCTCCAGCCCCCCATGCTGGCTAGTTTTTTCACACCCGGTATGTTAAATAGAAATCTTAAGGGGCAGATAACAACACCACATGCCTGGATTTGTCATCCTCTTCTGGTCTTCAAGGGTGCCACACACAGCACACACTCACATAGATGTATACACATACACCTGAATAAACGTAAATCTTTTAAAACTCTTTACTTATTTTTATGTGCATTTGGTGTTTGACATACATATATAGGTGTGTGAGGGAGTCAGATGCACTGGATTTTGAGTTACAGACCATGAGCTGCCGTGGGGTGCTGGGAATTGAGTCAGGGTCCTCCGGAAGAGCAGCCAATGCTTTAACTGCTGAGCCCTCTCTCCAGCCTCCTCGTCCCCAAAGCAAATCTTACAATATAAAGAAAATCGAGGCCTTACTTTTTGCTCATCTGCCTGTTCACTTACACCAAACAGCATCACCGCAATGAGCAGACCTGGCTATGTGGTGAAAAATTTCAGTCAAGGCCTCACATGGCAGATGCCTCCTCACTCAGCCTGCTTTACTCTATGCTTCCTGCTCAGATGCCCTTTTCTACTCCTATTGTCCTGCTCCCACCTATCCCTCATCTTTTCTACCTCCTTCCACAGCTGCTACTGCTGCTGGTTCATGGTGAGTCTCTGCAGATGAGCCCTGTTTTTTGGACTCATAGGATATATAACCTGGGATCCATCACTCGTCAAGCAAGAAACCAGGGAGTTTCGTTCCATGACAACACAGGTACAGGCTTAACCATCTTCATCGCTTTGTCTATATGTGTGCACAGGTGCGCGTGCATACATGTGTGTGCAGACATGAATTCGGGGGTCAGAGGACAATTTCGAGTGTCACTTCTCAAGGACTCTCTACCTTGATTTTGGAGACCTAGTCTTTCATGGGGACCAGAGGCTTGCTGATTAGGCTAAGCCGGCTCGCCAGTGAATCAGAGGGATTCTCCTGCTTCTGCCTCTTCAGTGACACACTTAGAAGCAGGTACCAGATTTTCACATGGGTCCAGCAATCCAACTCAGGCCTTATGCTTACATAGCAAGCACTTTAAGGACTGAGCTATCTCCCAGCCTTGTGACTTACAGATGGATTTCAGTAGACTTTGGTCTACTAGCTTGACTGATGAAAAGAAAGAGAGGTCTTCCAGGGGAGAGGGGATGAGAAAACAATCCGACTATGGCTTTCACATCCTTGAATTAATTCAATTTTGAATTAATTTTGAGTCAAAAGTATTTGAAAAAAAGTTGCATGAGTATGGAATAGGTTGACCTTTTTCTTGTTACATCCTAGTTGATATCTAATAGCAAATATTTACACTGTAGCATTTACGCTGTGTTGTAAGTGCTGTGAAGATGATTTAAAGTCTGCAGTCGCATGCGTGCTGCCTGTATGCCAGCCACAGAATATTTCACAATTCTGAGGATTGACTTGAGCTTCTGAGGATTTAGGTGTGTATGGGGCCCTGGATGCTGAGGGGTGGATGACAGCAGAGAGTGGGGGATCCAGAAGGGGCCAAATGTCATAAATGTGCTCCTTTGGGAATGTTTGAGCAAGCATGTACACACACAGACCTTGGCCATGTATTCAGCAGTGGAAGAATAATTCATAAATTCAGACAGTCTTCCATTCTGACACTTTGAAAATCCCCCTGTAATTGTGCGTGCCTTATGATTACAGGCCATTAGAGACCATTAGTAAATGAAGTTGGAGATTTCAATCACGAAATGTAAACTCTTGTGAAATGCACTCCTAGTTTCATGTATTAATTGCTTCTAATTAAGGAAGAACATTTTAGCCAATTAGCTTTCGGAATTTAGGTGTAATCAGAAGGAGAATTCAGAGATTTGCTAATTGCTTCCCTCACTGCCGCTGTTTGCGTTAGCACAAACATGTGCTGGGTGTGCAGGAGGCACACGTGCTCGTAGAGGTGCAAGACTCAGAGGGTCTTTGGCTCTAACAGCAGTGTGGATGGGAGTCCCCATATCTTTGAAATTAACACATAAAACAAACAGGGGAAAATGAAGACAATGAGGGAACAAACGCCTTGATTGCTGTGAGTGTTAGCTCATGTTCAGCCAGCCATGTTAAGTCTCCAGGTTATAAGATGTCAAGGCTCCCGGCAGCCTTTACCTTCTACGAGTCAGACATCTTGGTGCCTGATCGCCTTCCATGATGCCATGCAAGGTGGGAAGTATGAGGAAGGCACAAAAATGTCCATCATGAGAAGTTCAAGCACGAAGGACTGCCCTCTTTACCATCTTGCAGATTATGATCCTCCTTTAGGAGGTCCTTGACCGGTTCTTGACATGCTTCCGGTCATTGCCAGTATTGCCTCCTTGTTCGGCTCCTCTTTGAAGGGTGCATTGCTCTTTTCTGAGATACTGGCCTTGCTTTTTGCTCATCTGACCTGGTCCTTTCTGCTGGTGCTTCTTTGCTCCTGGTCTGTAGCAGAGGGCCCCTTGCTGTTTTCCGTTCCTGCCTCATCTTGCTTTTCCTCTGGCTGCAGAAGCTTTCAACACCAATCCACCTGCCTCTGCCATCAATTCACATGTATAATTACAAAGAGGAGTCTCTGGCGTCTCAACTTGGGCTTACTCCTGCCATCCTCATTATGATATAATAACCCACCAGTCAGAACTTGCTCATCATGTCTTCCTCCATCTACATGATATTTTTTTTATACAAATAAAACAAGTAATTATTCACCCCACCCCACTTTCCACGAGAACATGAGCTGATGTCCGTTGTGTGTAAAGATGGTGTTGTTGATAGAGGCATTTCCTGTAGTTGCTCTTTTAGGAGCAACTTGCTTGACTTTATCGTTACTCTTGCTGCATAGTCTGACATCACGTGTGGGTAGAATTAAGATAACACTCTCCAGGAAAATAGAGTGTCCTGGAGCCTCCCATGCTTCCCCAGCAGGCACTGCTTCTTGCTGAGGTCTGACTCCCATTGTGGCGCTTCTCTCTAGCAGTATGGTCAACTTTTTGACATTGCAACATGACAGTGTCATCTGTAAAGTTTATGCTGGAGACCTGGACGATCAAATTACTTAACCCCTTTCAAACGAGCTGGTGAAAAAGTTCTCATGTTTTAAGTTTATGGATTCTGTTTTGGTCCCTAGTAGTAGCTTTCCTTGGCCATACGAGGTTGCATCCACAGGCTGCATAGACACCTGCAGTCAACTCTGTTCTCTTTGCTTCAAGAGTGTATTTCTCCACAGAAGCCTTGACTCAGTCATATCCTGTGGAAAGTTCCAGCTGCGCCATGTCAGTTGCAATCTGTATCACCCACACTGGGCACACTTCTTTATGTAGCAGAACCCCAAGCCCTCAGTTTGCTGGAGTTCCATGATCTGAACAGGCCAGACCATCCCTTGAGGAGATTTATGATGACAGTTGTTCTAATTTCCTGGCAGGAAATCTATGCAGAAAAGGGTGTCCAACATATCCTCTATCATGACTTTGTGAATGATTAAACAGACTCATGCTTACAGTATGTTCTCATTATGTACTACCGCCATTAAGAGCAATTAAAACCTGGCCAAAGTTCTTTTCAGATGACTGGAAGACCTACCTCCATTTCTTCTTTTGGGAGGTCAGTTACCCAAAATAAAGCAACTGCCTCTGTACAAGCATGGCTGTTGCCTGGAGTTCAAAGGCCTGGAGCTTTCCAGTAGCTGTGGTATAGTTGGTGTGAAAAGAAGAGAGGGTTGGGAGGGAGACAGGGAGAGAAAGCAATATGGAGGGAGGGAAAGAGGAAGACAGAGGGAAGGAGGGAGGAGGGGAGGAAGGGAGGAAAAAGAAAGTGAGGGGTTATATTTACCTAGGTCCCGAATAAAGATGGCAGATTTTGGCACACAGTTTAATTAAACTCTTTTCCCGGTCCATGATTAAAAATGAAGTTACTTATTTGCTATGTGTCAATGGTAAGACATAAAGCTGGCTGACAAGATGGCTCAGCAAGTAAAGCTGCTAAGCCTGCCTGCCTGAGTTTTATCCTTGGGCCCACACAGTGGAAGGGGAGAACTGACTCCCACAAGTTGTCCTCTGACCTACACACATACAGTAAATGTAAAAATGAAATTAAAAAAGCATAAAACTAGCCTTTAATCCCATTGCTTAGGAGGCAGAGGCAGGCGGATCTCTGGTCAGCCTGGTCTACAGTGAGTTCCAGGACAGTCACTGCCACACACAGAAACTCCTGTCTCAGAAAAACTAAAAACAAAGCGTATCTCAACAAAAGCTTCTCCCAGTTTGGGTTCTAATTAATGCTAGTAATATTTCCCATGCTTAGACCAGGAGAGTCCACAATGTCCTTGAGTTGAATTTGGAACCAAGTCAGCATTGCCTATGAAGTTTACTACAGAAGGCCTTAAGGACATTCCATGAACTCTATCAGGAGAGAAGCTAAGCTTGTAAGACAGAATGCTCAGCTTTTTCCTAGGCAGTGTGTATCGTGGAGATCACTGCATTAACTGAGTATCTGAGCCTGTGCGTGCATGGGCACACGTGTGCATGGACTTCTGCAAAGCTCCAAACTCTTTCTCAGGGACCATTCACTTTGTGTTTTATAACAAATGGCCAGGGGTCACTGATTGGCTAGGCTAGCTGCCTAGTAAGTCAAAGGGATCCTTTTGTCTCCACCTCTTCAACACTGAGGTTACCAGCACAGCTAGTCCCTGGGTTTTTTACCTGTGTCCTGGGATTGAACTCAGGTCCTTATGTTTGCAGAAGCCCTTCACTGACTGAGCCATCCTTCTAGCCCAGCTGGTGGTCACTGCAGGGCTGCAGCATTCCTCTCAGGTTTCTACAAAATGGTCCCGGCCACCTCAGAGATGCAAACTCAGATCCAGGGTAGCTGAGTCACTGTGGAGTGCTTGGGATGTGGTTGAACCCATTCTGACTCACCCGGTGGCCCAAGAGGCCACCTTTCTAGAGCTTTAATTACCACCCTTGGAGAACATTCATCATACTTCATTTATATGGCACAGGATCCCAAGGTTTCAAGGGACTTGCCCATAGCTGCCCAACCGGATGCTGGGAAAGCTGCTAGGCTGGAAGGACAGACAGAGGCCGCATACCCCCTGCCTGTTATACCAGGGCCCCACAGCTTCTGCTGAGGCCCTGCTCATGGCTGTGTGTGGCAGAACTCAGACACAAATGCTAAATTCACAGGTCCTGACTCTTCCCACAGAGGAACATGTGCTTCTGTGGAAAGACCACACAGAGGAATCGGGATCTCCCCGTTGTTTCCAGAATCTGGCCATTTAGCCTGAGTCACACTAGTGCCAAGGCCACATTCGCCTGGAAGGAATTTAGAGATTGTTTCTCCTGGAGTTTCAGAACCACTGGAGCTATTAGAGCAGATGCCTGGGCTTTCCTCCCACGGATTCTGCAGTTAGTGGGCCTGGAGCAGCGCTGGGCGCTGGCTTTTCTAGCAGGCTTCCAAGGCATGCTGATTCATGGACCACATTTGAGTAGCATCGGCCAAACGCTTCCTTGTTTTAAGAGGAACTGGTAGGCTTCTTCCTAAAGACCAGAGAGTAAATAGTTCAGGGTCCAAAGGACAGTCAATCACCACTGCACACTAGACAATTCTGCCATCATAGCGTGAAAACAGCCATGAACAGTATGCATAGACACAAAACATGGCTGTCCCCTGACAAACCATATAAAACCAGGAAGCAGTGCTGGCTGTAGCTGGCTTACTCCTCCCTCTAGGACTCACATGCTTAGAATGGTTTCAGCCTCCATGGCCTTCCCAAGCACTTGTTTACTGTTGCAAAACCAGGCCTGAACTAGGAACAGGGGTCTTATTTCTAGACATGCTTTCCTCATGCATGACATAATGATGAAGTGAACACTTAAACAAGCACATAAACCAACAAGTTATATTATCTTTATTCATGTTAGAATTTCTATCAGTGTTTGAACATTAATATTTAGAGAGTTTTGTACATTTTCATCTGAGAACTGCACCAGGTCACAATGCTCACACCAACACTTCCCAATCACAGGAACAGCTGCTCACTTGTACACTCTCTTAACACTGTTAAACATAGTCTCTTCCTTGCTGTCATTTACAACGAAATGTGTCCTCACACTCATGTCTCAGCAAAGTTCCAGACATTATGGATTTTATCACATATAAATTCTTTAAAAATATACTTCTGTCAAAAGACTTGATGACTACTATGTACACTACAAAAATAAATTTTCATATAAATAAATTATATGGCATACTTTCATCTTTGTAATTGAAATGACACAAACTCATTTCCACCCAAATTGGCAGACAAGACCCAGTTTGAATATTTATTTCCTTTAAACTCCTTACACTAAAATCTACCATGAGTCCTTAATGGAAATGTTATATACTCTGAACTATTTAACATTAGTAAGCACTCTATACAAATAAAACTTCTGTTCAAAAGTAAAACATAACTGCAATAGTGTTTCCAACAGAAATAAAATCCCTGCATTTTTTCTTTTGTTGTTGTTATAAACTGGCATGACAAATTCTGGAGGACATTCTTATGATACAAAATTATAAATATCAGCAAAGATCTTCTCTTTTAAAAATTAAAACATCCAAATGAACAAACAATACAGACAAAATAAACTATGAGACACACACACACTCTCTCTCTCTCACTCTGAGACTGTAGTCTCCTGCCAGCTCTGTGTCCTTCCTGCCTTGGCTGATGTAATTCATCATGCACAGAAGCCAAGGGGCTGTATGAACTTCCTTTTGCCACAAAAGCGAGGCTCAGGGGTCAGGGACACAACCAAGAACCACAGGGAAGTGCCTTCAGAATTCTCTATCTCTCTCCTCAACTCAGCGTTCAAGCTGTCTGAGCAGAGCTGGTGTTGGCGGGCAGACAGTGGCTTGACAGGCATTTAGACAGTAGCAGTGGGCAGCCAGGGCCTCCAGCATACTTTCACACACACAGAGACACAGACACAGACACACACTTGGTAGCCATGGGTGGCTTCTAGTTAGTACCTTACAGTTTGGGGGATTAGTTTTCGGGTCTGAGGTCACTAGACTGCTGGTACTATGAGGGGCCCATCGCCTTAAATTGTTCCATGAAAGACAGGAGGGATTCAGGGAATCTGCACGCAGAGAGTGCTCGTCAGCTTCCATGGGCACTAGCTCCCTTCTTCTGAGATAATTTCTCAGGGCTTACTGGGGAAGGACAAGGACATTGCTTCCCTATTTACTAGTCTCTGGCCAGAGGCAAAGAGGCCAAAACCTCACGGAAGGTTTTGGTTCTCACGGTTCTCACGGAAGGAGAACAGGATCAAACTTTGCAATCCAACACCAGGTTCAAAGAGCTTTCTCTATACACTTCTATGGGGTGGCCTCTTCCTGCTCCTCCATAGACATCCCACTGGATGAATGCTAACAGTGGAGAAGGGGAGGAAGGACACACAGGACAGGAGCATGCAGAAGAGTCCCTGGAAGCTCATCCCCACTTAGCTCACCACAACACTGTTAGCATGCCCCAGCCAGGCAGTCAATTTTTCAAGAGAGGGACTCACAGTTGTAAAAACTTGAATACAGCCCTTGACTGAAATATATATGTATTTATTTTTAATGCCTGTATCTGGGATATGGAATAGGAGGCTGTGTGCATGTGTCGACCATCAAGAAAGGTACAACCACACTTCCCTGAAGTGCAATCTCCTGACCCAGCTGAGACTCACCACCAGGCCATGTGGTATAACTGGTAACTATCGGCCAACACTATGATCTGTGAGAGCATACTCTCGGAAGTACAGAGAGGGGCCGGGAGGGCTGGCCACTCATGACCTCAGGGCTGCCACAGGCATGAAGCAAGTCTGGCTCCTCTTGGATACTCCCAGAGACGAGATTAAGACAGATGACTGGGCACCCTCCCACAGCATCACAATGGAGAGAGACCTGGCCTTTCCCAGCTCAGGAGGCAGGGGCTAAGGTCACACAAAGCAAAGAGAAACAAACAAGCCAAAAGAACAACAAAATAATCACAGTACAGTACATTGGAAAGTCCCATGTCCACACACATGCCCACGAGGACCGCACAAAACTAGCCCTAGAGAAGCCACTGGGATCAGCCTGTTTTCTTCATGTCTGCTCTTAAAACAATTACCACGCATAGCGTGTTTGAAAGTTAACGTAACATTTCATCCTACCACAGGGTTGTGATATGCAAATTTAAAATATCTTCAACAGAAAACTTTACAAATAATCCTATTACACAGCAATATTTGCATAGAATTATACAGGTAAATTATACAATATATAAGCAGCAGCGACGTATGCTGGGAGAGTTTAAAGACTAAGTTAAGCTTGGTGGCAGCACAGAGACCAATGCACACAGAGGGAAGGACCCCCGGGGTCTCCCGACTCTGGGGCAGGAGTGGAGAGGCCCTGGGCAATAGACTGTACAGCATTTCCATGTATATTACATGTGTACACCTCTTAAATATTTATAGAAATATTTCACAAAATAATACAATCAGTTACAGTAACAATGAACTGCTTTCCCACAATTCCAAGCAGTTCTCTTCAAGCAGTCAGTTCTGGAAAGGGGGGGGGGGCTTTCCAATCTTTGGCCTCTTTGCTTCAGATTTTAATTACCCTTTAAAAGAAAACAAAACAAAACAAAACAAAACAAAAAAAACAAAAAAAAACAAAAAAAAAAAAAAAAAAAAAAGAGGTCATATTATGGTCATGACCACACTGAGCTAAGCACCTCTACAATGGACTGACTATGGTGCTAAATCCACGTCATGTACCTTCACCTTGCAAGGTCATCTGCATGCTTGTTAGAATTCTGCTCTATGAGCGCTCAGCAAACAGGTACAAGGTAAAGCTGATAAACTGCACTCAAGGGATTTACAGGGAAAGAGAAGCAACCCAATTTGGAACTGTGTTGTTAGTCTACAGAGGACAGAGTTTGGCCTCAGCAGCCTTGCCTTGGGGATAAGGGTCCCCAGGGTCCGGGGTTTGGGAAGCATCACCAGTGCACCCACAGCACATGCCTCAGTCGGAGCTGTTCCCCCACGGCCTCTCCTCACATTCCACGTCCTGCAGCTCTATGACCTCCACCTTCGAGCCCCTCCTCTCACACCTGACATGGAAAGGCACATGGGGGTCCTCGAACACCCCGTGGTCAGTCTCATAACCTGGACAGGGCCCCCCTCGGGGGTTGCGCCCAGGCCCAGGTGGAGGGTGCACAGCGACAGTCACAGAAGCAGAAGCTGTCACAGTGGTGATGGGCTGGCAGTAGCTGGGCACAGAGCTGCCTGTGGCGGTGGACGTTGGGTTCCGAGGGTTGTGGGAACGGGCCCCACGGGGGCCTGAGCGGTCCCTATTGCTAGGGCCGGAATGCCCTTCAGTAGAAATTTCAAAAGCGTCTCTGCGCGGTCTGTAGGGAGGTGGCCGCAAGCCTTCTCTGGGGGGCTCCCTTCGAGGCTGCTGGCCTTGCCGTCCAGAGGACAAGGAGTCAGAGTCCAGGTGGGGCTGCCGAGGATTCAAGGGAGGACGATGTCTGGATTCTGGATGGACCACCTGCAGAGGTGACACTGGTTAACCCAGGGACATAGGGTGCTGACCTTCCAAACACAAAAAAACCCTATTCCTTCAGTAGTGGCCAGGACGTGAATCTTGTCTGCTCCAGCACAGCGGGCTGGAGGCACAGAGCTGCTGCCCACAGCTGCAGGAGCACCCCAGCAGCTCACTCCCACAGCCAAACTGCCCCACCCTGCTCAGTCTAGCCAGACCCTAGGTCCTTCTCCTCAAAAACTGCCAAGTGCCTGGCTCTGGATGGCCAAGAGGCAGGGAGTCTTGGTACATACACACCTATATACAAGAGCCTTTAGAGGTGTAAGGCTCCTCCCTCTGGGTCATACTGCCTTTATTTCACCTGCTTCTAGCTCCAAGCCAGCTGTGGCCAGTAGCTAATGTACTGAAGAGAGGAGGAAAAACTTCCACACAGATAGTTCTGTTAGGCAATGTGCTTCTGCCTGAGTACTAAGAATCTGGTTTCTGGGTCTCTGTACAAAGCTCGGAGCAACACAGTGGCCACATCCATCAAAGAGACCGTGACCAACTTCAAAGTCGGTGAGCTTGTACCTATTTTTAGGCTCCTGCTGAACAGAACCAGATTCACAGTGCAGCTCAGCGGGGCATCGTCACGGGTGTGTGTGAGGGGGTGTGAGGGGACAGGGGACAGGGGACAGGAACACAATTCATTGGACAGCCCTTCTCTCCTTCATGGAAGGCTGCTCTAGCCTGGGACTGAAAAACACATTTCCTGTAAGGATGGTGGGGGCCTTGGGCAGCAACGGGAGCTTTGGAGCCTTCCTTAACTCTCTGAGGCTGAGTATCTTGGTTGGGGGCTGGGAGAAGGTTAAGGAAGGAACCCATGCATTCCTCACTACCTTCTGGAATTAAGGTAAGAATTTGGGGTGCTTTTGAGCTTCACAGATCACCAGCCATCTATAACAGTAAGAGCTTGATGCCATAAACCTATGGGAAAGCCTTACTGAATAATTAAAACAATTTTGTGCCAAGGCCAATTAAAGGTAATACAGATGAGAAGAAAAAAAAATGCTTCTCATGGCAGTATGATACACTATTTATTACATTTCTTCATATATCACTCTGAAATGATCACTAGTGTGAAAAGATAAGATGGAAGGGATAAAAGGGGGTAAAGCTCTGAGTCCGTTCTGAATAAGGGTGGGGCTGGGAAAACCATGCCTCCCTGTAACAATGCTAGACTGCTCTGTTTCAATTCACAAGATTAAAAGGAAGCATGTCATAGTTTACAAAGAGCGTCATGCTGGCAGTTTCCTCTGATCTGACCTGCTGTATACACCTTCTTATCACACCCCATCTGCCTATGAGATCTGTAGGAAGGGACCTCCCCGGCACCTTCTGGCCCACCGCCATAGGAAAGATGAATCTTCCCAGTCCCTGAAGTGACTCACAGTGGACCGGGCGAAGACGGGGTTTTCTGTGGCTTCCACAATCACTTGGTGGGCAGGACCTCCAGAACCCCGCTGTGCTTCGTAGTGCCTGAGCTCTTCACTAATTCCAGACACCGTGGTCTGAGAGCTGTACTCGGAGTCGGAGGAATCAGACCCATTGTTCATGTGACCGGGAGGCACCGCAAACCTGACGACACTCGGGGGCGGCTCAGGTGAAGGGGTGGGCAGCCGGTTTAGGCCATTGGCTGGAGACACCTATTTAGGCGGATTCCCGATTAGAAGTGGAACATTTGTTTCTTCTCGATTAGAAGTGTTACATATGCTTATCTATTGGCCAGTTTCAAAGTTCAAAGCCAGAGTTATTCATCAGCCTCTGTCACCTGACAGGAACCCCACACTGCACTGTATCTACTTCCTTTCTTCTTGCTATCTGGAAGACCCTCAAGATTCTGGCACCAGAATATTGCCCCGTGTTCCAACACCAGAAAGGCAGGATAGGTGTCTTTTATCTGTTTTGTCCTGTAAAGCCCAAACACTTATCTGGTGTAGAAAACCAACCTTCACATATCTCCAAGACTAAAGCTGCCATCAGCTGGTCTAAAACATAACACAGCTCTACGGGCCGCAGCCTGAACTGTCAGAGGGAAAAGGGAGACAGCCATTGTCCCTGGGTGCTTACTGCAGAGCCCACACCACCAGCGAATACAGTAGCACCTGAGTATCTGAATCAGGAGTGGCACTGGGGAGGGCAGGTGACCTGTGGGGTGAACCTCTCACCCTGGGCAATCACTGACCTCAGGACATGGTCCAAAGAAGGACAAGAGTACGGGCAGCAAAACCAGTCCATTGAGAACCCCCAGGACGGTGAGAATAGCCAGGACAGCAAAGAAGTATCTGGAAGACAAAAGGGATACTGGACCTGTCAATGTGAAAGGAGAGCATTGAGAGCGCCACTGAACGACCCACCCTGCTGGAGTCATCTACAGAGACCATAGTTCAAACTGAGCACAAGATCAGTTTGAGACTTTGTTCTTTTTTAACCCTATGACTCTGAGGACTACCTTCCATACCCTACAGTGTTAATTCACAAAGAGAAAAAAAATTAGTTAATTTGCTGACATCTCATGCCTGTAATGTTATTTATGAACGTGCTACACCAACACAGAAATATGGAATGTGAACTGAATGGCTGAACAAGCTGAAAGCACAGATACAATGCCGAGGGGCCCCTCTCACGGAAACCCAGCAGAAGCAAACAAATGAAGTGAAGGGTGGAGAATTTAAACAATTTGGCCCAGGAGGAAAAGCAGCCCGCTTCTGCAGGCAGCTAATCCACTGTGAAATGCCCTTGCCTCTTACGGCAGAATCTCTAATTAAGTCTCTAAGTACAGCAGGTAAGGCTTTCCCTGGGCTTTCATTAATCACAACTTTCTGCCTAGAATTCTCTGGGTTCCAGTTTTACCAAATAGCTCCAACTGCAACCTTTTTAGAACACAGGAACCAGCTTTCTGCAAAGAAAACGCTGCCCATTCTGTGGGAGCCATGGCATTGTGCAGGGCGAGGGCACTCCACAATGCAGGGCTGCTCTGCAGGCCGATCTTTTGTTGAACAATTTAGCATCTTTGAATACTCTTGTTTTGCGTCAGCCAATTCAAACATAAAGACTGAAGCACCATGGCAGAAGAGGGAGAGCGAACAGCGAGTTCTGCGTTCCCACCATTGAGGGCTAAAGGTCTGGGATCCTTCAAGAATACCAAGGTAAACCTGTCAGCTAGGGCCCGCCTCTGGTCAGCGCTCTGCACAGCTGGAGGGCACACACTCCACGCAAGGATGCTTTTCTGGAACTAATGATTTCTAGGGCTTTGATGGAAGTGGGTAGGGGCTGGGGGTGGGGGTTAGGATGTTCTGGAAAATAAAGAGAGAAGACTAGATATCTATCTGTGTTAATGGTCCTCTGGATCATAAACCTGAACAGCCACCCTACAATGCTATGTGTATGTATGTTTTGACATCAGATGAAAGGAGAGAGAATCCCTATAAAAGTACAAATACCTTCTAGCTATTGTAAACACTAAAACCTGCTGAGTTGCATTAGCAAAAACTCAGGCTGTCAGTGTCTTGCTCTAACATAAACTGTGGAACTTTTGGGGGAGGCATATATCAGCGGCAGGCATTAAGACATTTGCATCCCATTTATCTAGCTGCAACCTAAACAGACCAATTAGATTTCTGACAGTTTCATGTATACAGTGTCTGCTCATTTATCTGACTCCAGAGAGGACTTTATCCATCCTATTTTAGAAAATGGGAAGCCCTTCTAAGTGCTTGAAACAGGAACCTTGATATCTCTGGGAGGGGTTGAGCAGGCCCAGGTAGGACAGGATGAGGGGAAAGCTTCTGCAAAGCTGTTCACTGCTGCCTCAGCTGACCTGCAAGGTCCCAGCACACCCTGCAATTCTCTTGACTTTAAACTGCCTGGAGAGACTTGTATCCCCCAATACCTGCAGACCATAAGCACACAGCAGCATGGGTTACATGCTACTTGCCAGCATTAAAAAACAAACAAACAAACAAACAAAAAAACACAGGCATCTGTGAGACTGGCTTTGCCTTCATGTTGGAAGAGCTAGGAGACCATGCCAAAGAAGTGTCATTTGGCATTGGGCTTTTATATCAAAAAGGCAAAGCCAGTATTGGCAGAGGAAATAAACAGTTTAAAACAAACAAACAACAGTTTACAACAAAACAAACCTAACCCAGGATCTAAGTTAAAGCAACTATCTCAGTGGTATTTGCCAAATGAGAATCTACTGATTGGTTCAGTAGGCTTATCAATAGGCTGTGTGAAGACCAGCGGCCTCAGGTTCACCTGGGAGCCGATGGAAAGGCCTGTGTCAAGCTGCACTTTAACAGCTCCAGATGGCGAAGAAGCCTATTATGTAAGAGTGCTGGTCTGCACTGAAATGGAGTCACCCTCTGCTTACTCTTCCAGCAAACAGCCAACCACACACCCTGGAAGCTTGGATACACAATGAGCTATTGTGCCTCAAGACTCATCAATAGACTCGCCTCCTCTTCTTTTCTTCCTCTGCCCCATGTGCTTGGTATATCACTGAGCTACAGCCCTAGCATAACTAGTTATTGTATTGATCTTCAGCTAAAACGGTGAGCTAAATATCCTTTTTATCTGAAAAGGCCAACTCCCCCTACTTGGCCGGCTCATGTGTGTGCACATGGAAAACGTGACTACAGCCAGATGTGGCAGCATATACCTATAGTTCTAGCACTTAGGAGGCTGAGGCAGGACAGTCAACAGTTCAAAGTCATTCTCTGCTACATGCATTGGAGGTAAGCCTGGGCTACATGACACCTGTTTCATAAACAAACAAAAACAAGGACACCTAACCTGTAAAAAAGCATTTTCTTGTCTTTGTCACCCTTTCCAGCTTTTCCTAAAAAGTGCTCTGAAGAGCAGCTAGGCCAGCCAGGGAAGCACAGAGCAATCCTGTTTCCAAGATTTGCAATAAAGAAAACCAAACCATGCTACCAAGAACAGCTTGGTTAGGTTAGCTCTCCAGACATGCAGCACCCTACCCATCCTCTGGGTTTGGCCTCACTTGAACAACACGCTAGTACCTTACTTATTGCCTGTACTGGCTTTGCCTCTTTACAGTGGCTCATGATTTTCATCCAGAGAAGCCAGAGGGTTATTTCTCTCTTATAAAGGAGGTGTCCTTTACACTTTGCAAAGTTACCATCTTACCTGAACAAAGTAACAAAAACCTGCCTTGTGATGGGAAGAGGAGTACACAAGCCAGGCTTGGCATCTCTAAATTTGAGCCTTCCGTCAGGTGTTCAGCATTTATGAGGCCTCAGAAGTGACCCAAACACAAAATCTGGGTACACTGTACTCATTTCCTGTGTGATGCTTAGAGCTAGGTATACTAGCTTGGTATACTGGAGGTCCACTAAGTTTTCTTTCTACAGTCTGCTTTAAGGCTCATGCATCCATCTCTGCTGCCTTTAAACTCAATTTAGAGCCAAGGACTGGGATTATAGAGCTGAGCCACTCACACCTGTTCCATGTATTGTGGGAGATAGAACCCAAGGCTCCATGCATCCCACTGAGCCATGTCCCCCAGTTCTGAAGGAGAGGGAACAAAAGCTGAACATCATTAATTATCAAAAGCCACAAGTCACCCTTCTGTAGATGTTTGCAACTGGACTTGACACATGGGACACCATGTGATTCTAGCATCAAGCTGTGGAGTTGTCTCTACTTTAACCCTTTCCCAGGTGTCTCCCAAGATACTGCTAGATAAGGGTGACTGTGAGGGACAGGTTGAGATGCTGCCACCTACCAGATAAAGAAGGAACAAGCCACAAACACAAGAATGATTTCTTTACCACGTCTCCTGTTCACTTCTGCTTACCTGACAATGAAGTCAAATTCGGACCCTGCAAGCATCAGTACCCCCAGGAGAGTGGACACAGCGCCGTCCAGAACAGGAGCAAACATGTGCTCCAGGGCAAGCATAGCCCTGTGGTTCTTGTCACCAATGGCTGTCAGAAAGGCCTGAGCAAAGAAGAATTGAGATTGTCACGGTCTGCATGTGGAGCAGTGCTCAGCTCTGTCTATACTTGGGTTTGGTTGATTTTTTTTTTCATGTATTTCTGACTGTCCTCAAACTCACTACTATACTAGAATGACCTTGAACTTACTCCTCTGTGCTTCTGGAGTGCTGCGGTTTACAGGTGTGCACTACCATGCCTGGTTTTGTCTGGTTTTGTGTGGTACTTGGTCTTGTTGGACCTGGATTCCCTAAATGGCCTGTTCATAGTATCGAGCCAGAGTTGGTGATGGTGCCTATGTGAACAAAACCAAGTGGTCTAGGCTTCTAATGGTGACAGGCAGATCCCTGGACCTTGCTATCAGCCAGCCTAGCTTAGTGAGCTCCAGGCCAGCGAGAGGGTCTGTCCTAGAAAACAAGGTGACCTGACTGGTGCCTCAGTAACAGTATGTCCACAGGCAGGGCACCCACACACACATGCATGCACGGTTCTCTCTCACTCACACTTCTAGGTCCACAACCTGTGAGAGCAATGGCAGCTCCCAGAGGCTACAGAGGGCACACACCACATACTGCACCCAAAGAACAATGCTGGAAAAGCACCGCTAACGGCCATCACTTGGTTCAGGCACAGAGCTGGGTTTCCCAACGTGGGCATTCCAAAACCCAGCATCTAATTCAGTCAGTACTATTTACTGTATGCCTGCCAACAGCCCTGGAGACTTAGGCTGTAAGCACATTTGTAGGCAGAAATTAAACTGTACAGTGTATCAAGACTTTTAACTAGTTTTCTCAACAGTGTGTACAGGTGGCTCACCTTTTGGATTCTATACTCTCTTTTGGGTTAATTCCTTCCAACAACAAGGAAGTGTATAAAGAAAGAGGGCCAAGGTCGTGGCGAGCGCAGCCCAGCTTGTTTCCTGCTGCCATGGATGCATGCAGAGGCTGGAAGGTCTGCAGAGCTGGGTGGGCTGAGGTGGAAGCGCAGGCTCTTCAGGGCTGTGCACCACGCTTCCAGTCACAGGCCCTAGGGTGTTTCTGAGGCTGCCAGCTACCACACCCTCAATTAAGCTAGCCCCACCACCAAGCCTCTGAGGGTGGTCTTGTTTTATCCCCACTTTATGACTGTACTTAAAACACTGTGGATGTCTGCCTAAGCACACAGACTGTCCTGGGACAACAGTGGCAACCTCAGCACCAGGTGACACCATCTTTTGGAGCCCTCGAAGGCCTCTCCAATGCACTCTCCATGTCTCTCATCACTCACACTTCAGACCTCCTCAGAAAAGCTGTGCTTGAAGCTGTCCCTGTGACAGATCCCTTTGCCCTGCCGGTGTCGGCCAACCTCCCCCAAGAGCCTCCCGTACCAAGGCCACGTGAACGGTGAACTCTACTCCAATGCCGACGGATGCAATCAGGATGACCACAGGCACAGCGCTCAGCTTGATCCCAATGAGGCCCATCATGCCGAAGAGCTCAATGGTCATCAGAGCCAGGACCATGACCTCAAAGAAGTAACACACAGTCAGTCACAGGGCACAGGGTCTGCCAGGGGTGCTAGAGAGTGCAAATCAACAGCCCCAGGGTGGTGTCCTCTGAGGGGGAGCAGTAACACACCTGTCAACTAAATACTAGGAAAGCACTGACTTCCTTTACCTCCGGACAACTTGTCTTGCACCTCAACTTTCTTCTGGAAGGGAGATATTTGGGCAACTTCCTGTCAGTCAGGCTAAAAATGGGGTGTTTGTGTGTATGTTTATGGGTTTGTGTACATGCATTTGTGTGTCCATGCATCTGTGTGCACGTGTGCCAGAAGGAAAGCCTGGGTGTTGTTCCCCTCATGTTATTGAGATACACTGATGAGGGTGGCCGGCCAGGCATGCTCCTGTTTCCGCCTCCCTGGTCCCCACAGCACCATGCCTAGTGCCATGCACACCCAGCTTTGTACATTAAGTACTTCAGTGGCTGAGCTAGCTTTTAATCCACCAGTTTAGTGCCCTTTCCTATCTCAGAAAGGGAAAAATAAAGGGACCACACATCGGAGCCATCCACAAAGGATTAAGCTACCACTGAGCACATTCCATCCTGTCACTATTCCATCATCAGCAACACAGCATTTCCACTGTATTAAGTATTGTATGTTACTAGAGATCATTCAGGATAGAGGAGGACGTCACAGGTCACATGCAAATACTGTACTGCTAATATACCTGACTTGAGCCTTGGGGGAGCCTGCACACGGGGGAGCCTGCACACAGGGGTCCTGCAGCCAACACCTAGGACAACTGTGGTTTACAACCAAGCTTTTTAACCTTGAGCTCTAGAACGGTAACCCTTTAACCCTTCCTGGGCTCATATCCAGGACTTCTATTGGTACAGGTTGCAGCCTATAGAAAGCTGGTCAGATGGGTGAATAAAGTTTGTGTGGGTCAGGTGCGGTGCTCTGGCTGGAGAGCCCACGAACAAAGGAAGAGACTTGGGAGCCTAGGCCATCAGTGGCCACGTGTCAGGTGATGGCACCTCTGTGCTCTGAGGAGAGGGGGAACAACTAGGATCCCCAAAGCAGACCCTTAGGTCTAAACAAAGGCTTTGAGGAGTCTTTCACCTTCCCTGTGAAAACGTGTGGAGAAATGGTAAGAAAAGCTGCAAGGTAGACTTTGGAGGAGAATACTGGTTCAGAACCATGGAGGTTCTCATGAGCCTCCCTGACTTTCACCACATGGAGAAAAAGAAAATCATCTTCCCTGCTTGGGGTTAGGGCAGCAGATGGTGGCAGAAGTCTGGAGAAATGGCGGAAGATGGACACCATCCATGTCTTAAGTGCTGTGAAGACATCTGCAGACTAAACATTTACCTTTAATGTACCTGCTGCCCAGACTCAACTCAGAAACACAACCTGTTTTTACAGTTCTGGCATTTTAAAGGCTATCGCCACAGTTCACAGAACTTAAAGCAATGCCAGGATTTCAGACTACGCACAACTGACTTCAAATCTGAGGGTAATGTGGAAAAAAGACACCCCAGACTGACTTTGAGTGGCAGTTCATCATTTCTCCTCCAGGAGATAAGGTGCACGTGGTGCACAGAGGCCTGAGTGCCATCCTCACCCCTGCACTTTTGTCCAACTTCCTCTGTGCACACTTCTACCGTACACACAGAAGAACTTGCTACAAATTCTTAGGTCTGGGAGGACACACAATGAGACTTTAGAATTGGAAAATTAGTTATGCTTTTGTTATTTTTACTTGGTAAATTTTCAGTGCTTTTATGCAGTGTGCTTACAAAGACCCTATGCATGTTTTAATGCTGTGTGAGAGGGGACCCAGATTCTGGCATGAGAGGCTCTACCTTCTCCATGAACCTCACCACCTCAAGTAGAATAAATATCTTACAGATGATGCAATCCATACCCGCCTTCTCCAAAGGCCCAGACATAAACAAAACTTCCCCGGCTACAGCAAGAGCTGTGCTGAAAGGAATCCGAGTTCCATAAAGACCCTTATAATAAACTCACAATGATCCCAGCCGTCCAGGGGTTCAGCAGGAAGACTGCGCACACCAGAAACGTGCAGGCCAGTACCACGCTGATGGCTAGCAGCAGCCAGTGGCGCAGACTGATGTACTGCTCCCAGAACAGGAAGGGGTAGCCATTGGGGTAGCTGGCCAGTCCCAGGCTTGTGTAGTTGTTACAGATGATTCTCACTTTTTCAATGGCTTCCACAAAGTCTGAGGTGTCTCGTAGGCCGTTGAGGTAGAAAGGGAACTGAGCGTATTCGATGGGCTCTGCTGCTGGTACTGGACAGAGGAGAAGCAGGGTAAGAAGGGAGAGAAGGGCCCTTGATGGGAGAGTCTCTGCTCCCAACTCCCCAGACAGTGAGTGCGAAGTGAGAAGACCTTCAAGAAAGCTCCCCCGTTACCTTTCTTCTAAAAAAAAAAGACAAACAATACATGACTCCAGGGGCCTTTTACAGTAGTCACAGTTGGTTTAAAATTTCTCACTAATAATTAACATTCCTCCTCTTACGTTCCTCATGAAAAGTCTCCTACCGTTTGCTGCTGTATATTCAAAGCTAGCTAGCTCTGGAGTGCCCCATCCTGCCATGTGCACTGAGATTACAGATATGACACCACACCCAGCCTTAATTAAGTGGGTTCTGGAAATCTAAACCGGGTCCTCATGCTTGTGTGGCAAGCTCATTACCCACTGAGCCATCTCCCCAGCCCATAATCAACCTTTGATTTTTATTTAGTGGTGGCAAGGGTTAAGAGTTGGGTGGGTAGTGGAAGGCCTGTGATCTCTCTCCTTTTAAAGCCTTTGATTTTATTATCCCAGAAGCAACTACCATTTGTGAGAGGTCTCAATGCCATAAGACTTAAATGCTAAAAATACTTTTTTGTTTCCACATTCAATCTGCTCTCCTTGACCATTATAAAAACCAAAATAACCCCAGAGTCATGCCTTGCAGAAAACAAAACAAAAAAACAAACAAACAAAAAACCACTTCACTTTCCTGTCCTTTAGTGAGCTAGCAATTTAAACCTTCCCCGCTTTTCTATGCAATGCTAAGTCTTCAGCAAGAGGGGAAGAAATCCTCACGCAACAAGCATTTAGTTACTGCCCTTGTGTGTTCCACACCCTTTGGGGTCATTCAGTTGACTTGCTAAACATGATTTGCCCTATTATAATCTCAACTATAAATTTTCATTAAGACAAGCCTTGGCTGCGTGCCACCAGGCTCTGGGGTTTAGGTACAGGGGAGGAGTTCAGACTGCTGCCTGCCTTGTTTGCAAAAGGACCTGTCTTCTTGCTCATGTCTTCTCTTGGCCCAATATCCAAAGCACATGCTGCTACTAACATTGCTAACATAAATGCAAATTAAATCCACACAGAGCTACCTTTCAAACCCTAGGCTTAGAGGTGAAGGGAAGACGAGAACACTGATGTATATAGACTTTTCTTCTCCAGTTTAAACAGCTCTGACGGAGCACAGGTGCTCGGTGGCTTACAGAAATGACCCAGCATGCCAAAAATCCCTCCAACACCAGAGTTGACAAAGTTAACATAAACATATAATCCCTAGCGATAAAACTCTGCAATAGTAAAATAACACTCAATGTGGAGGCGTCCCCAACTTTCACATGGAACAGCTGGCATCAGGAGAAGTGCCTGGAGTTAAAGCTACAAAAGGAGGTTAGAAACGCTTATTTCTCAACGTGAATGTGCAGGGCTGTATTCCATTACACATCCTCATCTGTCTCCCAGAGTTTTAAACCAAAAGAAATATATTGTTCTATTTACACTTTTGAACCCTGGGTAGTGTCAACGGATGAGGCTGTTGCTGAGCTCCAGGCAGTGACTAAAGGAGCCTTCTAGAGCTCCCTGACTCTCTAGATAGATGGCTACTTACTTCTCAGTCTGGTCTCTGGCATGTAGTCGGCTTTGTCGTGGACCCACTCTGGTCGGTGAGGCCGGATGTTGGCCTGGGAGGCAGCGTAAGCTACGGGGTCGTTGCTGACCCAAGCCGTCAGGTAGATGTAGAAAGCGCTGGGATTAATGATGCCATCTGCATCCACCAGACGCTGTTTAGTCAACTACAAAATGGGAAGAACAGAGGTCATTCAGAGCGGGGCCAAGGGGTAAACACACTCCTGCTGGGAGAGCAAGGCTTTGTACCCATGTTTCCAACAAACAGTAGAATGCCCATGGCTTGACAGTGCCTCAGGTCCCACAAGAATAAACTTTGATGTCTTTCAAAATACACTTACTGGGGTATGCAATCACCAGTGTGTTTACAGCAAACACACAGTTCTGCAGATGGCCCAGGAATTGGCTGAACCAATTAAATCTGAATGCTAAAAAAGACTGTCTACAGCCAAGGCGGGGAATGAGCAATCTGGAAAAACATATTTATAGGAGGGGCAGGGGACCTGGCAAGCATCCCGTCCACGTCTGTGTGCAGTTAACCTCTGTTGTTAACACTGAAGGAAATACCACCCAGTAAATGGAGGGAGCTATAAAATAAAACAACATCTGTATAAATTTTGCTAACATAGCCTCCAATGACCTGTGTATTCAAAAAATGCCCACTGCCAGAAAGTGGAAGACAGTGCTGCAAAGCCAAGCCCTACAGAGGAACACCACTTCTGAGCCTCGGTCAGATTCAGTGGTCACATCTGCTCCCTCTACTTGTAGGTCTTGTGGGCTTTGCTTGGGTCAAAGACACTATGAGACAGAGTGTGGATTATATGTATGGTAGATACATCAAAAAAAATTTTTTTCCTGTTTACTTTAGATCCAGGCCTCCTTCCAACGTTTGGTCTTTTTTAACAAAATGAAAAACACCAGTGACAGCAGTTCACAGAGAAAGAGTGGAGAAATAAAGAGCATGGAAGAGAAGGGGAAAAGTAGACAGCAGGGATCTGGATTCAATTAATCCATGGGATCTCTAACAACTGTAGGTCCTCAGACTGTCACTGGAATTACATCGCACAGCTCCTGGCCTCCACGCAGGCAGCATGCTCTTCTTTCTCAGGAGAGGAAATGGTATCTTGGTGCCTAGCGCCACCAGAGGCTCCCTGATCCCTAACTCCAATTCAGTGTGTCCCTGCTTCCCTCTCAGGCAGGCTGCTCTGCCATGCCCTTGTCAGCCTTGACAGCCCATTGCATGCCACTATATAGACCAAAGTTCACACTCTACATGACTCTAAAAATTAACTTTGTAAGTCTGTCACCTTTAATGCCAGTAAAAAGGAGAAGACAATACACACAGAGCTGCCCAGAAGATCATTAACATAATGTTTCTGCCTGAAGACACAAAAAGGAAACTATCAGGAGCAAAGAGACCTAGGCTCACCCAAAATCCAGGGTGCAAACATACCACTGAACATGCCTGAGGGAGCCAAAAGGGTATGCTAGAGCCCAAGTGCTTCAAACACAGAACGCTATCAAAAAGAACATCTCTCATTTATACTGAGGAGTGAGCAGCATGTGTGTACACACATGAACCCGTACATGCTTCTCTTTGCTATACTCAGGACACAAGCTGCCTGTACTCAGCATCTACTGTTAGGGCCAAGAGAACCCCACAAAGCATTAAATAAAAATACATCCTCCTACAGTTCTAGTGACCTCTTTGATCTTCTTAAGCCATCCACCTATCCACCCTCTGTTCAAATGACTAACAAATCCACCACTCCATGTCTGAATACAACCGAGACAACTATACTGATACACATTTCAGTATTAAACTCTGAAAGCCCAGAATGAGTTGGTTCTTCCCACCACTGGGAAAAACCTGAACTTTCAACACTGTATTTTGCTCACTGCTACTATGATAGAAGCCAACACCTGCCCCCTCAACTTGACAGGCAGGGAAAGGGAAGCTTTCTGGTTGGCTTGAGGACACATCAGGTAGACGATTGGATAAGAAGGCTCAGGGCCAGCCCAAGCCTCTTCCTACCATCTCCTATCCCTTCAGGTTCTAACGGAACACAAGCTGGGATGACACACTGCCATAGGTCAGCTGCCTAGAAGGTGCTGTTTGTTGACAGTGCCCGGGGAACAGTGGCTCACCTGACTAATGTCGATGGGCTTGTCTCGGCTGCCAGTCTGTACCAGGAGTTTGTAGGCAAGGACCCCGTCATCCGATCCATTTTTGTAATTGTTTGGCATGATCCTCCCAGTTTCCCAGTCACTGTCAAATGCATCCTGAAGCCCTGTTAACAGCAAACATGTGCAGCACATTAAAACCTGGACTGAGAGCGCTTGTCCGAGGGCCTCTGCTGAGGCTGGTGGGCAGGGCAGGGGACTTGTCTGTAGCTTTCTCTCACTTAAGGGAGGACTGCGTACTGTTCATGAATGAACTTCGGTGCCAATCAATTGCTGCTCAGGAACAAAAGTCCAAGAGCTGGAGAGATGGCTCAGACCACTTGCAGTTCTTCCAGAGGATCTAAGTTCTGACCCTAGAAGCCACTCTGGAGAGCACACAACCGACTATAACTCCAACTCCAGAGGTGACGCCCTCTTCTGGCCTCTATAGGTTCATACATGCACACAATTAAGAACAATTTTTTTTTTTTTAAGAAAACATGAAAAGAAAGGGGAGGGGTGCATGGTAGCACATGTTTTTAATTGCAGAGGCGTGCAGATCTGTGAGTTCCAGGACAGCCAGAGCTCCACAGAGAAACCCTGCCAAAAGAAAAAGGAAGGAAGGAAGGAAGGAAGGAAGGAAGGAAGGAAGGAAGGAAGGAAGGAAGGAAGAAGGAAAGAAAGGCCTCACTATGTATCCCAGCTTGGCCTACATCTTGACTTCACTATGTAGATCAGGCTAGCCTAGAACTAACAAATCCACCTGACTCTGCCTCCTAAGTGCTGGGCTGGCTCAACGCTCATCCCCCATGACTATTCCAGCAAGAGGAAGCAAGGGGGAGAAGAAAGACACACATCACATTCACATTAACCATTTCATGCTACAGAGGGAGTGATGTCAGGATTTCCTCATTAGGACCAGAGATTCTACCCAGCATAGTAAAATCACATTTGTGTCCCCAACTTCCAACAGCAGCTCAGTTGCCCCAGGAGCTGGGGTGAGGGAACACTCTGTCAATCTGATCCATCTGTTGGACTTAGGCAGCTCATACAAGCTGTGGGATCCCACCGCCAAGTCGTGTAAAGATCACAGCCAATACTTATTCACTCTCCTCTGTTCTCTTCCTCTCTGCCACCCTTCCCTCCACATGGAGGGGGGTAACGAGGAGAGGGAAATACCTCACAGGGCAAATTTGGATCTGTTGGAGAACAGGAAGCCACAGGCCAATACAAGGAGGCTCTGTGAGAACAGATGACAAACCACAAGCCCTGGGAGGTGGAAAGAAAGAGCCTTATGGGCTTGGGGGATGGGTGAGCCCACCAGCTCACCACACACAGCTGGGCTTGGCTGCTGTAATCAAAACCATCATTATGGACCTGACAGTTTGGCTACAGCTGTAAAGAGGTAAGCATGTTGGAAGAGAAAACAGGGTCCCAGTGCCCCAGACTTAGGGGCTCAGCACTGCCCCAACACCCCCAGCAGCCCTGCTTACCAGTCACCTCCCAAGTAGACCCCCAAGTCCCAGCTGTTCAGGAGACTCCTGTGTTAGACACTGCTACTCAGAGAGCTGCTTTTCACATAATTTCAGGATGGGGGTGGAGAGACTTCAAAAACTAAAACAAACTAAAATACTCACTCAGCGAGGTGTTTGGGGACCTGGAGTGGTAAGAGATGGGGCAGCCCCATAAAACAAAAGCCTCCCTCCAACACTGTTATGCTGTGGGCATTATTTTTAGGAAGTAGGCTGGGCCACCCTTGCGCCCTGTTCTGGACTGGAGGAATCAGTAAGGTGGACCACTACGGTGGCATCTTGGTCTCCGACTCTTTCACAGCAAGGTCTGCACATAGGCAGCAACTTCGCAGATGTTACTTTATTACCCCAAACCCTTCCCAACCCCCACTCTGGAAAAACAAACAAACAAACAAACAAACAAACAGAGGAGGACAACTGCTCCCCAACCCCGTACAAGAGGCATGGTCTGTTTTCTAAGCCAGGAGAGAAGGAAGCTTTTATTACTCCAGACTTGTGTGGTCCTCTTGGCTCAGTGCTCATGTCCTACTCCAGGCAATCCACCATAAGCCCTCGGTCAGTTCTAATGCTTACCTCCTGAGAGAGCAATTAGCATTATCATTCCCACTTTTTAGATGAGAGAATTGAGGCCTGGAAAGGTGAGAGTCAGAGCTGAGCCTTGAACCCAGGCAGCCCAAAGCCAGACATCAAGTGTGTTATTTACTGTAGAAACCCACTCTGAGTACTGTGTGCTGTCCAGAAGTGATTGCAAACGCATGGAAAATAGCAGTACCTTAGCCCAAGTACCATGAGCCACACCAGTGGCACCTGGTGTCAAAGCAGGTAACAACAACAACAAAATGCATTTGCAAAGGTCTATTTACAAAGAGACACCTGCACTACCTACGGAGGCCAGGGAAGATTAGATTTGCACGGTCTGCCTTGCTGCCAGTGCTGGCTCCGATGTGCTCTGCAGCTACTGACTTTATGATTAGTAAAGTTCTTTCACGACTAGTTCAATATTTTCTAACCACTGAAAATCTCAACTACCATGGGCTGGACACCGAACACTTGCCCCTTGGCTGACACTTACATTCCAACAGTTTACAGCAAAGCCTTACATTTCAGCTGCAGTTCTCTCACTAGAAACATTTTACACAGAAAATTATTTCTGAGTCTAGGCTGAAGGAATTACCCAAATATACAAGCCCCAAGAAATGAAATGATAATGGATTACAAATGAATGCCATCTGTACACAACGCAGCTGGAGGCAGAGTGTTGCCCTGGGTTCTACCCCAGGCCTGACTTTCAAAGTGGCATGAGATAATCCCTGTGTTAGCCATTAAATATTTTTGGGGAGTGCAAAAACAAAGCAGCTATTGAAGTGTTGACAAAGACCAGTGAGACAGCATAGTTTAATGGACTTCAACACTACATACAAGTATCTGGAAGAAATGGTAATTTGAGAAGAGCTGCTTCCTCCTGAGCAACCATCCATCCACTCAGTAGGTCTAAAACACCCTCAGCGGCCAGGAGCCCAGTGTGCACAATGCAGTGTGGGGGGCCCCTACGGCATTACAGCCCCAGGGCTGCATTGTGCTCTGCCATCTTAGCGTGCAGATGCAGATGCTGTTTGCTTAGCAACGGAAGCATATCTGAAATATACAGATGTCTTTCTACACATGTGAACGTTTGGGGTCTTACAAGGAGTGAGACTATAGACTAGCACTGTCTTAAGAAGGATGGCCTTCAAACTGCCTAGAGCCAGGGTTTGCAGCACCCTTCCCAGCCTTGGCCTACTTCATCCAAGGGAAGACACCGGACAGAATACCCTCCTCCACTAAGCACAGCACTTCTTTGTCATTTGTGGCAAATTATTTGCATGTCTTTGGTCAATGCTGGGGGTGGTGGGGTGGGGGTAAAAAGCAGAGACTCTCAACTGCTTGTCTCTGTTAATTCACTACTTGAAAAACAATGCCTTAAGGACCAAGTGCAAGGAAATAATATGCTGAGTGAATTCAAGCTCATCTCCTGAGTTTCCAGGGCTGCAATAAAGTGATGCTTCCTCCACTGTCCCCCAAAGTTGGACCTGGCACAGGTGTGTGAGCAAACTCTAGTCACTGCTCAACACCATTCCTGTCAAACCAAGTTGTTCATCATCTAATGCAGACTCAAACGGAAACTGGCTGCCTGATCTTTACATAAGAGTACTGACTTAAATATGTGTTTAAGCAAGCCTAATTAAGGGGAAATTAAGACAGCCACAAATGCTGGAGTTGTAATTATTTATTTGGGCACTCCAATAAAAGCAAATTTGCTTGAATTGTGTGGATAATGGTCCTGATTGTTCTACTGTGCTTTGAGTATGTCAACATGAACAGACGTTCTGGGAACCACTGAATGCATTTATAGTCAGTCAGTTTACAGTTATAAGCAAATTCAGACCGTCTTGTATTTTTCTCCAGCTAAATGATATTTCCTAGAGACATGTCTAACAGGGTAAAGATCACCAAACCTGATGAATTTTTGATCCCTAGGACCCATAAGGTGAAAGGACGAAAGCTGTCTTCTGGCCTCAATATTCATTCACACTATCCTATCTAGAGATACCTCACACACAAAATCAATAGATAAAATGGAGAGGGTGGGAGAGAGAGAAGGAGAAAGAGGGAGAAAGGAAAAGAGTGAGAGGGGGTCAGGATTTGCCCCTTTCTGAAACAGCAGGATGTGGCTAAGCATTTGTAAGTTCATCACCAAATGGAAGAATGGTCACCTGAAGCTCTTTGAGAGACAATGGTGTGTATGGGTAATTTGAAGGGTGAAGCATACACACCATTTTAGTGTTGGATGTTGACACAAGAAAAGGCTTGGGTGGAAGCGAGCAATCGCTAAACCTTCCACTCAAATTTGCTATGAACCCTAAGTATATGCATGAAAATTAAAAAGAAGGTCAAAATGCAATGGGTGACCCCAAATCCACTGTTAACAGTAGGCTGTAATTTAGCAGACAGTTCAGAAATCCACTAAATACTCAAATTTCCCTTGGCCACCAGCTACCATTCCAAAGGAAAATGGGAACAGAAGCATCCAGGCTCCCTATTTTCAAATTCAAATGTCTTTTCCCAATGTATGCTCATAAATGAGTTACTAGAAGACTTGCTCGGATGGTCTCAAGTTTTTAAAGACAGAGCTGGGAGGCTGCCAGAGAAGTGGCCTTTATGTAAGGGAGACTGGAGAGGCGCCGGCAGTTACAAGCACTTGTTGCTCTTGCAGAGAACCTGGGCTTGGTTTCCAGCACCCACGTGTTGGTTCACAACCACCCACAACTCTAGTTCCAGCGGATGTGATGCCCTCTTCTGACCTCAGGCACCAAGCGTGTACGTGAGGTACACACACATGCATAGATACATGTACACAAGCAAGCAGGAAAAACACACATGCACATAAAATAGGCGTCTTAAAAATTACGAAACATGTTGTTCCATTTTGATGCAACCCTTTCATATGGTGGACAGAAGGATCACAGCAGGTGAGAGTGAAGAGTGACAGGACTGTCCACAGCCCTACCTTGGAGCCAGTCTCTGAAGTAGTGCAGCCACATTTGGGGAAGTTGCTTGTTCTCCTCCAGCATGACATACTTCACATTGCTGAAACTCTTATGAAGGTCGTAAAGTAGGTGTTGGATATTTGGGTAGTCTGCTTTCTGGGTGACTATATACATATTGTAGAAAGAAAAATATTTGAACTGTGCAGCTATGAAGTCATATTCTCTGGTTTCCCGGGGGACAATGTCCGTGAGGTCCAGCCCGTCTCTCACTCGGGTGGTCCCGTAAAGGCTGACCCCCAGCAAGACCAGGAAAAGGAGGATTACCACAGCCTGTAAGAGAGAGAGAGGGGGGTAGTGGGTGAGACCCAGAAGAACATTCTTCCCAGGCTAGTACCAACTGCTTTCTTTACTCCTTTTTACATAACAGCCCAGACTTAGCATGGGAAGTTAGGTGGTCAGTCTCCCAGAGAACATAACGCCATGCTAAATCATCTTTTAAAGTAATCTCACAACAAAGAAAAATGTTTATACAGAGAGGAGCTCATTTATATTGGTGTTATTATCTGCTATTCAGAGCCTCCCCCTGTAGGAACACACTCATGAAAGTAGGCCTGAGCTTTGCAATCTGACTCTTGTGAGCCTGTCCTGTCACACACATGCACGCAGTCCAAAGTGTGCCATGGTTCTTCAAGGCAGGAAGTCACACTTAGTGGTAGGTTACCTTGGCTTTGGGTCTCAAGAGGAAAGGCGCATAATGCTTCTCAGCAAATGAGGAGAGTGTCCACTTGGTGCAGGGAGGCTCAAGGCAGTGGAGGCTGGAGTCCGAGAACTGGGAAAGCAGGTCCCGGGTGGAGCTGGTGCTCTCAGGGCTCTGGCAGCTGAGAGTGTCCTGGGTGACGGTGACCGGCTGGACAGAGATCTCAGAGCGCGGCTCAGCAGTGGTGTAGTACACGTGTGTGTGAGGGTCGTACTCTGTGCGAAGCTGGACAGTGGACTGCATGGTGATGTGTGTTTCGTGGGCAAAGCTATGACTGCTGTAGGGGGGTGGGGGGCTGTAACGGGTGTTACTGTGAGGCTCTGTGTAGGCCTGTGGCTCGACCTGAATCACCCTGCTGACACAGGGGCTGAAAGACAAAAGATAAACACGCTATAGTGTGTGGCCATGACGGGAGAACGCAATTTCCTCTCTGCGGAAGACTGATGCCACCCACTGACATCACTAACAAAACCCATCACCCTGAATGTGTTCTAAACAGGTGGTTTTCAGTACTTCTCTGCTCCAAAGAACTACCAAACAGTCTACTGATGAACATAAACACAGGTTCGTGATGGGGGAATAAAAGACAACATGCAGGAGAATCCCTAGGAGAGGGTTTGGGGCATATTCAGGTGGGGAGGGGAAGGCGGGGAGCTCATCTCTAAAACCTTCCCTGGCCCACCATTGGAGCCAAACCTTTTTGGCTCCATTCCCTTCTGAAGAAGCCCACAGACTAGATGAGTTATCTAAATAGTCTTTCTACGTAACCAACCAATATAGGCCCAGTGCCTGAAAATGTACCTTGTGAAACAGCAGAAAATGTCCAATCTTCTGTCCTCACGTCTGTATAAATCCATGCTGAGAATTGCAGGGAAAATGAGCAGCACCATGGCAAAATTGAATACCACAACCACAGCAGCCTGAAGCAGAAAAATTGAAGTCATCAACATACTTTAGTTAGCATGTGGCTTTATAAGCAAAGATCATTTTTTTAAAAACTGATTTTGTGTGAGAGTGTCTGCCTCATGAAATATGTGCTTCATGAGCACACAATGCTCAGAGAGGCCAGAAGAGGATGTTGGATTCCTGGATCACAAGTGATTGTGAGCAGATATGTGGGTATTGGGAACAGAGCCTGGGTCCTTTGGAAGAGCAGACAGTGCTCTTAACCACTGGGCCATTTCTCCACCACCCCAAACAAAAATACCCTGGACAATATTATCTTGCCACCCTACTGCTCCCTAATGAAGCACCGCTGGCAACATGGGGTGTCTGTCTTCTTTCCCCCCATTAAGAGGCTGTGTGTGACTGAAATGGAAGAACCCCAAAAATTACACAGGTTGGAGTGAAACCAGTACGGACTTACTAACCTAACCAAATCACCTCTACAAAGCTAGGCAGAGAAAGGACTTGAGATGTTTTACAAAAAGAAACACTTTTCTGCGAGAACATTTCTAAGAGATCCCACAACCCTGATTAATAATACATAATAATGTTAAAATGGATCAAGTCTATCACAGTGTCACCTTTAAAACAGGAAATAAAATTTCACACATGTCCCCCGAGGTTTTTAATAGGCACATTCCAAATTGCCCCAGGAGCAGCTTGTGAGGTATGTTACTGAGTAACAGCCAAGGTCAAGGAGAGTTAAGCAGAAAGAAATTCCAGCGTGTGATTATAGTCTGTAGAATAAATAAGTACGGATTCAAAAGCCACTCCATAACCTAGAATAAACACTGGGCAAATCTCCCACTGACCTAGTAAAAATTGCAAAATTGGGCTGTTATTGGGCAAAGCTGACAAGACATCCATGGGCGACCCTGTTCTGAGAAGTGGACAAGAAGCAAAGAAGAAAAATGGAAGGAGCATGCTAAATATAAATAGCCAAGAAATAATCAGAAATTCATTTAACAAGTAACACCTCTTAGTAGAGCTTTCAAAAGACAGCTTCTCAAACCTCAAAACAGAGAGATGGATTGGGGTGAGGAAAGAAGCCTAGCCATCACTGGTACCAAAAGTTAAAAACCAAGACACACTTCACAAAGGGCTTTTTGAAGGGAGTGTGGGTTTATGCTCTAGGTGAAACAGCAAGCCAGGAAAGAGGCCCTTCTACAAAGCCATAAGATAGCCAAGTCTTCTATATCAAGCCAACTCCTTTCCTGAGCTAACTGTAAAAGGATCTCAACAATTGGCACAGAACAGGTTAGGTACAACTCAAACAAATGTGCAGGGCTCTGAAGATGTATGAAGAAGCACATGTGTGATGAGCTCTTGCCACAACTGACTGGAAATACTAATCTAGGACACATACCTCCTTCTCTTTACAGATTAGCATTGTGCTTGGTGCTGGAGAATCAAAGAGCCCTCAGAAACAAACAAATTACACCCCAGGCTGAGATATACAATTTTAAAAACAGGTTCCCAAGCAGCTCAGAGTGAGACTGTCTGGTCCAAAATAAAAATGCTTCCTGGGAAGGGTTTAAGGATGAAAACAGGGCCCAGGAGGAACAGGGAAGAGACAAGATGCATGGCTGGAAGACAGACAGGAGAGGCTCCTGACTCAAGCTACTCAGTCCTGTGACCCTGTCAGTAGGCACCAACCTCATTCTCACAGTAACCAGGATGTGAACAGTTTGCCTCAGAACCATTACTTAAAAAGCTTGAGGCTTCCCAGTCAATTAGATTCAAACGAAGCAGGTTAGAAGCTCTTGTTGGGGCTGGTGACTTACTTGAAATGGCATACTCCTGCTAGGTGTGAACTGTTGCCCAATTAGATAGGAGGAGTGCTGGGAAGAAAAAGAGTAAGACTCAAAGCCGGGTGGGTGGTAGTGGTGAAAGCCTGGAGGGCATGGGCAGGTGGATCTCAAAAGAGTTTGAGTCCAACCTGGTCTACTAACTGAGTCCAAGAGAGTCAGGGCTACTCAGAGAAACCCTGCCTCAAAATAATAAATAAATAAATTAATTAATTAATTAAGTAATTAAAATAAATAAATAAATAAATAAAATAAAATAAAATAAAATAAAATAAAATAAAATAAAATCAAGCCAAGCCAAACCAAAACAGACTCAAGGAGATTTTCCATGAAAAAAGTCATGCTTGGGGCTGAATCCTCTAAGCTTTTTAATTCCATCCACAGTTCAGGTGTGGGATATAACCTAGGCATCCTTGGAGAGCAGAGACTCCCAAGCTCTAAGCCCCACAAGGACACAGGCACCACAGCAACACTAGCTTTCTACAGGGGCTCATAAAAAAGTCTGACCAGGTAGCTGTCCTTGCTCATTCAGACAGAAATGAAGGGTTGCGAGAAACCCACAGCAACATCCCCTCTAACCTATTTCTGATGATATGCTACACATTTAGGAGGAATCCTTTGCTGCCAAAAAAATGAATGTTGATATCTCAACACTGTCAAAATCTTAAAAGCAACTAGCAACGATTTCTCAAGTAAGACAGACAGTCTCTGCAAAAGGAGAGGAAACTTTAAGCAACAACAAAAAGAAATTCCAGGTAAGTCAGGGAATCTGGTGGGAATGACCTTGGCTGTGGACTGCTCACAGTTAATTGCCTAGAAAAGCTGTCCACATCATCTACTGACACATCTATGGGAGAACCTGAGCCCAAACCCTTTTACTGGGTAAGGGTGTATGTAGTTCTGTAGAGTACTTGTTTATGGGGTCCTGTGTTCAAACAGCACTGCCACAAACAAAAAAAAAAGTGTGTGTGTGTGTTGTGGGGGAGGGGGGTGTGACTCGTAGACAAGAGCAGTCACTCTAAAAACCTGAAGACTTGAGTTTACATTCTGTTGTGTAACAGTTTCCTCCAAGACTGAAACATTCTATCCTGAAGGAAGAAGCTCTCTAAACAGAAAGGTAAGCAACTCAAAACAGCTTCAGAAAGGAAGTCCCTGAAATTGACCAGATTAACTAGGTCCCCTCCCTACGAGAGTAAGCAGAGCCAGGCTGCATAGAAGTCTCTTGAGATCAGCCTAACTGCCTGGAAGGAGCAGAAACCAGCAGAGCTGTCTGGAAGAGGCACCTGGAAAGGACACCTTTAACCAGTTGAGCTGCCTGAAGGCTGTGCAGTGTGCTCTAGAGTTCTACCTATGTGAGCGGTGTCATTCATCCTGGGGTGGGGCTTTGGTGATGCCGCTGTCCTCGAGTCATTTCTGTTCCTTTCAGTAACCTCTCACCCATACTCCCATAAGTAACCCCAATAACAATCACTGGTTCACCAACTAGGCTTTGCTGGTACCATACTTGTCATGGGTTCAATGTGTGGTTTGAGTGGATGTGTGTGTTCCATCTTCCCAGAAAAAGTTTTATCACACAACCAATTCCCAGCATTCACATAAAGAAGTTGAACACTGTACACTGTTTCTGCTTCCCAGACTTGTCATACCAGCATTGGGCTAGAGACAAGAAGCTCCCAGGAGCTCACTGGCCAGCCAGCCCAGGTGGCTGAAAAGCTTCTGGTTCAGTGAGAGAATCATTCTCAAGTCAGAAAGCAATAGGGAAAACACCTGATGTCCTGCTTTGGCATTTGTACATGTGCATACACACACAGAGAGAGACAGCGACAGAGAGAGACAGAGACAGAATAACATTTAAAAAGCAAACCTTTATCATTGGAATGAGTGAATGAGAAAGGGTCTTGTTCTGAGGGTTTTCACTGAGGAGCTGAGCACAGTGAAGGCCGAACTGGAGACCAAAGATATTTAAGTGTGGGAACCCTATTATTTAAGTCAGGGAAAAAAAAATCTGCCAAGTTTCACAAAGAAAAATCCAAATGCTACACTGTTTCATTACGGCACAGAACCTCTGTGTCTCTCTCTGGATGCCCTTCGTGGCTACAGATGACAGACACACAAAACACAAAGTACTTATTTTGTCCCTGTAAGGTGCTTACCTTGGGAGAACTTAGCGTACTGGATTTTCTAAAAGGCTATCCTCAGGGAAAACTCACGTAGCTTTCAGAGACCACAGCGTGGGATATCATTAAGGGAGGAGGGTTTGCCTTGATGAACCATCAGTACTGAGAGGAGAGGAGAGCAGAGAATGAGGGACAGAAAAGGAATGTGCAGGCTGACAGAGCAGAGCAGGGAGCGCACAGCGAGGGGGATAGGCAGTGGAAAGGACAGCATGAGCAGAAATTCCCAGTAAAGACTCCAGCACATCACCATTCTAGAGTCAGCTGCACACGAACAAGAACAACTGTAGACACAAGAAGAGTGTGCAGCAGATACACGCCTGTGCCAAACAATCTCTAAGATGTCAGCAGCACCACCAAGGCCATGGGCATCTTTCTCCCTCATTTTTACTATTACAAAGCACTAGCCTACTTTCATTTTCTTGGGTCTCTGTCCAGTTTCAGATTTGACTTCTTAACCCATGGCTATCTCCATAGACGTTTATAACAACAAGGCTTCCTGGTACTGGCTTGTTTGGTTGGTTTTCCCAAAGGAGTTGGTGCTTGTGACTGACAGACACTCTTCTCACAGTCCCATATCTTTCACTAAATGTTAAGGAGGCCTGGTGCCTCACCCACAGTGGGGCCTCAATCGGTAGGGAGATGAAGCTCAAACACCTAAGGGATTGCTTCTACTCAGGTGACAAATGAGTATTTAAGAGCATAAATAGGAATACAATGAATCATTTGTCACCTTCTCTTCCCTAGACATGCTCCTCAGCACCTGTTGACGAGTGGACAGCATCAAGAACTACAAACATAACAACACTTTCCCTCAAGTACATAAAAGTGGTTTCCTTCAGGAGGCTGGCTATCCCATGAGTTGTATACCCTAGTCTAAGAAAAAGGGAGACAAATGCTCGCTTCAGTTGAAGCTTTAAAACTTGAAATCAATTCAAAAACTTCTACCATGTCATGAGCTACCCAAGAGCCTGCTTCCTCTGCTGCACTGACCACTTCAGCCTTCCTGTAACTACTAAGTAGGTTTGGCCCATAGCTGCTCCATTCACAGCCAGCAAGACTGAGATTGAGAAGACCTACCTAGCCGGGATGGACTGGGCAGTGTAATAAGGCCAGGAACACACAGCCTCTGCACAGTGAGTGGCAGGCACTCTTAAGCTGAGAAGGAAGTAAGGAACCAAAGAGTACAGGAGAGAATGAGGAGGCCAACGAAGGAAAAGGACCCCGAGAGATGGTCCTATAGGATGTAGCCGAGTAGCTCCCACATCCTCATACAGTGCGAATGTGTGTGAGTTGCTGCCTGGCCCAGGGTTCAGACAACCCTATCTGCATACTCCAGTACAGTCTCCCATGGCCTTGAGGTGGGGCTGGAGCTGCTTAGGGAAGGTAGGTATGGGTGACTGGAAGGGGAGTATTCTAGAAGTAGGGGCCAGCCAAGCAGGACTTCCAGGAGTGTCCCTGGGCCCACTGACCTAAACTACACAGTACAATTTGACAAGGTAACATCCCCTAGATCTGAAGGCCTAGAGCCTTGGCACCTACCTACCAGCACCAAGACTCAAATACTGCTGCCATGCACTTGATTTGTAATTGAAGCAGAGCATAGATGCTAAACAGCCAAGCCACAGGGATCTGCCCTCTCACTGTAAACTCACCTGGAGGGAGAAGGCGCGCAGCGCAGGAATAGGGATTAACGCAGCCATGAAGAAGGCAGTGACATTGCTGATGGAGGTGAGGGCCACGCTGGCTCCTGTGCGCTTGAGGCACTCCCCGGTCCTGTCCTGAGGATGACACACACAGTGCTGAGGACTGCAGCCTGTACCGGCCACCCCTTAAAGCACACTGTGGCCAGTTTCCAATACTGGTTATACAAAGTCTAAGGAACAGAGACAGGCCACAAGCACCGGACCCCAACACCAGGTCCTGCTGGTTTCTCAAGTTCATGTGTTCCTCATGTTTACCATCACCCAAGTCAGAAAGCTGAAGATGATGACTTAAATACAAATTCAGAGCCAATGAAAAGCACAGAAGCCAATGTGGGCTTTGGGAAAGGGCAGCAACAAACAGGGAGCATGAAGGACTGTGCTAAGATGCCTACACAGGCACCTTAAATGCCTACGTCTCACAGTAACACGTCATCTGGTGGGAAAAAAACTACAGGAGAAACACTGATAAAGGGAGTTGGGTTTGGATGTCCCCCAAACTTCCTTCTTTTCCCTGCTGTTACCTCAAATGGAATCCTTTTATTCTGTCCTGTTTCACTGAACGCATGTGCCAGGAGGAAGACGTCATCCACACCAACACCAAGAGCAAGAAATGGCAAAACCTACAGCAGGCAAACATAGGCAATGACAACATTAGCCAGGTAAGATCTCAAAGGGGAGTGCCTTGCAGGTGACAAGTGGGGGCTTATGCCAATTCAGTGGAGAATTTACTTATCCAATAGTTTGCATCCCCAAAATCTTTTGGTTATGACTGAGAGAGGTTCTCACGAGATTCTATTTCTAAGGTTCAGGTACAAGAACTTGTTTTAGAATTGAAAATAAACAGCCAGCTAACTTATACCTAAAGCTCTAGTCCCTTGTAACCCCTGGACCAGTGTCAGTGAGAAGCTGTAAGATTGTGCCTTTTTGCAGACTGGTCCCAGCCACCTTTGTTTTCAAAGATTTTAATGCCTGCTGGAGCTTGGGAATCAGGGTCTGAGTAAATGACAAAAACTATTCTAAGTGAATGTCTACCTACTAAGAATCTCTGCAGACTAAAAAAAGAAGTATTAATGTGTGTTTGAATATATGCACATGATGTGTGTGTGGACATGTGTGTCACAGTAGAAAGGTCAGAGGGCAATTCTGTAGAGTTCATTCTCTCTTTCCACCTCTACGGAGAGCCTCTAGACATTGAACTCAGGTCACCAGGTTTACATGGCAAGTGCCTTTAGCCACTGATCCATTTCACTGGCCCTTCATGCTTTTAACCCACAGACCAGATTGGCTCCGAGAGCCAGCCCTCCCCTCCCCCTCATAGAAAAAGCTTTAGAGACTCTTCAGATGAGACAGACACACAGGGTGCCGGCAGGCTGGTAAAGGTGTCAGTCAGGGGGACAGCAATGAATGGCCTCTGTGGTACCTGAGTTGTCGCAGCATTAAAGGAAATCCCGATCAAGGAGCAGAGGCCCAATCCTGCAGCCACTGACAGTGCAACCAACAGGACACCAGCCAACCCTACAGCACCCTGGGACTTGGAGCAGTCCCAGCGCAGCATGGTTAAACAGGCATAGGCAAGCTGTAAGCAGAAAAATTGGGGAAGGGGGGAAAAGGGGGACCAGAGAGAGAAGGTAGGGGAAGACACAAAACAAGAGCCAAATATCAGAATGTGCAATGATTCTAATGTTTCCCCCACCCATCGCCCCACATCCAAAGGCAGAACCCACTTAATTCCAACAACACTAAATTCTTTACTCTAGGAGCACCACACAGCAGCATGAGGGCTGCCTCTGACGGCCTCACAAGGCTGAGCTGTCTCTGTGTTGGGAGTACTTGTATGTTAGGGGCAGTTACAAAGTGACAGGGAAATGAGGGACCCTCGGGAACAGAATTACCATCAGCAGGTAGCCGCTGGCCACTCGAATGACACTGACATCAGAGAAGGACTTTAGGATGTCATCCAGGGTCGTGGTGGTGAAGGAAAGCACCTTTTGAGTGGAGTTTGGGGCGACGCTTTGATGAACCACCTGTGGTCAAAAGACAAGGCTAAATTCCCAGCTGAATGAAAGCAACAACACGCTTCGAAGCCCAGACCCTGAAAATGCCACCCCACACTGTCTGCTGATCCATTAACACCAGGTACTGTGAACTCAGGTGCACAGAGGACAAGGACAGAGCAATCTGCCTCTGACAGAAAGCGTTACTGTGATCAAGGGAGGGCAGGCAGGCAGTGGCCACCCAGGGAATTAACTAACGAATGCTAACCTCCACAGCCAGAAGACTGTTCCCTCTTAATGCAGAACCACTCATTCTTATAAACTGCACCTCCCCCCACTTCATTTGCTGGACACTTTCAAAAGGTCACAGGCAGCACCATAGAGGTCACTGCTTGGGAAACAAAGGCCAGCCTCCTGTCACATGACCTGACTGAGGGGCCTGCAGCTGTGAATAGATTCTGTTTTGCTAATGTTTTCCAGACACCTTCTCCCGCTCACCCAGTTTTTTGTTTTTAAACACTGTTATGCTTGGGCTCTGAAGTCTGTAATAGTTCCTAGGCATGCTGCAGAGTACCCCTTCAGACACTACTCCTAAGACTTTCAATGGCTGGATACAGAGAATCAAGCGTGCATCTCATGCAGGGCTCGGAATTAAAACCAGCATTAAAAAGTAACCGGAGGGAGGCTGGAAGCAGTGGTGTAATCCTAGCAATCAGGAGGCTGAGGCAGGAGGATAGCAGATTTCAGATTGCCTGGGCAACCAAATCCCCCTAAACCTAATGGGAAACAATGTTTCAATGAGAAAAGAAGAAAGGACTAAATTACAAGTTGTCCTGACTTCTAGTCCCGAGGCTCACCTCCACATAAGTCCTCTGCCACGCCTCCAGGATGGCTGCCGCCCTGTCCTCATTCCAGTTGATGTGAGAGACGTAGTCGTAGCCCCTGAAGTGTTCATACATTTGCTTGGGTGTCATTAACTGGAACATGGTCTGCAGGGCGTGAGCACTGCGTCAAAGTGAATGGACAGGAGGCAGGTCAGCACTACCAGCACGCAGTGTGCTGTGCAACGCCAGGTCCCCAGCAAGTATCCCCAGCTCTCCCTCAGACTTCCCTCCTCTGGGCGCATATGTTTCCGTTCAAACCAGACCAGGATGGTTATTGTATTTAATAGATTGATGTACCATATTAAAGGTGTAACCTTACAAACCTTTTACAGATAGACCCCAAAATTAAATTAATAGGCAATTTCCTTTCTCAGTTCCTATTCCATGAAACAGGAAGGAGAGGGGAGTAGACAACTCGACCAGATACCCTAGGCTCAGCCATACTCTCTCCGTGCAGAAATCCCAGAGACATTATCCCAAGGGAGAAACCTCAGCCGAGACACCTGACCCGTGGCTGACTGGCGGCCCTGGCTGCACAAAGGCTAGCTCTTGCATTGCCTGGAGCTCCTGGTCTTTGAGGCTGATCAGACCCACCTCTCACCTCCACACTCACCCAGGATGGTCCTGCCCCATTAGTCTACATACGGGCCGGCCTTTCAAAACCCCGACATCAATGGCTGCAGCTCTGATGAAGACTAACATCCACTCTAGAAAACGTGTCCACGAGATTTCTTTGCAAGCTGGTCTGGTATACTAATGGTCCCCAAGGTTCAAGGACACTGGACAGCTAGCTAAGATTAACACGAGTCCAAAGGATGGTGTGGGGTACTGTGCTGATTACCTGACGAGTTTTCCAGAGGCATTCTTGACTGTGCCACCCACAATCAACTCCTCCTGCCAATGCATGTACTTCCTGGATAAACCTTGACATCCACCATTCAAAACAAGGGCCACATCAAGAGGCTGTAATGAAAAGAGAGCCACATAATTATGGGAATTAGTAGGCAGGTCACATGCCTCGTTAAAATTTAGTGCGTTAAGGGCTTGTTTGTTTCAGAGAAAACATTAATAACAAGGCTAATGAGGGTTATGCTGAATCTTACAGCAAAACTTAGGTCTGTGAACAGCCTCAATTCCACACACCAAATTAAAGAGGAACAAAAGTCACAGCAAATGAAATCTTTAAGATGAAAATCATAAAGAGAACTGTAAAGGAAAACAGAAAAAGCTTTTTTCCCTGAACTTTCTGAAAACTCACTTTGGTTGAATTTTTGTTGGGGGCTGTGGCAGGGCAATCTGGGTCGGCTGGATTAAGGCAGGGCCGGTCCATGTATCCATGGCCAACTTCAGCTTTATTCAGCATTTCCTCCCAGCTGTCCACTTGGTAGTTTATTTTCTTTAACTCTTCGAGGAATTCCAAGGGGTCAAAGTTTGTCCACCGTAAAGGAGGCTTACCTCTGCGAAAGAAATTAAGAGGTGAGGCCATGAAAAAATGGATTCAGACAGGCAGGAGAGTACCATGGCAGCATCTGTGCAGAACAGCCTTTTCAAAGCATAATTCTGGAACTTGGGTATAAAGGAAAAAATATGAACATCCCTTCCCAGTAAAGCCACTTGCAAACTTAAGTCAAGAAAAGGATTCATGACTGAAGATGCAGAGAGCTTGTAAATAAACACAAACATCAGAGAATCTTAATCCCCTAATATTGTATTTAGTATCTTTTAAAAAGTCTGCCAATCGGGGTACTTCTGGAACACCAAAATTCAAAATTAAAAACTGAAACAGTGAATCACAATATTATATTAGCACCTGACTTGGCTTAAAAACTGCTTTCTAAATGTGACCCATCCAAGTATTTGATCTGTTACCTTGAACAATTCACTCAGGAGTTCTCCGACAGGCTGGCAGTGGTGGGTTAGCCCCCATGGGGTCTGCTATCACCCCACCACAGCCACTTCCCCCACTCACTCTGGAAATTGTGCTGTTGACAGACCAGAAAGGCTTTTGGCTGCCTGTTCTGTGGTTCAAACCGCACTGTAGCTGCTTACCCAGGCTGAAGTCATTATTCAGACTCTCCCAACCAGAAAACACAAAACCCCTTATTTCCCATCTAAAACTGTACGCTGAAGGTCAGGGGGTGGCCACTGCAAATTGCTTTTGCAGATATGTACGGGCCAGGACGGAAACAATAATCCAAGCACTAACTCTTGCGTAATTAGCTGAAAAATGTCTACACTGAGTAACCATCATTCTTCAAATGATGTGGTATATGTAATTCCCAACTGCTGGGCTATGAAGCATCCCTTGTCATGGCCTTTATAGACGGCACATTTATCCCTTAAACATCATTACCGTGATCTAAACAGGGGCTAATATTTGATTTTGCAGGAAGATCTTGAACCTTAGCTTGAAGTATTGCTTTGTGACATGTACCCTGTAATAAATTCTCTTCTTAAATGTCTGAGTGCTGGCCTGCATAACTACAAGCATTTTATAAAGAGTTTTTTAAAAATTGCACAGACTGTGTGGTAATTTGCATTTTATTTGCATATAAATAGGTTGGTAAAAGTGAATGAAATTTAATGATGCCTACAGAACTGTTTTTGAAAAGAGAGAGAGAAAAAAAACATTCTGCTGAAATCCCCTCTTCCCCCCACCATTCACTCAAAAACTGCGCACGGAATTTCAATGTTTTTATTTTTTGTCCAAAATTGAAACAGAATAAACAATGATAAGCCACACCAGAAACTGTCACAGAGTCCAGCAATGTGACACTGAGGGTACACTTACAGGAGGTACGCTGTCCCCGACTGTAACTTTGCTCCTTCCCAGAAGCAGTCCAAAGGTGTAATGATTAAGCAAGGGTAAAGGTATTCTATTATCTGTCAAAGCAAAAAACAACAGGAGTGCATTAGACTAACACTTGCCAATGAGGTAGTTTCCAGAAATTTTGAACGGTTTCTCCTCTTTGCAAACAAGAAAAGAATATACCTGATCCATGTAACCTGTTTCTGTGATAAGTTCCCCTGATTTGTAGCACAAATGTTCCAACTTCCATTGCCTATTGGGATGAAAAGCAGAGAAAAATAAAGCAAAACAAAACACTTCTTACTGCAATGAAATGAGCTTAAAACAGGAACAACAGGACTTATCAAAAGGCTGTAATTTCGATCACGTTGAAGCATCTGTCAAAACCAGCAGAGCTTTTGCCAAGCAGAAAGCCGGCAAGCTTGCTTTAATGAATAGATAACACTGGATCGTAATTAACATGTGGGGTGTTTATGTAAATGAATGCTATCGAAGTACTTGAAAAGTCTTGTTTCTGTAAGTGTTCCACCAATAATCTTGTTTACACCATTAATCTGCTTTTCTACATACATTAAATGACCTGCAGCAATCCAGTGGAATTATCACAAATTCAAAATAAGTGGCACTTGAGTCAGTGGAGGGTGTGTTGGGGTACACCCCGGTGGGAAAGCTTACTGGCTTTCAGTTCTCTTTTTTACTAGCAGATGTTATTTCTGGTCATGTGTGAACCAAACATTCCTATTCTTAATCACAAATCTTATGAACAACCTCTTCTAGGTAGACTGGACTCCCTTGTCTGAAAGACATTAAATACACTGACCATTAATTAATTTGGTTTTAGTATTTCTAAGAGTGCTCTGTAAACTTATGGCTTTTTCAGTGTGACTAGGGAAAAAGCGAACTCAAAAAATAAAAGGCTATTTGGAAAGAGTAAACATAGGAAATTAAAGGGGTGAAAATAAGAAGTGACGTCCCCGCACCCCGAAACTGCTCTATTTTATTGGTTTCCTAAGAGAGGCTGGTGTTCACCCAAGGGCACCTTTTGGACCCTGTGCCTTCATCTTATTCTTCCTTTTAGAATTTTTCTATTTTTTGTTCAGTACCCTTTTGAAATTCTACCTTCCTGTTAAAAAGCTTTTTTTGCCTAATGCTGGTGAAAACAACCCCTCTCACAGAGCCCTGACTCCTGTCAGTACCTGGTGTACATAAGGTAGGCACTGCTCATGCCTGGCTTTGTCTGTGTGTACTGTACTGACTGTTTCTCTCCACAGTGTCAGGGCTAACATTTCCCACTCATTCACCTACCCATCTCTTCCAATCCTTCCTTCTCTCTACTTGACTTATCAACCTGTTCATTATGTAGGTGTATGTGTCACACACACACAGTCTCTTTGATTCTATCCAGTGTTTTCAATGTCACCCGATCAGCTGATTCTTTTGTGTTTGAGAAGGACACCACTGATCATTCACTGGCCATGAATCCAGAGGATGGGGTTTGAAACTTGGGTTGATCATTCAATATCCCTACGGTCTTGGATGGATGCTCCATTAGTGCATACATTCACTACACAATGGCTCACTCCTATGCATAGCTCTCTGAGTCCATCTTATCTTACTTGAGAAGGGTGCAGCTTCATAGCACAGTCTTACATCTTGTTCTGAAGCATGTAAGTGACAAGTACCTCAGAACAGGTCTTGGCATATGATGTATGGAATAACCTTGGACACAGCAGGTTCTTCACAGTGCCTCTGACTGCCAATTTTGCCATCTAGACCAGACAGTTACTCTCCCTACAGTGCACACTATTGATATGAGGAGAGCAGGCCACTGGACAGGTCCACATTATTTCCAAAGCCTTTTCAACAGACATCTGGTCTTGACCCTGCTCAGCAATGGGCCAGATGTGCATAGGACTCCTATTCTGAAGTAATTGACATATAGATGTATTAAAAAAAAAAGTTAATTAATTTTGTTCGAAAAACTATCTTCAAAAGGTATATGTATGAATCTCCCTCACTCAGACAATCCAGAGAACTCCCAGGGAGGCTCCACACCCATCCCTCCATTTGCTTTGTGGCCTGTGTAGGCAAAGTCAAAGACCTGAGTTCTTCCCTGTGCTTCCTTCTCCTCCCTCCCTCTGCCCTTCACTTTATTGGCTGTCCAAAGCATAACCGTGCCAAAGAAAGGTACAGTAATAGAGATAATTAACCAAGTTAACAAGATATTTAATTTGGGCAAAGTATCTCAGGCAATGAGCAGGTGTGCAGCCTCCCAAGAGAACCACATTCATCCGTGGACCACACCAAGATCCTTACTCAAATTACATTACAGGGGCTGGAGAGCTGGCTCAGAGGTAATGAGCACCCGCTGCTCTTGTAGGTGACCGGGCTCCAGTTCTCCACACCCACATGGCAGCTCACTTTATAGCCCCAGTTCCACACTGTTCACATGTGGTACACAGACAATGCAGCCAAACTCACACACGTTAACAACCTTTTTTTAAAGGTGAACATATCCCTAAACTCTATGTTTGACATCTGAATGCTCTAGAATCTGAGACTTTTTGACACCAACATGATGCCTCAAGTAGAACATTCCACACCACAACACTCCACTGTGTGCACAAATATAAACATTAACATACTATATAAGGTACACTGAAACATGTGCCAATTCTGCATTCAGTCTTGAATCTTGCCCCCAATATAACTTTTTACATGAAAATAGTGCAAAGTTAATTTTTAAATGTTGAGTCACTTCCGGGTCCCCAGCACTTTGGCTAAGTAACAGTCAATGTGAAGCATTCTGCTAGCCAACAGGAAAAACAAATCAAGATGGAGAAGTGCTTAGTGGTAGCACTGCAGAACATCTATGAAACCCTGGGCTCTAAAGGTAACAGGAAAACTGTTGGAACTAAGTTAATAATCCAAAAGCAACACTGTGGAAACAAGGGGCCTGCCTGCTGCACCTGTGCAGGGGACACTGATGGCCTCACCTGTTATACATATAGACGTGCACACGGCTGGCCTGGAGTGCCGAGTCCAGATGCTGCAGGAGCGCCTCTGTGGTCAGGACGTTAGCGCCTTCTTCTTTCGGAGTCTGTATCATGAGTTGAGGATTAAACATGGCCTCCTCTCCGATCTTCTGGCGGGTATAATTTAATTCTCGACTCACTCGTCCACCAACTGAGGAACACAGGTTAAGTATTGGTCAGAACAGAACTCACCTCAGACCTCTTTGTGGTCTCACCTGCTAAAAGACAGGATTCGGGAAAAAGGAACAAACCAGCAAGGAAATGGGAGTTAGCAGCAATGCTGGCTTTGCAAATGGGAAGCCTAACAAAATAACATCTGTAAGCCTAGGCCTGTCTAGCTGTCTAGCCTGTCACATGCCCACAGCTACTGGGTGCAGTCTGACTAGACTGCCATGTGTCTAAGGGGGAAAGGGGGTGTGAAAACTCCATACACCTTTTCCCTGCAGACCAAACCAAAATACCCTGTTAGTCTCTTTGCCTGTGTAAACAGTGTGGCCCTGCAGCAATTTCAGGATAAACAGCTTCAATTTAAACTTTTTGTTCAAGTAGTTTAGCAAAGGTAACAAGAAGTTTCTCCTCTGTGGTAAAAGCCAAAGGAAGGTGGTCGTGCATGCTTAGAACACAACCTGTGGGCAGACAGGGACTGTGATTCCAGTCAGAAGAGACAGGGGAACCCCACAGCAGGGGAACAATGCAGTCATGACTCTCACCCCTGGAGCCTGGTTCCACGAGGGTCACCTGGTCAGCACCCAGAAAACACAGGTGTCAGGCTGAGTCACCCGGGAGAGTTCAGCCTGTGCCTGCAAGCTTCCAGGTGGCATTGAACCTGCCACTGAGGCCAAGGAGGTGCCCTACCCACACCAACTTGTATCTTCTACAGGTTAGCTGAAGGTAGGCACGCTGGCAACTAGGTCCAGTTGACCATGTTTTAAAACTATTTTTACTCTGGCTCTCCTTTCTGTCTACTTATGTATACTAAGTTTTGGGAGCAAACCAAGCTCAGAATGCCACCTCTGTGCTGAGGGGTGTCTTGGGAGGGCAGATGAGAGTGGACCTGTCTTCATGTGCACACACACCAAGGCTAAGGAGGCTGGTCTGAATAGTTCCCAAAGTCACTGATAAGCTCAGTGTTTCTGAAAAGCGGGCCTCCAGCTATAGCTCGGAAAGAACTCAGTGACTGTCACTTTCCCACGAGAGGGAATCCTTTTTCTTCAAGTTTAGTATTCAAGGACATAAACATTTGGTTTGGGAAAGTAAGTAAGTACTGAGAACAGTGGGGTATTTGGTTCTCTTGGCATATTTTATAAACAAGGGGGCAGACTAGAAAGCAAACAATGCCCTCATTAAGAAAACTAGTGCAGAAGCTCAAGCTGGCAGGACCCTATGTGTAGGTCCATGAAGCCGCCAAGGCCACCATGGAGCTCTGAGGTGAGGCTAAAACATTGTACGGCTGTGGGAGGAGGGCAGCAAAAGGTTAAAAAAAAAAAGTATTCGAAGTGTGCAGACAGCTTGATGAATGCCAAGGGCCAAGGGCTTCACCAACGTCAAGTTACGGAAAAGCAGGACCGTGTGTGTGGCTCAGCACCGGGAGGGAATTCACAAGCCTCAGCTTCAGGGAAACTCTGGCAAACTATCTGAAACAGAGGAGTACCCCTCTCGTCTACCCAGCCAGCCTCTTGGTCACTGTGGCCAGAGGCAGAACACTCTTTCAGCCAGACAGCCCACCGAACTTGACACCTGCTAGTGTTGAAGGACTGGAAGCTAAGGAGCCAGTGCTTAGTGCAGGCCACTTGTGAAAAGAACAAGGCTGCCACAGGAGGCACTTCAACCCACACCTGCTCAGCATCTTGTATGTCACACCTCATGCCCCAGCCTGTAATGTCCCTCCAGCTTCCTCTGCCTTCCTGCCACCAGATCCTGTACAGTACACAGTGCTTCCATTTGCTTTTAAAGTTAAAACTCCGGTGACTTCAAACCAAGTGAAATATTATTATTATTATTATTTTGAAAGATAAAATTCAAGCAACAAAGCAGAGTCCCTCCTCCCCCAGCACACAACTATGTTCACAGCTAGGAGCTGTTCATGCCCATCAAGATGGGTTGACCAGTGTCTACCTGTGACCCCGGGGACTCGGCAGAGAAGTCACTATTTACAGCGCTCACAAATATAAGTGCTCACAAAACCAAGAAACGCCCTGTACAGTGTATGTCACACCGCTAAGGACATCACTGTACTCTTTCAGACTAAACTCTCACCATGGGGCATTTCAGAAAGGAGACACTTAAAAAAAATGTAATTCATGGGCCCTATAACTACCCTGTGGTGTATGTTAAAATACATTTTAAGCAACTCAACATCCACGCTAACTTTAAGAGCACATGAGTTTGTTCTTCTCTATGCTCTAGTGGTAAATATTTACAAGTTATCTTTCTAAAAGATTTATTATTATTGCTGATGTATAACATATTGGTGTATGTGTGTGTGAGCTACGCACATGAGTACGGTTACCCAGAGTGCATGCAGGACATCAGATTACCCTGGTACTGGAGTTACAGATGCTTGTGGGCTACCCTATTTGAGTGCAAAAGCAGTTTGCTCTCTTAACTGCTGAGCCCTCTCTCAATCAGTACCAGCCAATGCAGGGCCACAACCACCAGTGATAAAGTGGAACAAGCAAGCAGAGTTGCAACTCTTCCAAGAATGTGTGCCGACTCCTACCTACGACCACTGATAACCTCCCTCTGTCTCTAACGCAGCTGCACCCCAGGCCTAACATTTCACTGTGTAACTGAGTGCTCCTGCCAAACGACCAGCTAACTTCGGTACATTCAGCCGCTGTTCATTTCATGTCACCCACAGTTGTTTAAACAACTCAACTCACTCAGGCAGCATCTCTGAATGGGTGTGGTGTATGGCATGTGGCATGTATGTTAAGGACATATGTTAAGGACATATGGTGGACAGGACCAGGAACTCCTTTGTACTGCTTGGTTCCAAGAGGTAGCTATAGGGCCAGTGACATGCACAGGCAATGCTAAGAAAACCAAATGTTGTGAAGGAAAATAAGGTAATGAGGGGCACAGAAAATTGACAGTCAGTGACTTTGAAGAGCTGGGGGATATCATTCTGAAACAGGAGGCAGCAACTGCAGAGCCATTATATTTCTGCAGGGAGAGAAAAGAGGCCAGCGCGCCTGGAACATGGTCATTTGGTCGTTCCAGGTGATTTTGCTCCTGAAACACATCCAACATCACCAACCACACAGTGTTCATCCTGTCTTACAGTAGCTCTCACCAAAGGCATTCTGAACAAGCTAAGGAACGGAAGCCTCTTGGGACAGTTGCTCTGATGTCAGACCCACCTGACTCTTGCTGGCTACCTTGGCAAACAGCTATGGTGCATCACGGCGGGACAGCCTGAAGCTGTTCATTCACAATCTGTCTGTCTGTCTGCTCTGATGTCCCACAGAACCCACTGTCAGCCCTGCAGACAGGGGTGGACTCCTATCCTCTGACTTAAAAAGATGTGAGTGGCATAAAAGCTCGGGGAGTGGGCCCATTTACTACAACAAGTATCAAAGTTTTGTAATCTAAAAATAATTTGCTTTGGATTTAGGATGTAGTTTAGTGACAGAAGATTCACCTAACATGTAAGAGGACTTAAGTTCAATTCCAAGAATGAGTGAACGAAGAAATGAATGAATGAGTGATGAATTTAACTTTAAATGGCATCACCTTTTCTTTTTGGCTACTTGAGAATGCCTGATTATAAGTTATTTATATTAAAGTCCTAGTCTCTTTCCCACTGTCAAGGTCAAAGCCCCCCACCTACCCACATTTTTACAAATAATCTAACAAATCCAACATTCACAAAATAATGCAGAGGAAAACAACTATGGGACAAAATGAGCCATAAAACCCAGTATTCTTAGTTAGCTATAGGTTTAGTGAACCATATTGACAGCCATGACTGCTGAGTAATGCATGGTCTGTGAATAATATTTCCTGGTTTCATTTTGAGACATTTACCTGTTTTTAGTTTTTTGTAATGCAGACTTCCTTGAGAAAAAAAGAAAAAGACAGAAGAAAGAGAGGTACAGAGAAAAGGGAGGGAGGGATAAAAAAAAAATTTCCTTGACATGTAGATTAAAAACCAATTTAAGGGCTGGAGAGAGGCTCAGTAGCTAAAAACACTTCTAGAGGTCTAGTTCTCAACAGCATTTCAGGGGAGTCCAGCTCCAGGGGATCTAATGCCTCCTGCCTCCCTGTGCACTGTATTTGCATACCCACATGCGGACCACACCCACAAACATATTTGAAAGAAAGAGACAGTTAAGCTCACCTGCTGGGTGTGTGTGTGTCTCAGTTGGCAGAGTGCCCTCCCAGCAGATAATAAATCCCAGGTTCAAACACTGGCCAAGTAGTGCATCCCTGTAATCCCTGTCCTTGAGAGGTAGAGGCAGGTGGATCAAAAGCTCAAGGTCATCCTTAGCTACACAGTGACTTTAAGGAAGGACCAGCCTGGACTCCGTAAGATTCTGTCCAGTTAACAAATAAACAGGCCCAATACAAAGATAACCTTGCTTCATCTTTTAATCCTTCTCCCTAAATGTGTTATCTCTAACAGTGAACTAACCATTGGCCTCTCTGAACAAGACTCAGGCTCCCAAGACCCATAACAATCTTCTGCATCTGTGTGACACAGCATCTGCAGAGCTCTGTAAATCACTACTTAGAGAAACTTTGTGCTGATGCTCCATTAGCTCAGGGCCGGGCACTGAGCAGCGAAGCAGCGCCACCACTGGAGGAGGGAGATTTGGGAACACCATAATGGGGATACAGAGGCAGTACTAAGCTAATCAAACTATCCTGCCAGCTTCCTCAAACCTAGAGTGTAATACCTCAGAGCTGGTTGAAAGCATCAAATTCCATATCCCAGACTATACTAAACTCATGGTTTGAGCTCTGAAAATGCAGATCAATAGCTTCCACCTTACTTTAAATACAGTAATGTTGCATTAAATATTTAATTTTCACTAAGGAGGCTGTACTCTTTAACAGGACCCCACGGTCCTTCTGGTCCCCGGAGGGTCCTGAGCCCTTCTTTTAAATCCTGCATCTCTTCTCTACAAACTTAACACTGACACCCACACTTTGACAGAGGTGGCACAAGCACTGCTTCTGCAAAGCACTTCTCAATCAGGCTCTGTGTGTCCTTTTCTCCTCAAACCACCCAGCACGGTTTTCCACAGGGAAGCATGGGGCAGAGCATTCAGCCAAGCCCTACTCTCTGGATGGGCACTGCTCCAACCTACTGTAGACCGGAGATCTTCCCCCATGATGTCACCTGCTGCACCGTTACTGCATTTTGCACAGCCTAAGTAAAGGATGTCTCCAGCATTCACAATAAAAGTTTTCAGCAAAAGCTTCTTGTGAGCTACACAAAGGTGATCTGAAGGAGTTGTGCCTTCCTTCACGAATTCTGAGTCTTTTTAAGGAAGACACGTTTCCTGTCCCCCCTTATCCCATGAGTAAATGACAGAGGCAAACAGGGAGCATGGCACACACTCAGAGTCTGTCGCACAAATGAATGAATGAATGGCCCCAGTACAGAGCCCTGGGAACAAGCAGTCATTTGTACAAGATATTAATTCCCCCCCAAAGCCCCAAAAAGTCAGTCAGTCAAAACAAATGACCCTTTCAGCCTGAAAAGTACCCACTTGGAGTCCAATTAGGAAAATAGAGTCTGTGCATATGAGGGCACATTCACATTTGACTAATCCTCTGAATTATCTAGCAGTTTCAAAGAAAGATTCCACCACCACCCCTTTGGTTGCTTCAGGTCCTTTCAATGATGTGACTGGCTACTGAGAGGGCCAGAAGATGCACACCACTAAAATAAAGACCCGCAAAACTATTGGCACCGATTCATTTCTAAATTTAGAGATCGGAAATAAATCAGTAATAATGTTAGTAAATGGAATGAAAACTCAGGGTGATGTTTACTCACTCTCCCCATCTACCTCTCTTATGTGGGGGGTGCTGCTTAAAGTCTGGGGACCTTTTATTTCCCTCTCATCATGAAAGTATAAAGTGCCTACCACTTTGGAAGATGCTGGAATCAGACAGCTCAAAGTGTACTGGTACCTCCTAAAAGAACAACCACTCCAAAACCACGTTGAAAGCAAGGCACATCCGCTCCCTCCCTCTCTCACCCAAAAGACCACACCTTGGAGAGCTGAAGACAGGTAGTGAGCACGCTGGCACACCCACTAGAGGACTGGGCAGGCATCCATGCCCTACCCCTCCCCAACCCCCATAGACCAGCAGCTTGCAATGCCATCTGTTACCAGCCTCGCCAGGGCTGCTTCCTCTCAATGGCTTTCCCTGAGACCAACCCACTGGCCCTGTCAGATGCAATCAGGTCAGCCCAGCACTCTGCCACCAGGCCTATGGCCTGCAGCAGCTCCTGGGACAACCCTTCATCTGTTGGCAGCCCCTCCTTCATCAGTCATCAGCTGCAGGAGAAAGGGAAGGATGTATATGCTCTCACCCAAACCAAACCACAGTGTTTTTCTGACTTCCTAAAGGGCCCAGCCAGGTCCATCCTCTGTCCCTCATTGTGTGCTTGCCAGGCTGTGAAGTGCCCCAAGCTCAGAAGAACAGCCCCTCACCTGATCGTTCTGCAGAAAAAATGAGCACTAAAGGAGATTCAACTCTTTCAAGCAGTAAAACCAGGAACCACAAGTAATTATCTTTAGTTAAGGCCTGAGGTCTTAATTTAAAAAAATAAAAAGGGCTGTGCCTGGCATGGTGGTACATGCCTTTAATCCCGGCACTTGAGACACAGAGGCAGGCAGGGCTCTGTGAGTATAAGGCTAGCCTGGTCTACAAAGCAAGTTCCAGGCCAGTCAGGGCACACGGTAAGACGCTGTCTCAAAACACCAAAGTATGTAATGAATAAAAAAAGGGGGCTGGAGTGTCACTCAGTTGGTAGTGTCTACCTACTACATGCAAAGCCGAGCCTGTGGCTCTTGTGAGCAGGAAGCGTAAAGCCTCAGCTACATGAGACTGTCTCTATAAAATAAAAACAGAGAGCAATAGAAACCATGTATTTGCTGGTCATGGCTGTGGCATGACACTAACCCCAGGTCCCTTCTTTGTGAAGCTGACATGTCTATCTGTCAGTCCTCTGAAAGCCCTCATCCAGCCTCTTCTCCCTGAGCAGGCATGCAGCGGAGCTAGTGCAGTCCTCACCTTCGAGGGCAGGCTCCCTGGCCTCCGGGAATCACCACACTGGCTTCCCTGTCATCTGTGCAGGGAGATCCGCAGCACTGGGGGCCACTTTCATGATTTTGTTGCCATCAGGATTAGCTGGATTAGGGGCCAGTACATAAGGACCCCCTGGTGCCAGGAGGAAGTTTCATCACCGGGTCAGCATGGTGTGTGAACTACGTTCTGTCAACACTACCACTTCTTTCAGCCACCAACCAGAAAGCGGGGGAGGGAAGAGCAGAGAAAAATGCTTAGAGCGGAAAATGTTCAAGTGCCTCACTGCATCCCCCAACAGGCATTTCAAAGTGTGAGCCTTTCAAGGCTGTCCTTTCAAACAAAGGCCCTACTTGATTTTTTTTTCTATTTTATCGGTAAAGAACTTAGTGGGTTCGACAATGATTACAGACAGATAAGGAAGTGCTACTACCCAGAGGGGTAAAATAAACACCACACAACACACCACACACACAAGCACACACACACCTTTTCCCTATGTCCAAGATAGTCTCTCACAGCGAGGAATTCTCCCCATACTTACTGTGAAGGAAAACAATGTGGGTAGGAGGGGAGAGGAGGGAAAGAGAACAATGACAAAACCACAACTTCCAGCTCCTTTCACAGCTCAGTGCCTGGAATTCTCCTTCCAGGAAACCTTCAGTCCACTTCCCCACCTACCCGGCCATTCCCACTCATGAAGGCCTACTTAAAGTACCACTTGTAGAGAAAGTGATGGGACTTCTGCTAAGTGTGCACAAGCATGTGTGTGTGTGTGCAACGTTACAGAACTGGCTTGCACAGAACTGGAATGTTCCATCAAAGAAGTATCTGTTATATTTCTGTCTTTCTCTTCTGCTTGGCGTATTCACCAAGGAGAGAAAAGAAGGTAAGCTTTGGCGGCCCTGACCTGCAGCTGGGACACAATACTTTCGCACAGCCCTGCCGACCCCTGACATAAATTTTACTCCGCAGCTGGCACTTACACACTCAACATTTCCATATGTATAGCTGTGCCGTGCTAATTATGCTAATCACCTGTCTAACTCGCTGCTGCGAAAAATGGTTGCATTTAGCAGTCCAGTGCTTACCAATGCAGCTTACTGTGTGGCTGAAATGTACATTCAGACAGCCCTGAATGGCAAGATTTTTCCACGTTGCTGGCTACATTCAGGCCTCAGAAAAATTTATTCAAGTCAACTGGTTTCGGTCCGCAACAAAAAAGTTACGAGAAAAAAGTGAGCGTGTTCTTGCCCTAACATTCTGGATCTGCTTGCAAGCAAAATGATAAATCAATTGGTGTGGGAAACAAAAAGAGAGAGAGGTTTCTTTGGGGAGCCCATGTGAAACTGTAGCCTATTTAAAAAGAAGAAGAAGAAGAAGAAGAAGAAGAAGAAGAAGAAGAAGAAGAA
>NW_026596440.1:6882727-7065690 GCF_907164565.1 Psammomys obesus | reverse complement strand
AAGAAGAAGAAGAAGAAGAAGAAGAAGAAGAAGAAGAAGAAGAAGAAGAAAGAAGGTAAAAAAGGGGGTCACCCTATCCCCCAAATCTCTAGAGAGAGCAGCTAACAGATATTTACTCCTAATCCAGTGTCTCTCAAACTGCAAGAGCTGCTTGCAGTTGAGCACGGCATTAGATGTACGGTTCCTGGACCATATATGGATTAAAATGATGGCATCACAGTGGACATCTTTTTAACTAATTATTGCTGTGTGAACCAACTGAGAGGGCACAGGTAAAAAGAAATCACCTCTTAGGCAGCTAGGAAAAATCTTTTGTGATTTTCTTCCTTAGAAAGACTGAGGCATGCGTGATGTTTAACTCTAGTTTGTGTAGGTTTCTTGTTTCCCACTAAAGGAGCAAAGGAAACTGAGGAACATGGGAGGGAAAGGTGGGGGCAGGGAAGATGGGCAGATGGGGAGGATGGGGGTGAGAAAGGCAGGGAGTCATGAAGCCTCTATTTTCTATAATCTCAAATTTCCTGTTTTTACTATTACCATTTCTTAAAGGAGTGCTTCCTGAGCATGCTACGAATGGATTTAAATCAGGAGAATATTAGAGCAGTTATTTTAACAATCACCAAAATCCGATTTCCTCCTAACTCACAAAATATGTTCCTTTTTTTTTTTCCTTAGCCGTTGAGTCTGGCCCTTCTGGACAAGCTCTGTGGTCTCCTTAGACCTTCCACTGCTCAAAGGCAGCCCTGTAAAAACACACCTGAGTGGACAGCTGCACGGTCCTGCCTTCTCTCTAGAAAGCACCAGTAGGCTGGAAAGCCATGCATCACACCAGGCATCTTGAGCCGCCCCTGGGGGCTCCATCCCAGCAGCCCTGTGGTAAATCTTGAGCTTAGACCAAGGTGAACCAACCCAGCAGGCTTTCTCTGACACTGTAGGAGGTCCTGAGGAGAGCTGGCCTTTCTTGGCCTAGCTTCCCCTCACCTTCCAATTTAACTAGGAGCAGATGGCAAAAACACTGTTCACAGTAACGTAAGGATGCTTCTTAAAGGACACAGCTTTCTTCCTACTCATTCCCAACCCCCATGCTATTCAACTTGGTGGGGGAGGGCAGAGGAGAGACTAGAAGTCAGAGCTTTGGGCATGCTACTAAGTGCTGCACTACTGAGCCACATCTTCAACCTCTGTACAAAGGCAAGTTGCTTCTCTACCTCATCTGAGCACAGGTTGCTGTTAGTTGCCTTTGAAGGTGTTCATTTATCTGGGTTTTGGATTTCCAAATCTTGCCTGTGCAGCCCCTAACTCAAGCAGAACCACTGCACTCAGTGGGCAGCCAAGGGCCTACTCTGCTGGGTCTCCTTTCCTTAAATAGGAGGTGGACCACCCTGCCTCGTGGCACAGAGCAGTGTTTACATTGCAATCCTTGACTATGTAATACATCTGGCATTTTTGGGCAGGATCCCTGAGCGAGTAGCCAGAGGCCCTTAAGCACAATGACTGAAAGCCCATTTCCAGTTCCTTTTGCTTTCTTCTGTCCATGTCTCCTCAAGAGCTGCAAACCATCTCAGCTGCTACACCCACAGCTGCTTCTTTTCATTTATCCCAACAGGAGGGATATAAAGCATGAGCACAGGGACCTCCTGCTTCCCGACCTCACCTCCATATGGGACTGTTCAGGCAAATTCACACCTGGGCCTGGATCACAAGTCCTGCCTTCTCACATTAAGCCTCTCCAACAACGCTGTCTTTCATTAGCAGGTACCTGACCGTCCACCAAAGAAACGGTTTCTCTAACACAAGGCAACTGTTTTGCCAACTATGCTCTAAACTCCAATTAAATCCCAACACCTCCCCTCCCAGGGGAAAGGGATGGTATGCAACTTTCTGGACAAGGAACTCCTGCACACCTCCCAACATGCAGGCAGTTTCTCAATAGCAGCATTTTACTGTCTAGGAAGAATAATTTTTTTTTTTCTGCGAAATCTACTTACATGCTGATACTCAGGAAAAAAATACAATGTAATACAAAGAGTATATCAGTCTAATATAAAATGATCAACAATCTGATTTGAAAGGTAGAAACCCTGTACAGCGCCTCCAGGGCAATCTTGATTTTATCTGTGCTTCAAAAAAAATGTTCCCACTGAGAATACTCCAAGAGTTTCCTCCTGCTGTCCATGCTGAACTGCCTTCCCAAGAAGAACCTTTTGAACTCTGGGATGTCAACAAAGATCTCTCAAGAGGATGAAACATCTAAGGCTATGGAGTCAGCCAAAATTTGGATAAGAAAAATCAGTCCTCTTCTGTCTCTAGCAAGGCTCTGTGTTCCCACTTGCTGAGTGGGTGTTCCACTTAGGGAAAGGCTGAAGTAGGGTACCCGGGTGGGAATGTCACGGTTTGTGTCTCAGCAGCTCAGAGATGCTACATGGCCCAATTCTACCTTACCATCATGAGCCACAAGAAGGACAGGGGCTAGGACTTATTTCATATACTCTTTGGCCACTTTATACACATAGAAATAATATGTCCATGGGTCCTAAAGATACCTTATATACTTGCAAAAATGCCAGGACTCCTTAACTTGAAAAGAAACTCCTTTGCTGGTCCAAACCCAACAGAGCACTCCGTGGACCCACCACAACCCAGGGCATACAAGAACACACCTACTAATTCCTTCCTAACTAACCAGACAAATGACCTTTTCCAACTTGACCCACTTGGGAGGAAATGAACTCTTGAGCAGTTTAGGAGCAAGGAGTGGCTGACAAGAGACAGAAGGAAAAGGAAGGATACAACCTGTCAGGAGCCTGTAGCAGTCACTGGAAACAACAGCTAATACAATATGAAAATCCTAGGGATACAGTGATTTTTACATATAATACCCTCACCTTCCTCGCCCCTAAAACTGTCAAAACAATGTTGCCAAGAGTTAAAAGACTTGTGCAAAATGGCTTCCACAAAATCTGGTTTCCTTTAAAATAACTGTAAAATATTATTGTATTTAAGAGCCTAGACACATCACCTCCTGAGCACAGCACACTCTTCGGCATTTCTCTCAGGCACTCAACTGTGTAGGAGGCAGCCACAAGAAGCCCCTCTCTGCATGCAGAAGCCTCTCTCTGCAGAACTTGGTAACCCTCTCTACCCTCCAGCGAGACATTAAGCAAGGGCAAATAAGTACCTCCTCACCCCAAGCGGATGGGGTTCCAGGGGTCATAGGCAGGTCAGCATTAAAGGAGAAATCCAAACGAAATATAAACACGGTATTGTGGAAAGCAGACCAATCTCCCCAGTGCTCTGGCCAGCATTAATCTCGGCATCAGCTGTGGTGCACAACCTAAACACACTGACCAGGCAGCTCATCTATCTGGAAGCTGTCATCTCCTGGAAGCTGGATGCCTCTGAAACAATCCATGGTCCAAGCTGGTTTAGGAACTTCTTGATGGGTCAAGAATGGTGGGCAGCATCGAGATGAGTTTAGAGCCCACCAACTGGCCCACATGGGTATGCCGGAGCCACCTGTACCCAACAACCTACTTTTGCTCCTCTCCTTGTGTTGTGGGCATTTGCTCTTTAAATAACCACCTCTTGTTCATCAAACTGTGCAGACGCACACCCTCAGTGGTGGCTTTGCAGACCCAATTACACCCTCAAAGCACTGTTCTATACAGTCAACTTATCCCAACTTAGTGGTTCTCAGCTGGACATCTAGCAATGGACACTAGAGCAGGGCTGCTGGCACCTAGGGGTGGAGTCCAAGGGTTCCCTACAGAGTACATAGCCTCTCACAGTGGCAGAGTGCCAAGGCCGAGCAACAGAAGGATGGTGGCTCTAACTGTGTGGACCACACAGAAAGCACACAGTACAGGCCCGAGAGTGTGACTGCCCAGCACGTAAGTATTTTTTTAAAAATGCAAAAACCATCCATTTCTCTTTAATACTCTTGTCCTCTTCCCTTATACTGCCTTAAAGCCCTTAACAAGCAAACACCAGGGGCAATATGGAGTCATTTCAAGGTTGTTGCCCTTTTCAGAAGAGAAGGCCAGCGGCTGGCTAAGCTTTTATCTCAGGAAGATAAATGAAGGTTCTGTCATAGGAGTACCTTGACAACAAACTTGTGACAGGGAACTGGAGTGAAGGGGAGGGGATGGGGAAGAATGGGAGGGGCGGGGAAGGGAAAGGAGGGGAGGAGTATGCAAAGGAAAATAGTTATTAAGGAGGGTAGGAGGACAGATCTGCTAAGGCAAAAGAAAGAGATGCCATTGAGAAATGGGCAGGATTTAAAAACCAAAACCAAACCCGTTTCTTCAGCACCCTGAGAGGCAAAGATGCAAGCACTTCTGTTATCAAGAAGGGTACCAGAACCACAGACCCAAGACAGCATCTTACAGGAAAAGCCCCGGGGCCTCCGCCACTGCAGGCACACAACCCTGCAGACCTTTCAAGCTACCAGATGCCCATCCTCACTTCAGTAACCCTGTCACTGGAAGGCAAGCACTGAAGGCCACCCACAAATTATTTTTTGAGCCTTCACCCTATCCTCTTCCTTCTGCCCCTCTACCTTCCTAAGCCTGGGGCCATCTCGGAAGTCTCCCTGGATTTTCCTACTGACTTGTCTATAGACGCTAATCAACCTTTCTCAGGGGTTTTGGGCAGGCACAGAGAACCTGCAGTGACCAAATAGCTCTACGTGGAAATAACCATTTGTGTTTTTGTGTTTCTGTGACAGTAGGTGCCCACTTTTGGGCCATTCACAAGTAAGCTTCTATTGACATCTATGACATTAAAAAAAAAAAAAATACACCCTAAGACTCAGAGTGGCACCTCACCCCATAATGGGCAGTTTCTTCAAGTACACCAACATCTTGACAGAATAAAGTAATCACATATGAATGGATGATGTGTATTTGTGAGAAAGGAAGGCAGGGAGAAGACAATAGCTTCTTCCTGTCCTGTGAGCGGGTTCATAAGCTATGCTGCTATGAAAAGTCAAAACAAAGATATGGATGTCAAGGAGATTCCATAATTTTCTGGCTGTATTAAAACTCTTTGGCAGATAAAATACACATAGTAAGCTTGAGCACAAAGGTAACTCATCACAGATCTTTTTTTTTTAAATGAGAAGAGAAATATCCTTTCCAAACTGTCCTCCAGCTTCCCAGCCTCCCTTTTTCCTTAAAATCTTAGTCTTTTCTCTCTTCTGTTGCTTAACTGGAGACATGTGAGACCATCCGTGTCTGGTGTGTACAGCCAGCTCTTGGCTCCTGTAATCACACCCAGAACCTGAAGAAAGCATCATGTAACAGATGACTTTGCTGACAGTGATGAAGAATTTAACTAAGAGACTAGAGCAAAGATGACCCTAAGCTTGGGTCTGCGCTCATTTTAATCCGTTGACTTCTACTGTCACCCACAACCATCAGGAATTCACTGCAAAAAGCAAATGCTCACAGTACTCTCGGGGCTGCTGACACGAACACTAAATCTGATATGCCATACCAAATGTTAACATTGAGTTCCTGTTGTCAAGTTTACCTACGTTTACAGAACTTACTTCTTGTAGAAGGCAAGAATAATAAATAAGTGAATGAATGAGACCAAGGGACAGCATCAGGCTAAGTGACCACCTGAATCAACCGTAGGCAGAGAGAACATGAATGGACATGTAGACCACCATTTACGGCCATGGTTTGAAAGATCCTCATTTGAAAAAGAGACAACTGTTACATGGAACATTATATACATATATGATCATGTTATAAAAAATAAAATAACAGATGTTGTTTGAGTTCTAGGGCTTGTGACAATTCTACCTGGAGTACGGTGGTTGCTCAAAAAGTTGGGACAGAGTATTAGGCCTGAGAACCAATGAGCCATACTAAAATGTCAATGCCTGGAGTTTGGAAGTAGCTCCGCGGAGGAGTGTTAGAAGAGAATGATGGTGAATAGGGTTCATCTCCTATAGAAGTAAAAAAGAAAAATCCTCAAGACGCCAAAAGCAGGCCAAGGGCCTGCCTAAGGTGTGCCCTCCCTGGCACCTTCCCACTCAGCCAGCCCCTTCCTACAGCTCACAGAATTCTTGAAACAATGTTTCTATCTCTATAAGCTTGTTGAAATCTATGGAAACATCTGCTACAATTACTAAACACCAGATTGTTGCATAGCCACTCTGTGGAAAAGGCCAACTGTGTAGCCTAGCTCTGTTTCTAGTCTACAGCCCTATGGTCAGTTCCTGTAGCAGGGAACTTGGGTCCTGGTGGTTACTTCCCCGTTCCAGGATCTTGCAGTGTGGCATGGTCCTTCTACACCATCTTGCCTCCTGTCTCTCCAGTACCTTTCCTACCTCAAGATATCCACTAAAGTCTTCTTTCTCCTAATTTAACTTTCATGAACCAGTTCAAGCGTGAACACATACACACTCAGTGAAAATGCACTGAATTCTTGCAGTCTGAAGCACAAGGCACCCTGCAGTATCTCCACCACAGCGCCAAGGAGAGTCAGAAACATTACATATACTAAGGAAACTTGTTGCTGGGGACATAGTGAGTACTCAATAAAACTATTCTCTGAACTACCAATGACAAAGTGAAGTGGGTAAATTACCTAATGGAATCAATCCAAGAGATACTTTTGTACTCATTAACCAAGCTACTTAAGGCAGGAATGTGTTCTGGTCTTAACAATTAGGATTATTATTTTAATTGTCACTTTTCAACTAAATACTCCACCATTAGTCTGCAAAACACTGAAAAACTAGGTTAACAGAATATTCTGGAAGGTTAGTTTCCAAGAGCATCCCGACACTGGTTACCTAAGAAATTACTCATTAACTCCAGTTTCCAAATTCTGTCTTGGGTGGCTTACAGTAGGCATGCTCCAGATATTTGGAGTTGAAACATCTGCCCAACTACCCTGATGTCCAAAGCAGTGCTTGCCAGAGGCTAAAATGTTTTCAAACAAGGGCTTGGTACTTTTCAAAGAGTTAACTGAGAAACGACTGACAAAGAAAGGAAAAAAGGAAAAAAAAGCCTATAATCACAAACAATATAAAAGCTTCCACGGTGGTGAAAATGGGGTGTGCTGGGGGGGAACAGCAAACCTATTTTCAATTTACAAGTCCTTTTATAGATCAGGTTCCATAACCCCCAAATTGAGGAACAAAAATAAAAGACTTGAGACACACAACACACTCACACACTGGGATGGGGCTCCGATGGCCCCTCCCATCAAACCTGCTGCATTCTTTAAAAAAACAAAAAACAAAACAACTTTCTTTCTTGCAAGGCTGCCAAACACTGCCTCCCCAACAATAATTCCATTTTAAAAAAACCCCACCCACGAGAAAACATTAATCTACTTTGCAAAAATGTGTTCCAGTTTGCGCTTTACTATTTTTTTTCAACTCTCCCCCCACCCCACCCCTTTTTTTTTGTACCTTGAGACAAATGTTTTTTTCCCCCCCAGAGTTGAAAGCTGTCCAAAAACAGGACCACACACGCGGCCGCCTCCGCAGGCCCGCGCGGCGCCCGCCCCCCGCGCGCCCAGGGGGCGCGCACACTCCCTGCAGCCAGAGGGGTGGCCTTGCCCTCCACCCCTTCTCCTTTCTCCGCAAACGCGGTGGGTGGGTGGGGGGAGGGAAGGAAGCAGAGGCTGGGAGCCCGGATCTGAGAGGCTTTCCCAGGCCGCGGCTCCACGACCGGAGCCAGGCAGGCGACCGTGCCGGGCCTCGAGAACCACCCCCCTACCCCGGCCCTGCAAAGTGGTCCGTCCCGCGCAGGGGCCCCGCGCCCCTGCCACTCTCTCCCACCACACCTAGCAAAGCACAGCGCCCCAAGTAGATTACAGCGCGGCCTTTGTCGGGCGTGCCTGGCTACAGGCCAGGCATGCAAACAATAAACAGTCGCCCCTGGTGCGGGCAGAGGCTTCGTTGGCTACAGGGAGGTTCTAGGTGCAGACTGGCAAATATCTTCATCAAACGGAGGGAAGGGAAGATGAAGGACGCGCCAGCGGCGCCGGGTCGCTTACCTTCCACCCACAGCTCCTCCACGTTGGTCTCGAGATTAGCTGCCTTTAATCCCACAGCGAAGGCCCCAAATATGAGGAGACCCACAACCAAAAACTTGCCGCAGTTCTTTTGAATGTAACAACCCAGTTTAAATAAGAGTCTCTGAAACTTCGCTCTCAGCCACAGCGGCGCTTTCCGGCCAGTAGCCTTCCCCTGGGGACAAAACAGAAGGAAGGAGTGAACGCGACGCCGCGGAATCGCTGTCCGCGCTCACCGGCCTGGGATGTCCCCCACCACACCCCGGGCAGCAGCAGCGGGGGATGTGGACAACCAAGGCGCAGAAACTCGCCCTCGGGGCTGGAACCTCGACAGTCTAGAGGGGGCTCTGGGGGTTGGGGGATGTGGCTGTAAATCAGGCTGCAGCGTGGGAACTGCACTCAAGGGACCAGGGGGCGCCCCCATGCGTGGCCTGAGCACCACCCCTGAATGAGACTTGGGGTGCAGGAGAGAGAGTCTAAAGGAGGAGACACTCCGAACAACCAGGCATTAGTACCGCGGACTTGGAGAGGCAGGGCCTTAGTGACTCTAGAGAAGCCAACACTACAGAACCACCAGAACAGGGAGCCCCTTCCCCTAAGTCCTGCTCCAGCCTTTGGCCTCCTCTGGTGCCCCGGAGGGCGGGTGAGGAGCGCAAGCGCACTTGGGGACAATATATTGCGACCGTGGCCCCCGGCCTGGCGTGGCTGTACGCCGGGTCCACGTGGTGAGCCCAACAGCCACAGCTCGCTCCACACACTTTTCCCCAGCCCAGCGCTAGGAGCCGCCGCAGGAGCTCACTTAGGAAGTGCGGCAGCCATCTGCAAACTTACACTATTTGTGCTCGGAAGAGGGCGGCCACAAGGATCTTTCCCTCCTCTCCCACTCCCTCCGGGTGAATTCTTTAAAAAAGGCGAGTGCACGGGGAAGAGGCCCAAGCCGGCGGGGGTCCTGACTGGGTACGGGCGGCTCCCGGGGCGGCGGAGTCCCGGTGCTGGCCAGGGCCCCAGCGGGCCTCGGGCTAGGTGCTGGCTTTCCCCGGATTCCACACATTGCAGCCAGCCTCGTAAACACAATGAACCCGGTCGTTCCACACAGCCGGACCGAAGATTTAAGGTGGCAACTTGTTTACAACCGGCCCTCTCCCCGGCTACCTGGGAGAAGAGGCGGCCCACAACCTGCAAGCGAGAGGACGTCCTCTCCCGAGAATAATTTTTAAGGGAGCAGAGATTTTAAGCTCAAAAAAAGCAGAACCGGCTGCCAAAAAAGGAAACCACCTTTACTTTGGCTCCCTCCCCTCTGCCTCTCTCCGCCTCTACTCCGCCTCCCCCTCAAAGAGGTTAAGAAATGTGGCAAAGCGGAGGCTGAAGCTGCTGCCGAGGGCAGGGGCGCGGGAGAAGGGCGCCGGGACCGGGGGCAGCGGCGCACCGCGGCCGCCCTGGAGGTGGTCCACTCAGGACGGTTTCCAAAGCTCCGGAAAAGGCTCACCAGGGAGGGCATGCGCGCGCACACACCACACACACGCGCGCGCGCACACACACACACACTCACACTCACACATACACACACACACACACGCACGCACGCACCCCTCCACCCCCTGCGGACCTCGGAAGTCCGGAGGGAGGGTTTGAAAATCTCAACCTTCATTCGTCTGCTGCTTTCTCAGGAGAGTGTGTGTGCCCGTGTGGCAGAGACCCCAAAGAGGAGGAAGAAGGGAGAGCGGAGCGGGAGGAGGGGACAGGCGTGCACCTTGGAAATCTGCTCCAGAGCGAAGGCGGCGTCGCAGTAGCTGGGCCGGTGCAGATAGTCCCGGTCCGGCGCGGCGCGGCGCGGCCCCCCGGTCAGTCTGCGCCTCCCGCCGCCGGCCTGCCCACCCAGGGCCCCGGCGGCGTTAGCAGCCGAGGCCATGTTGCCGCCGCCGCCGCGGGCTCCGGGCGCGCCTGGGCGCTCGGCTGGCGAGGACGCTGCTGGCCGCCGGGCTCTCCGGCTCCGGGTGACAGAGCCGCCGCTGCCGCTCACACGGCGGGCGCTGCGGGCGCTGCGGCCGCGGCCGCCGCCGGGGACTCAGACCCTGCGCCTTCCATTGCCACATTGCGCGTGAGTCCCGAGGTCTCTGCGGCCGCCGCTGCCCACATCCAGCTCGCGGGAGGGCGAGAGCCGGCGGTTCCAGGGCGCGCCTCGCGGTCCCCAAGTCCCCCCCAGACGTCCCCGCCCCGCGCCGCGACCCCTTCACGGCAGAAGGCGCGCGCAGACCCCCGCCGCTCGCGCCGGCTCCCTCGGCGCCCGCTGCCGGCGACGCGACGGTGCCCGGCGGGTCTCAGCGGTGTCGGGCCGGGGCAGCCGCTGCTCCCGCGGCTGCGGCTGGGGCTGGCGGTGGCGGCTTCCGAAGCGGCTGCTCGCTCTCAGGCTGCTGGGTTCGCGCTGGCTGCTCGGTCCCGGACTCTGCTTTCTTGTTCTCCTCACCGACCCGCTGGACCATTCTGCCCCCGCGCCGCGCGCCTCTCTCGCTCCCGGGACCTGGGGACTCCGCTCTGTGTGTGTGCAGCGGGCAGCGGCCGCAGCAGCTCCTTGACTCAATAGATGAGATGGAAGAAGAAAAAAAAGAACTCTCTCCATTTGGAGAAAGAGGAGGAGGAGGAGGAGGGGAGGGGGTGGAGGGGGAGAGAGCGAGCGAAAGAGAAAAAGGCTGGAACTCCCGCCCCCGGGGCTGTCAGATGGCTTGGGTTTCTGCGACGCGATTGGCTCTTGGAGGGCAGAAATTACTCAGCAAACATGACTATTATTAGCTGCTTAGCAACAGCTCACCAAAGTAGAGAGACCACCCAGGTAGGCAACCCCGTGTGTGCGTCCCCGGCTGCGGGGGGGTGGGGGGGGGTGGGCGCTCGCTCAGCGCCAACCTTCTCGCAGGCAATACTTCCATTAAGGAATGCTTCCCCCCTCCTTTCTTTCTTATTTCTTTTCTTTTCAACAGTGTCTTCTTTTTGTGAGACGCCTTTTGCGAGCGCGCGCGCATACATACACACACACACACACGCTCACACTCACAGGAGCATTTTGCCTCGCGGTAGACACGGGGGATATGTAATATTTTTTTTAAGCGCTTAAACAATTTCTGAGATTCCTCAAAGAAAACCCTTTTAGAGGCACTTTGGCCTCAAGCTGCAGCAAATACTGGGAGGTCCGGCTTGAATTCCCAGGCCTGCACCCGTAATGACAGGGTGGTGGATAGTGCGCCAATGTGTGCCAATTTTTTTTTTCTCCTCTTTTCTTTTATAACCAAAGGCAAGACTTAGACTCTCGCAGGGAACAACGCCTCGTATTAAGATAAACAAAATGGAAAGTTAAAGAGGAGAGCAAGGATGTTGGGAAAAGCCACCCTTTTTAAAAATCCCTCTCACTCCCCTAGCACACCCCACCCCACGCAAACACACACACACACAACAGCACAGTCCAATTTGAGTAAGTTTGTAAAGAGAAGCCAGAAACACCGTCTCGTAGAAGTAGAGGCTTTTTTTTTTTTTTTAAATTTGAATCTTTAATATATAAAAAGAACCATTTTTTCAGCAGGCCAGAGAAATGGACTGAAAGATTTCCTGATTATTTGGGGTTCATCTGGACTCCCCATTAATTAATCACATTCTTAAATAAAGTCGGTCTTAAGCTTTTAAAAAAAAAATTCGGTATGCATCCTGTAATATTTACTAGCGTGACGCAGAAGGGAATAAAGGCTTTGATGTCGAATTCATTTTAAACAGTTTGTGCTTAGATCCGGATAGTGAGTCCAGTGTCACTAAGATTTCTCGGGGATTCGCTTTACATTGAACATAAAAGGAAAACAAACAAACAAACAAACAAACGACGACGAGAGGGGAGGGAAGTGAATCCTGGAGCCAGCGACAAATTAAAAATTAAAGTATGCAACTACGCTCTTTAAAAGTAAAAAAAAAAAAAAAAAAAAAAAAAAAAAAAAAAAAAAAAAAAAAAAGGAAAGAAAACACATTCCATTCTCCAATAAGTTTTCAAGTTCCTCCTCTCTGCAGTAGACACCAGACCAAGAAATACGGGATTTTGCTAAGTCCTATTTTTCTTTTCCGATTTGAACTGCAGAGGGAACCGGAGTAGTGAGTGAGTAGCCAAATGAAGCCGTGAAATGGGGCAGTGTGGCTTTAAGATGCACACGGTGTGTGTTCATTGAAAAAAAAAAAAAAAGAAAGAAAGAAAAGGAAAGAAAGAAACCCAGATGGAGGGAAAGGGGGAGGAGCAGGAAAGAAGGCGGAGCCTGGTTCGCCACGTGACCCACACCAAGAGGCCCATCCGCGCGCCCGCGTTAGTGCGCGGCCGCGCGCTCCGGCCTTGGGCCCGCGGGCGGGCGCGGGCGCGGGAGCAGCAGGTAACAGGGGGCGGCGCGCTGGGACTGAGTTCTCCGAGCCCTCACAGCGGTGCGCACCGCCACCCCAGGTCCCGGACGGTTTGCGCGCCCTACCGGAGCGGACAGACCTGCGGGACACGCTGTAGTACATTCCTAAAGGCGGCCCGGCCCCCTTGTGCTGTCCAATGCGCGCGCGGCCTCCCCGCTGGCGGCCAATGGCAGCGCTCCGGCCCTTCCATTCAGCGGCGCCGGCTGCGGCTGGCTAAGGGGCGCGCGGCCACCGGCTGAGCTTGCGGCTCAGGGGTGGGGGTAGGGGAGGAGGCGGTCTTCCCCTCCCACCAGGCTCCAGTCCTCTGTAGCTGGCCAGCCTGCCTCCCCTCTAGCGTTGTCTCCTTCAGGGCTTCCCCAGGACGCCTCGCCATCCTGAATTCCAAACCCGCAGAATTCGTGCGTTTCCTTAAGTGGGGTGGTGAATCTGAGAGAACAGAGACCAAGTAGATGCATTTGGGGGTGCTCACAGGATAAGGAAGAGGACCTGGGTGCCGCGCCAGCGCGGAAATTCAAAACTCTTAACACCAGGGTACACGTGATTTTCAAAGGACTAACTTTCGGAAGAGCTGCTAAAAATCCTGAAAAGAAGGCGTGCTGAGTGAGGGGAAGGTACTACCTTAACCGCGAGTCAAGTGCTGAAAGCAGGCCTGTTAAAACAGGGGTCAATCCCTACTCTGATAAATGGTTTGGTTATCAGCATAAGGGTGGACTGCTATTTCAGCTTTCGCATTTCGTGCTCTTAGAGTTTAGATTGTTTTTCGAAACTTGAGGGTGTCATAACGAGTTCAAAGGTCAGTTCTTTCTTTCTTTCTTTCTTTCTTTCTTTCTTTCTTTCTTTCTTTCTTTCTTTCTTTCTTTCTTTCTTTCTTAATTTGAAGCTTGCTGTATGTATGGCAGGCAAGGTAACCACATAGCCCTATAAAAGTTCTTTCCAAATTTTTTACAATGTTTTACTTCTAAGTATTTGGTGTTTTCCCCTCCCAGGTTTTTACTTCTTTGGTTGCTGTATAACTGTTTGGATTCTGGGATTCTAGAATGAAACCACAGCCTAGCTATGCAATGCCTCTTCTACTCGGGCGCTTTTCCTTCGGTTTGACTTAATTCTTAAACGTTTTGAACATGGAACCCCGAGGTTTGCAGCGCTATGCAACCCCTCGCCCGCTGATAGGTTAACTTTTCAGCGTCTTAGACAATGGTCCTGACCTGTAAATTCTACCCGTAGGTTTCAGGACGCAATCCACAGGCTCTCTCTAACAAGCACTATCTTAATCTCCCGGCCCCCACCCGCCGCTTCCCCTGTGGTCTGCTTTTTTCATAGAGATGAATTACTTTGGGGATCTAATTGGCCTTGTTTCTGTAACGTTTTAAGAAAGGGAAGAGGAGCCAGTCTAAAAAGGCTGCTCGACTTGGGTGGTCAGGGCCGAGGCTGCCCCCAATTTGCCTCATTGCTGATGCATGCGAGTGTGACATTCCCGGCGATAATGTTGTTCCTAATCAATCTACCCTTATTTACATTTGTAAGCATTGTCGGCTTTAATATGCATGCCCTGTGCAGGGGACCGCTGAGCCACACCGGGTTTGTTAACTTCCAGCTAACCGCAAGGATTCCACAGACCTGAGGGGCAGAGTGGAGGAGCCAGGCCTGCTAAGGTGCCTGCAGGCAGTACAGTCCCTTTAAGGGTCTTTGCCTGGTGGCTCCCCAAATAACCCAGCGCTTAGGGCCTTCACCAGCAGGAGCTGCCAGCCTCTGTGAGGCCACTGCTGAGTGACCATCCTCTCTTCCAGCTCAAGTTCAACTGAAAACATAAACTGTCAATTTTTTTTTCTCTCCCCATCACGAACCAGGTCTGAGTCTATAGTTTCCAAAACAGATTCCTTCAATGCTCTGGATTCCCTCACTGTCTTCTCCCCACTCTGTTCCAGGGCTTCAGATATCCACAGCCATGCCACACACATTTCAAAAATGACATCAGATTGTCCAAGTGCTAAGATGACACTTGAGATAAAACATCTGTCCTTTGTGTGGGAATGTTCCAATGTTGCAAAGTTAGGGGTGCCGGACTTGTTGAGGCTTAACTTTTCACTGGCTTCTCAGATGAAACTGAGAGAATCTTTAAGATCCATAATCATGTGGTCATTTTTGCAGTATACAAGTCAATAAAGGGGTAACGATGTTCCAGCCATTTGATCTTAGGCTTAGTCATAATTTTCCCCATCAAGTTTAACAGTCTTCCAGAAATCGAAAGAATTGCAAATATGATCCTAAGTCCTACAATATTCTTGTTGCAAGGTTGGGATGCAGAAAGGAAGGGGGTGGGATGTTTTATTTATAGATGTCACAAGGGTAGGAAAGAGATAGGGAGGGGTTGTGGTGTTCTATGCATGGATGGGTAGCCCAGGATACAGGGCATGCATGGGAGGCCAGAGCCTGGGCAGTCCTAAGCGTCTTGGATAAAAGTTAGGTCTTAAACCAATCTGACAATCTTGCCCCATTTTCTTGGCCCTTATTCTAAGATTGTCTTATTTGCTCACTGGCAGACTCTGTATGTATACAGACTGTACAAGGAGATAGCAGAAAGTGAGCCTAAAAAGGGTTTCAGGGAGGAGAGAAGGAAAGATCCAGAAACCAACCATTGGGCTTGACTCCCCTCACTTCTCTCCATCCCCAGTTTCCTGCCCTTACTAGCCCCCCCAACCCCCCACGCCAAAGGAAGGGGAACTGCCCTAGCCAACTTGTCAAAATAATGCTGCTAATTACCTCTGATCTCCTTTAATGGGAAGCTGCTCCCAACTCCACAAAGGAGTAAATGAGAGGTCCACAGCGCAGACCCAGGAGCTTACAGTGAGCTGGGGATGGGGAGGATAGCCAAGAGGAGGTACCCTCAGAAGGTCCCAGAAATGTCTGAGTCAGTCCCTGACTCAGGTTTAAATACTTGAAGAATTAAGCTTTCTGCAGTACCAAAAAGCTACTGATATTCTTTTGCTAAGAATGTCACCAACTGCAGAGTGTTCAATGAGCTTGACAGGAAACTCAGCATGGACCCCTATATTGACTCCTCCCTTAATCTTCTCTCAACATCTCCTTTGCTACACTCTTCCACTGTGATGGATAGAGATGTGTTCTTGAAGCACCCAGGCATTTTTTTTCCTCCATCCCTCTCCCATCTTCTCTCTGTCACCCTATCTACAATTTCTGTCCCCTGCTCTGACCCTGGCAGAAAGCATACAGTGCATTTCAATACTCCCTGCCTTTGGGTCCTGTGTGATGAAAAAGAAGCTGAGCAACATGATCCCTTTGACCCACTGCTGGAGCAAATTTATTAGAGATATAGGCATGAGAAATAAGAGGGAAGTAAAACAATTCCAGTTTATTCTGTGTCTTTCTTTCATACTCCTAATCTGGTTTACACATCACGCCTACATGTCTCTATAGGGCATTATACACTGTGGCACAGGCTGTAGAAAATAAAAGGTGGGGGGTACAGAACAGGGAAGGTGGGCATTTTAATCCATATTTATCTTACAAATTTCTTATCTGTAGACAATTGAAAGCAATCTGTTAAACAGCCTCTTTTCATAAAACAGTTCCAAGTGGTGCTAACTCCTGTTCAAACAGTTTGTCAGATTATGACAAAAATCTATAACCAGAAATTAGATACACTTCTCACAATGAACTTAAAGTTAATACTCCAAACTGAGAATTGGTGTGTATTAAGATCATAGGGTCTATTGGTGTCACTTTGGTTCAACATTTTAATTTAAAAAGATCATAGATTCAAAGGCGTTTATTGCCTGATGGAAGGACGCTGGGTGACAGCTGGAACACACACATTCACAGTTGAAAGGCCCTTGTTTTACAACACAGTGCACAAAGCACCTGAGGCAACAATGTATCCTGAAGAGCCACCCAGAAATAATAAGTTACAGTAACAAAGGATGACAGCAAAAAGCATTGTCTTGCTTTGTGGAGGCAACTAATTGCATGTTCAAGTACGGGAACCAAGAAGAAGAAAAACCCGAACACACACAGAATGATGAAAAATGACCATTGTGGTTCAAGACCTCAGTGGTTCAATTATTTAACTATTTAGAGGCACTCAGTAAGTCTTCATTATTTCTGCCTAGCGCCAAGGGAGGAAGGAAGGATAAAAAAGAAAGATGACCGTCTCACGCCCGGTGCAAGACAACACGGGTCTCTGGTGTCCTTCGTGGACAAGATTCCTTACGGTGGTTCTTGTGGGACAGACGCTGGCATCAGAAATACACTAGGCATCTTAAACGGGCTTACATACATGAAGACATACCACGTGTCACCGAAAGCAGTCTTTGGGATCAGGAGGGTCCCTGTGTTGGGACCAACCCATTCCAAGAGGGTCTGGGTCAGTAAGACCCACTTGGAGGCTCCCCTGAGGCCGCACACAGCGTTCTGGGCACTGCGCCACCCGCCCACCTCTTTAATGGGTGGCAGGCACCAGAGTGCCCGATTCCGTAGGCGCAGGAGTCAGCACACACCCCTCTCCTCTACCCATGCCCGGCGGTGAACTCAAAGCGCCCTTGGCCTCTTTTCTTCCCACCAGCCGCAGCTGGCAGGAGTCCGCCTCTTTGACAAGGCGCATCTCTCGACTCTAGGTGTTGCGTTCGGCCAGGTGTCTGCGCGCACCGCCGCCGGCCCTACATGTGGGTGCGTGGGTCCCCTCCAGCTGGCGTCCCCTGCGCGCAGAAAAGCGTCTGCGGTGCGTGTGCTCCCTTTAGCAGCCCCCTGCCCTCCCCTGGCGCTGTCACTCTCGCCACCAGCCCTTCCATCAGCTGCACTGCCTGCACCGGCCAGACAGCAGCCATCACCCGGCTCGAAGAGCGGAAGCCAAGGTGGCGACCCTTTCAAGCATGCAAATGGAATCCCAGGCGACCCCCTCCGTGGGAACTCCCCCCGGAGCCGTTCCCCCGCGCGCAACAGTCCGCTCTCCTCCCTGCCGATTCGGCCTAGGGGCAGGGGTCCCGGTTTGCAGGCTGAAGGCGAGCGTGGGGACGCCTTTCCGGATCCTGCACCCTAGGAGCTGCAGCCATCCCGCCGCCCGCCCTCCTCTCCGGCCCGGGAGTGGGGTCGGGGCTAGGCGCGAGGCGTTCCCGGGGGCGCGGCGCACTCACCATAGCCGGCCTCAGCCCCTGGCCGGAGCGCAGCTGCCGATGGCGCGGACGCTGGCCGTGAGGTTCACATCAATTCCTTTTATTAATTTCCCGGGGCCCCCCTTGGCTGGTGCTGCGTGGCTCTGTCTTCTCCCTGTCTTTCTTCGTCTCCCCCGGGCCCTGTCGCCGCGGGTCTCTTTGTCTGCCCTGTCGCCGTCTCTTCCCCCCCCCCCCCACCCCCCGTCTTCGTCTTCGTCTTCTCCTCCTCCTCCGTCTTTACAAAAGGAACGGAAAGTGTAAAAACCCCGGCGCGCGGGGCCGCCGCAGGCTTTCGGTGGAGTGCGGCGCGGACTCACAATTACAAGCCTGTTTCTATTAAGCAGGTCCATGGCCCTCGGCGTGGGTGGTCTCCGCGCCATAGGCAGGACCTGTCAGGGTCACGTGACGGATCCGAAAACTTTACCCCTTTACAATAAACTCAAGGAAGGCAAAGTAAACTGGAGGAACGTGCTATCAGCAGCCCTCCTGGGTAAACAGGCTGCCCTCCCCGCCGTCCTGGGAGGCGCCCGGCCCAGCGAGCCCTGGCGAGCCCTGGCCGCCCCCTGAACGCCCCCCGCGGCCTCAGTGCGGGGGGTCTCCAGGGCCCTCTCCGTCGCCAGCCGGACCCCCCCGCCCCCATCCAGGGTGGCTGCCTTCCTTTTGGCGGTGGTTCCGGAATCCTGGATTGGGGAGGATACGCTGAGCGAGCAAGGAAGTGCGTTTTAGCATCCCCCGCTGCCTGAAAGGGGGTGAGGGCGCCCCCAGGGCTTCCAAAAGACATCACCCTACCCCTGCCCGGCTCGCATTCCCGTGAAGCGCTGAGTAGCTGTCAGCGTTGCATTTGACCATCCCCAGACCCACATCAGGGTCGTGGGCATATCACAGAGGTTTCCTGGGAAAGGAGACCTGTGTGGGTGCTGGGTTTCGTGGCGGGTGGGGGGGTGTTGTGTTGTTTTGTTTTGTTTTGTTATTGGCTGATCCGGGAAGCCAGTACTTCTGAAGACACCAAGGTGGGACTCCTTAGAATCCAAACTAGGAAAATGGCTGAGGTATCCTAATTGATATTTGCTTCCTTTTCCCTCCAATTACTGTGGTTTTGGGGGGATACCACCCAAATGATCCCACCCACGCTGCCTTCCCCTACCAGGCAACCTCGGGTGATTGGTTTGGGGTGGAGGTGCTGGTGGGTTGTGCTGGGCCTCTCCCTTTGAATTGCAAGGGCCTGTTCAAGTTAAAGCAGCGTGTTTCTGTTCAATTGCTGGGTACACCATGGTTCACATAGAGCTGGGAGATGACATTTATAAAGTTGAATTATAGATGCAAAGGCAAGGAGGTCAAGATGACAAGCTCTCAAGAACTCACTGGCTGATCTTCAAGCAGAGCCACTTGACCAACCTTGTGCATGTTAGGCAAACCTCCAGCCCTAAGCCACACCCCAGCCCCAAAAACTGGCCTGTGGGCTCTTCATTCTAGCTAACTGTGATTAGGTGTGTGGGAACATGCCCAAGCCCATAAGTTATTAAATAATAACAATCCCAGGAGTTGCCATTTATCCCTCCCCCATGGATGATGTTCTTTAATAGGGTCATTTGAGTTCCCAGAATGTTTGCACTTGAAGAGCTTTAAGTAATTAAGCATCGGAATGCTGGACAAACCTGTGAATTAGGCTAGTCTAGCAATCGATTTCGTGCCAACTGACTTTAGTCAAAATGAACTAAAATGAACGTTCACCAAATGCTGGTTTCTGAGTCATAACTGAAGAAAAGAAAGAATGAAAGCAAGGAAGGGAGGGAGGTAGAAAGGAAACCAGAAAAAGAAGAAAGAGAAAAGAAAGGGAGGGAGGGGGAAGAAAGAAGGGGAAAAATGAGGGAGGAAGAGAAAGCAAATTAAACAAGGGGGGGAAGGAAGGAGTAAAACAATAAAAGGGGGAGTAGAAAAGGTGAGAGGGAAAAAAGAAGGGAGAGAAAGGAGCCTCTCCCCCACAAGACAACAAAGAATATGCCAGTATCTCCCTTGACATTCCCTCTCAGGACCTTCCTCTTCATCTACAAATGTGAGTGGGCTACAGAAGAAACAGCTATACCATCAAATAGAGTCATCTAGAATATGAAAGAGAAAGGAGATAAGAACATGAGAGAGGTATGCAAAGGACATTTGGATGCCCCTAGTAAAAGCTGTTAGATCTGCTACTTTGGTGGGAAAATTCCAGGAGAGCTTATAAAGTTGGTGTTTCCTGGTTAAGAGTAAGTCCCTCGCTTGTAGCATGCTTGGCTACTTCTTTTAAATTTGGTCAGGGCTGATAAGAACCAATTACTGGTTTGGGAGGGCCTGAGTTAGCAGTTTCTGTGCTTCTGGAGGCTTCTTTGGCAGTCAATTTGCAAATACAGAATTCAGCACAGGGTCTTGGGACAGGCCTGGACAATGAGGGACACTACTGACCTTCCAGAAAAGCATCTCCACTGGGAGTATAGAAGGCAAGACACACACAGACAAAGTGACGCAGCCACACAGCGTTTGTGGCCTTAGTGAAAACACAAGTCTATCATCCATATAACTGAAATATGTGCTTATATTTTAGTTCCCTACCTTGAAATTGGGAGAAGCTCTCTTTTCAGTGCAAATACTTGAACTTGAGCAAGGATAGCACAGTGAGACAGGAAGAAGCAGGCCTTTGGTACTGAAAAGGAAAAAACAAACAAACAAAAACACGGGGAAGGGGTAGATCCACCCGCAAACAGCCTCTCCTGGAGCAGCCTACCTCTTCTTTTCTTTGGAATCAATCTTTGCAAAATTTGCTAAAATTTCCTTTTCTCTACCCACTTCATGTTCCAAGTACTTCACCCTCTTGCTGAAGAATATTCCAGGGGAGGGTGATACTTTTTGGCATGTTTGAGAGCAGAGCAAAGGGGCCTTTCTCCTCAGACGGCTATTTCAGTGTTTGAGCACTGCTTGCTTATGGGTCATCCCTTCCAGAAAGCCAGCTTTAGAGCCATTTGGCTACCAGAAAACAGCCCAACTCTGGCTTGTCTGGACTGATAAACAATTGGTATGGAAGCATTAATTTTAAGGCTGATGAGCTACTAGGCAGTAGAGGTTACCTTGGTTTTTAGAACATACCCAGAGGAATAATTCCGAAAATGGAGATTTCAGGGCAGGGCCTGATGGAGACCGAAAACATCAGAGAAGAAGGACTTTTGAAGCAGGTCTGGAAACAGACCACACAGTGGATGATCAAATCTGTGGCTCCCCAAATTGTCCCACCTTTGCCTGTCTTTCTGAATATTTTGGCAGAGGTGTTGCTGCTCTATACACATGCATGCACACATACACATGCTCATGTGACCTAAGCACTTCCATTCCTCTGTCCTCCACAGTGAGCACCAATACCTGGAAAGCTTTCAGATGAATAACAGCTTCCTAAAGAGACATTAGCCCACAGTTGCAAGGCTCTTCCCATCAGGGCAGATACTCTTGCCCAGAGCTGGTGACTGTACCATACTGGCCACACTTTATGTGTGGCCATCCTTTGATTCTGGTATCAGACAGGTCCTCACAAGTTTTCCTGAAAGCATTCTTGTTCAATGCATGGATTCCAGCTTTACAATGGATGTCCCCAACCCCAACACCAGCCTCTTCCCTGTGAAAAAGATAGTCACAGCAGCTAAGCCAACTGGTAGAATGAAGGCTTTGAGGACCAAGTGATAGATTAAAAAAAAAAAAAAGTTTGGAGGTGAGTATGTTTGTTGCACCATTGGGTTAGAGGAAATGAACAATTAAATTACCAGAAGACGTATTGAAAGAATCAAGGGAATTATTTAAACAGCAGGAACAAAAAGAAGAAAAACAAGATTTCCAACTGACAAAGCAATGGTGTAGCGTGAATAGAAAAATCAACACAAACAGCTTGGAAGGGAGGGAAGGAATGTGGCATAGTGAAGTATGGGTGCTTGCTTGCCTAGAGTGCACAAAGCCTGGGTCTGATCTACAGTACAGCATCAACTGAGCCTAGTAACACAAGCTTGTAATTTCAGCCGGTAGCCCAGAAACAGGGGGATCAGTAGTAGTTCAAGGTCATCCTCTAATACATAAGAGAGTATAACAAAAGCCCAAGATATATGAGAGCCTGTCTCAGGAAGAAAACGAAGGCTTGAGCATGGTGACTTGTTCCCTGAATTCTAGTGGTGTGTGTGTGTGTGTGTGTGTGTGTGTTCTTCTTACAAGGACATCACATTGACTTGACCTTTCCAAAGTATCCATCTTTAAAAGCACATTGTAAAGACTTCACATTTGACTTTGAGAGAAAGAACTCAGCCTGTAGCAGAACCTAAACTGGGTCTGAAGGACAAGTTCATTTGGAGAAGGAGTTGAAGCAGACTACCGTTAGGCCCTTCTTGATATCCAGTGCTGAAGACCTGGCCCATCATCTCTCAGAACACCATCTACACTTCCCCGAAGCTAACATGTTTCACAGGAATGCTGGTTGTCTAAGAAACTGGCTTCAGGCATCCAGCACAAGAGGAACATTGCCAGTCTCATAACGAATCTATCTTTTTTCCTGATTTCAGTAAGTTCTTTAACCAAGTACCTAGTGGCTTCCAGAGCTGGTTGCTCATCAAACTCACCTGAGGAGTTAAAAAAAAAAAAAAAAAGATAAAGACAAAAATTATCCACCATCATCCTCCCTATCTTAGGGCTGTAGAATCAGAATCTCAGACCTGGAATATGCATTTTTTTAAAAAAGCATTTCCTCTAAAGCAATTATTTAGAGAAATATTCATGGTAGGATCTAGGTGTGGACATACATGGTTACTCATGGCAAAGCTATTATACCTTCAGTGTAAGCCTAAGGTTTCTCATAATAAAACATCAGTATGAAGGGGAAAAGCTCCTCCAAGTGATTTGGCCATGCGATGGGATTTGAAGACAAAGGGCATTTGGTTATTTATTAATATATGTTTGTCATGATGTCTCCTCCTGTAGGTCTACCACACTGTATTAATGTTACTCATTCATCAAGTAAAAGATTTCTTATTTGAGCCTGTGAGGTGGTTCAGCAGGTAAAGGTGCTTGCTGCCAAGCCTGATGACCAGAGTTTGAGCCTAGAATTCCATATGGTAGAAGGAGATAAGTGACTCTGGCCTATTGCTCTTTTATGTCCACATGTGTACCCTCCCCACACTCTAAATAGGTAAGTTGATGTTTAAAGGAAAGAAAAGATTGGTGAGCCTCTGCTATGTGCACAGAGTTCTCTAGGGGTGGAAATTTGGAAAAGTCACCTTTCTTAAAAAACCAGTAAGAAATATGTTTAGTTTTTTTTTTTTTTCCCCTCTCTCCTTTAAGTGAAACAGATCATCAAAATTGAGATCCTGGCCTCCACATAGGAGCAAGACTGTAAAAAGAACTGTAACAGCAACAGCACAAACAGGAGAGAATCTGAATATTCATCTAGGTGGAAAAATAAAGTATGGGATACACAATGGAATTCTGCAAAGAACTAGAAAGAAGCAGAAGACAGACTTTAGGAGCATGACCACAGTGAAAAGTCTGGCTCAGGAGCAAGTCTCCTGTGTTAGTCAGGGCTCCCTGAAGGAACAAAGATGATAGAATGACTAGATCAAGAACACACACACACACACACACACATACACAGACACATTGTGTATAAAATCATATATGGGATTTATTAGATGGGCTTACAGGGTGTAGTCTGGGTAGTCCAACAATGGCCATCTCACAACAGAAAAGATGAGAATCAGGCCACACAACTGGATTTCTCAGCAGTCCCAATCTGGCGCTGAAGTTCTGGAGGATTCCTTGAGACCATCTGGTCTTCAGTCTACCTTGGAATCCTGAAGATGCTGGATTTAAAACTGGCCACAGTAATGGTATAGATGAATTTGCCAACAAGAGTAAATGGGCAAAAAGCAAAGAGTCCTTCTTCTATGTCCTATTATCTGGGCTGCCACCAGAAGGTGGGGCCAAGATTTAGGGTGGGTCTTCCTGCTTCAGATAATCTAATTAAGAAAAACCTTTATAGGAATGCCCAGCAGCTTGGGTTTTAGTTGATTCCAGATGTAGTCAACCAAGATTGGCCATCATATCTCCCATGAAGGCATGTGTAAATCCCATCACATAGAGCTATGGAGAAAGGCAGAGTAATCAAAACTCATTTGGGAAAGCTGTTGACCCTGGATGTGAGTTGAGGAATGTCAAAAGTAATTCAATTCATTTATTTATCAATTATCTATTTGGTGTTTTGAGACAGAGTCCAAGCTGGCTTGGGAGTTGCTACTACAGCACAGGCTGGCTTCAGTCTTGTTCCAACCTTCCTGTTTCAGTGTCCTGAGCACTGAAATTACAGACACATCTCACTACTCCTGACTTCAAAAGTAGTTTTGTTTTTTTTTTTTTTAAATGTAAACTGGGCTGCATGCCTGGAATCCTAGAAAAACAGGAGAGTGAGAGTTCAAGGCCTGCCTGAACTCAGAGCGAGCCTTAGTCCAGCCTAAGCAACACAGCAAGACCATATCAATCAACCCAACCAATTAAACAAAAACTCTACAAGTAAAAAATAAATAAGGAAATGTTTTCTTTTGTTTTTTAAAGTCATCCTCCCCATTTTCCCTTCTTCCTGTCTTCTCTTCTCTTCTCCCTCCTTCTCCCTCGATCAAAGAAAGATCTAGTCAGATGTAACCTGTCTTATGCTAACCCTGTAGCATAAGAGGAATGCAGGCTATAGGAATACAGAAGCAGGGGCCAATGTACTCAAGCCTCATCTCCTTACTGTCATGGAGTGAGAGGCATACTAGGGAGAAGGAATGGAGGACTGTTAACCAAATTAAAGGGGAAGAGAAAGGGCATCCCTCAGGGACAGTGAAAGAATCAAGGGTCTCCTGTCCTAGGGACACAGACCCTGTTTGTGGACCCCAGCTGGATCAAGCTCCAAGGTGCCATCATGTTTTCCCTGTATTAGCATTTGGTAAAGGCCAGAAAGCTAATATCAACTTAGCTTAAAATGACTATACATTTTTATTTTTATTTTTATGTGCATTGTTGTGAGGGTTTCAAATTTCTTAAGAATTGGAGTTACAAACAGTTGTGAGCTGTCATGTGGGTGCTGGGAACTGAACCTGGGTCCTTTGGAAGAGCAAATAGTGCTCTTAACCACTGAGCCATCTCTCCTGCCCCATGACTATACATTTTAAGCATGACTTTGGTAATAACTTTTTCGATATTTTGAAATAATGCTCTCTTTAGTTTCCTTAGGATACTATGATTAAAACTCTGCATTATAAACAATAAAAATTTCAAACCATGCTAGAGAGATAACTCAGTGGCTAAGAGCACATACTACTCTTCCAGAGAATCCAAGTTGGACTTCTAGAACCCACATCAGGAAGCTCACAACTGCCTATAACTCCAGCCCCAGGGGATCTGACACCTCCAGCCTGGACTCATGTGCACAAACCAACCTAAAGGAAGATTGCATGCATACGTATACATACACATAGTTTAAAATAATACAAATAAATCTAAATATTAAAAATTCTAAGCCAACTTTTAACAACACAAAATTATGACCACTGAAATAATATTCGAAGAATTGGATATTATAATTTTTCTTTCTCTAACAGATATCATATGGAAATAGCATAGTGCTGGCATGTAGGTCCATTGGTTTTGTGCTTCCTTGCTGTGTCAGCTGCTTTTTGCCTTGATAGAATACCCTGGCAAGAAGCAACTTGGGAAAGAAAGGGTATACTTCCATTTCCATCTCCAGGACATAGTCCATTACCAAGAAGTCCAAGCAGGAGCCTGAACAAGAACCGTGCACAGAAGCCATGGAGAAATGCTGCTTCCTGGCCTCTCACTAATGTTTTGCTTCATTTCTTATCCTACCTGGGCCCACCTGCTCAGTGATGCCACCATCCCACCCACAGCGGGCTGGGCTCTCCTCCATCATTAGCAATCAAGACAATGCTGCAGACAAGCCCAGAGGACAATTCTGATGAAGGCCATTCTTCAGTTGAACTTCCCTCTTCCAAAGCATCTCTATGTTGTGTCAAATTGGCAATAAACACTAATCTGGATGTCTGCACAAAGTTCTAGATTTGATCCTCAGCACCATGTAGACAGCATGTGAAGAAGCATACTCTTAATCACTTTTAATCTGTATTTCTATGTGTTCTTTCTTCAGGGAGAAAATGGCAAAGTGCCACATAGTACATGTCTTGAAATTAAAAAAAAAATGTGTTTGTTCTCTGTATTCTGTCTGCCCTGAGCTTCAAAATCCATATCCAGCTATCAGTCACATTCATGTATGCAGGTGAGGTGGAGATCTTCCAAGCCCATGCATTCATTAGTGCCTAGCTCATAAACTCAGAAGCATCCATCATTAGACTCTTGAACCTCTTCCTTTGATATGACCTGCACCAGGTAACATTTTGAACACTTTGGCAGAATACCGACAGCAGTGGCCAAGGTAAAGGACTTCTACTTATTATGTCCTAAACATGTTGATAGGGGATCGAGGATGAATACATCAGTCCCAGTGGATTTTGATTACATCTCAAAAACTAAAATTGTTTTTGTATCCACACATAGTTCTCAGCCTGAGAAAATGGTCGCTTTGTCATTTTGACACAGCCTAGAACCACCTGGGAGGAAAGCTTCCGTAAAGAAGAGTCTAGATTGTATTAGCCTGTGATATGTGTATGGGATTTTCTCAGTTTAAGTTCATTGATGTGAAGACCCCCAGCCCACCATGGGTAGCACCATTCCCTAGGCAGGGTTCTGACCTGTTTAAGAGTGGAGAAAATGAGCTGAGCAAAAGCAAGTAAGTAAGTATACATTCCTTGCTCTCTACTTTCCACTGTGGATGTTATGTGACTAGCTGTTTGAAGTTCCCCCAATTATGGATTATAATCTGGAAGGAGAGAACTAACTCTCCCTAGTTGTCCTTTAACCTCCTCCACCACCCCAAAAAACAACAATAACACAACAAACAAACAAAAAACAACCAAACAAAAACCAAAGAGAAGTTTGTGGCAGATTTGTGTGTAGATAGAGAATATAACTGGGAGGATCCTCAGGTGAGGATGGGCACTTTGGTTGGTCTAACTTCTACTCAGAGGTTTCATAAAACAAAACCCTTTATCACTAGTCTGGTACAAGGAGGTTATTTAAAAATCTCAGGGTCTAACACAATGCTCTCACTGGTCCAAGGAACTATGCAGGAGAGACTACCAAACGTTTATGCTGGATTTCATTGTGCACAACTCAGCTATTGCAGGAAATTCCTTCCCGAGGCCAGATAGCACAAACTTTCTGCCCCAAAGCACTGGGGCAACCCTCTTCTAATTGTATTCAATCTCGGGTGGCTCAGGCTTGCCTTAGTCAGACTCCGTGGAGATTCATTAAACATCCTTTCTCATTGAGCCCTGGCCACATGCACTGTTCATTTGGAAGTTCAGTCAAAAGCCCTCAGAGCTTTGCTACTCCGCACAAAGTTGTCCTGTATTTGGCCAACTGACTGTTGAATAATTGGCACAGCTTTCAATGCCAACCCGAAAGAAACAGCAAAGGCAAGGAGTGCAGTGCCCAGGAGCCAGGAAGGACACACTGGTCTTCCATGAGCGCCACAGTGCCTATGATGGGTGGTCTGTGTATTGACTGAGGGTCAGAGGGAGCTCTTTCAGTACAGGGTCACGGTCCCTTCTGGATACTTGGGAACAGATGAAGTTTGTTCTCACTACTAGTACATGACCTGGGAGGAGTTAACACCCTCGCATTTTTGTTGCAAAGTCCTAAAAATAATAGCTTTCTCAGAGGTTTGTTATAACCTGGCAAAGGGAATAGTAAACAGAAAAGTGCCACACACAGCCTGAACTCAGTAAATGGAGGGCATTTTTAATATCTCATGTCGAGGGTAGTAGGTTTAAGTGGGGGTGGCAGGGCTCTTTCCTTGAGCCTCCTCAAAGCATACAGCCCTAGCTCCCAGCTGCCAGTATCTACGTTTCTTTTGCCCAGGCTCCTTCTTTTCTGGCCTTCATGCAACAAGCTAGAGCAGTAGTTCTCAATCTCTGGGTCGTGACCCCGTTAGGGGTCATATATCAAATACATCATGATTCATATCAGTAACAAAAGTGGTGAAGTAGCAACAACATAATGTTATGACTGGGTGTCACTGTAACACGAGGACCTGTATTAAAAGGACCACATCATCAGGAAGGTTGAGAATCACTGGGTTGGAGGATCTAGGGCCAGAATGATGATGAAAGTAGCCTTCAGGAAGGACTGACTGGTGAAGAACCCTCCAACCCTTCTGCTTCTCCCTTACAGTCACTATGGCTTCCTCTCTGTGCTTGGTCCCTGAGTCTAGAACAGTTCAGTTATGCTGAAGATGACTTCCATATCATATGCTTTGCCATCCCAAACCTTGCATTCAAATCTTCTTCAGGGCAGCCCAGGGCAGCCCTGGGAGCAAAAGCCCTATTTTCACCTTGATTTTAGACTTGTATCCTTTAGAAGTGTAAAGACATTCACTTCTACCATCACCTTTGGATGATTTGCTATGGCGCTTCTAGAAAATGACAGTGGAGCTTTTGCAAAACCTGTTTGTTTCTGTTTGGTAGAAAAGCATCCTGTTCTGAATGCTTCCTGGACTTGCATAATGAATCCCTCAGTGCTAGCTTCCTTCCTCTTCCCCTTCTTTCTCCTCGTTCTTGTTCTCTTCTTCCTTGTCCTACTCCCCTTCCTCTTTTTCATGTGGTGTGTGTGTGTGTCCAGGTCAGAAGACAACTCTGGAATCAGTTCTCTCCTTTGACCATTGGGTCCTGAAGATTGAACTTGGGTCTTCAGGCCATATCAATTGGGACAGTATTTTCTTATGAGCTTATTAGGGAAATTTGATGTGTCCACTATGGCAAAACACGTTTCTTTTTCTACATCCTTCAGCCTTCCCTGTTTAGTGTGGACAATATCTGCCAAAATCCCATCTCAGAATGTGCATGTCCCAGTGTCTAAAAACAACCTCACAGGTCTGACGCATACATATCTATAAGCAAAATGTGCACATGGTTGTTGTTTGCTATTGACATAAAGTGGAATAAGTTCTACCTTTCCCTCTAAGTCATCCCAATTTTTGACTGTGGAAACCACCCTGGGGACTACTTTCTCAGTCCTTTCCTAGGCACAGCCTTTTCAAGTGGGAAATGAACCATGCAGCACAGGGAGATATGTGACAAGCCTTTGTTGAGATGGCTAGGAATGGCGTGTTGAGACTGCACTGATATTCCTCTTGTGATTTCACCAAGGGATCCATATGCTGGAAAGAAGCTTCTGGGAGTTTTTGGCTTGGGGTCCAAGTTCAAGACTATCATTTGAATGTCTATGTCTTCTTCAAAATTCCCATGGAAGAAATAGTCAATGAAACAGTATTAAGAAGCAGAGCCCTCTGGAGGCAACTAGGCTGTGATTGGCTGTGCCCCCATGGGCAGGGCTAAGGCTTTATAGAAGTGTTCAGAGCTAGTTAGGTCTTTTTCCTTTTCTGTTATGTGAGTTTGTAGAATTGGGGCACACCCCCTCCCCCAAGCAGGGCCAGCCCTGATCAGGCACTGAACCTTCTGAAACCCTGATCTCAGGGGTCACACTTCTTTTCATAAATGACCCAACATATGGTAGTTGGGTTGGCAACCATGGCCTAAGGTGAGCAAAAGAAGCACTCCTTCTCAGGGCTGTGCAAGCCTTCAAAACTCTCCAATGGGATGATAAAGACTCCAACAGCATTGGAGGAAAGTGATGACCAGTACTCCTGTGGCTTCTGGGTATTTTAGACAGAGGAAGAAGCTGTCATGGCTATCTCCAGCTATATGCGTCAGGAATCAGATTAAAAGCCACCTGGGTTTTCCCAGCTCACTTAATAAAAGCTGTAGCTCTAGCTGGCCACACCTCGTGCCCCATCCCTGCCCAAGATTATTGCTTTCTGATCCCACATCCTGTCATTCACCTCACTCTTCTTCCTGCAGTTACCGTGCCCCACTTTCTTTTCCTTAAGCTCTCTAAGCTCTGTCTACACAAGGCCTTTGCTTGGCTGTCTCCATGCTGGAACATCTCTCCTCTCTGACTTGTAGACACAAACCCACTCCTGCTTCCTCCAGACCTCTGCTCAAATGTCACCTTGAAAGAGGACTTCCTTAACTACCCTACAAACTAGTACGTGTGCACCACCTCCACCTGTGTGTCCTCACACATGCACACATGCCATGAGTGCACCACCTCCACCTGTGTCCCCTTTTTTTGCACCCCTTCCTCTCAAGGACTATCGCCTGACTTGCCAGCCACAGACAGAGAGACAGAACAAGTAAGTAACTGTACTGCAGATCTTTCTGGGAAATGATAAATCAGCCAGATGCTTTCTCCCACCAGGCACAATTTGGAAGTGTCACTGAGCATGCCATTTGCTCTGCCACCCGTAGGAAAAGCCTTTTGGAAATCACATAGCAGGAAGCTATGTCTCTGGAAGTTCTGGTCTATGTATTAGGTTAGTTTCCATTCCAAGATGCTAATTTCCTATCTACCTGGCTTCCTTCTCTCTGGCTTTCAGGAAGTGTGAGGCTAAACTTGAGGCTGAACAGTACCAGCTCTGTAGAACATCTTTCTGGTTGTGATTTTTCCAGGCCCTTTGCACTTTCCCATCCATTCCGGTTTGCTTGAGACACTGTGGTATGCTGTTTATGCCATGATGTGCCATGGCTGTGCTGTAGGGACTCATTGAAGACTGGGATAAGCAGGCTTCCCAACTAACTCCATTGCCAGCAAGGGCTGGTGGCCTTCCTGACCCACAGGGCCAGTGGGAAATTTAATAATGCCCACAGCCGACAGGGAAAAGGTGAATAGAGGCAAGAGCATTGCTCATATCCCAGAGTCAAGGTCTTGCTCACATAATCCTTATGTGGACAATTATACAAATGATGAAATATAGCCATAGGCTTGTAGAATTTTCAAACTGGAAAGAATTGTGGGTAAATCCAAATTTTTCTTTTATAGAAACTAGAAAAGCTGAACAACAAGCAACTTGCTCAAGGCAGAAACAAGGGTTGAGTGTCTCTCCTCTAGCCCAGAGCTTTTTCCACAATCCAACCCACAAAGCTGTGTGCCTCATGCTTTGCCTATGAAAAGTTTTTCATGGCAGATCCTTGGAAAATGTGCAAAGAGGTTATGCCTGCGCGTGTGTGATTCTTTTCACCCCCACAGATGGTCCAAATTCAATAAACATGGGAGCTAAGTTCCTGAAGATCATTTTCCTCAAAGACTTCCCTGATTTTAATGCTCTGGCTTCCTCGAACTTTAGAGGTTGCTGGCTAGCAGATGGGTGTCCACATACTTCTGTCAGAAACAACAGGGCTTGAGAAGTTGGGGGCATGTGGCTCAAGGTTGGGGGTGAATAGCAGGTGCCAGGTAAGATTGCTAAGCGGGGTACTTCAGGCAAATTGTCTGGCCTAACAAGATAATAGGGGCTGCTGATGTTTCCTAACATGTCTGGTTTCAGTCAACCTTGGATCCTCAGCCCTGCTTTTTAAAAATTCCTAAAGTTCAAGGTGGTGGTAGTGAGATTAACAGGGCCCATGAAGACCTTGTGTGCAGAGGATGCTAGTAACTTTTCTTATTGTCATAAGACAATAAAAGAAGGAACATAAGGAAGGAAGGGTTTCGTTTCAAGGGGATCACAGTGAAAAGGCATGGCCATGGGTGTGAGAGTCAAGTGACATTGAAAACACAGAACAGAAAATAGACAGGGAACAGAACTGGGCTAAGAAACCTCATGGCTCTCTTCAAGCATTTAAACACATCAGCCTCTGGGAGACATTCTAATTCAATCTACAGTATCAGACCAGCAGCCGCTTGATCTCTTCATAACCAACTCGAAAGTGTCTGGTGTCTTCAGCAATAAGGCCTTACCATCCCAGTTTGATGGGTAACTATGAGCCGTCTTAATAGCCTGCATTATTTTGGAGGTATTTGGGATCCCCTGACTACTTGAAGATGGATGTTCCAAAAAGCTGGCTCTGGGCTTTTTGTTGGACGACCTACCAACTTTGGAAAGGAGAATTGTCCCTCAGTGATAGTAATTATAATTACACTCTTATTTTGGGAAATGTTTTAAAATAGTAGGCTTCCATATGGCTTTTTCAAACAGGCATTGTGTAGGTTATTCCTCCCCTACACCCGCCTCTGTCCTCTTCTCCCATTTCCTTCTCACTTAAACTTTCCCACCCCATCATTTCCCCCCTTTCTTCTCCATATCTCCTGTGTGCTGCTGTCCTCTTCGTCAAGGTCCCCCTTCACCATGGGTGGTCCTTTTCCAATTTCTTGCTCTCTCCTGGTGCTCCCAGTTAAATACACAAATGTAAGGGTTTGAAGCCGGGACCCATACATGAGACAGAATACACAGTATTTGTCTTTCTGGGTCTGGGTGACCTTGACAATGTAACATTTCTAGTTTCATCCACTTACCTGCACATTTCACAATTTTATTTTATTTTTTTACAGCTCAATAAAATTGTATGGAGTACCACATTTTCATTACCCATTCATCAGTTGACAGACAGGTAGGTTGAATAGTAGGGGGAAGGCAGTTAGGGGTAGAAATGATAATAGATTATATTCGTGTATAACAAAACAGAATTTAAAAAAAAACAATGAAAAAAACAAAAGAAGTAAACCACAAATAAATTATCAAGTGTGTGTGTGTGTGTGTGTCTGTGTGTGTGTGTGTGTGTGCGCGCACACACACACGTGCACGCGCCCATTCTGGCTAGTAGTTTTAGGAATGAGGATCTCACCTTAGGACACAAGTCATCCTAATGAATGGGTATATTTGTCAAGTTCTGAATGAGTGGTTTTCAAAGGAGACTTGAGCTCAGAGCCCCAGGAAGCTGAGCCTCAGTCCCTGGTGCCACCTTTGTTGTGTTCACAATCAGCCAAACACAGAGGCCTACAGGAGAGGGGCTCTGGAGAGCTGTGGGAAATGCAAGAAAACAGTGAGTCTGTGTATTCTCCTCCCCTTTCTTTGCAGGTACACACAGTCAGGACTTTCAGTGGGGCTCCGTTCTTCTACACATGAGCACTCATGGATTTTATGCCCACATCAGGATGGGTCCTAGTTTTCCATCTTGTAAAGTAATGGCCTTTGGCACAGGACAGCTCACCAGCAAGAATCCCGGTAATGGCTGTGTGGCTACTGTTGTGAAAGCTGAGTGGTGAAATTTTGCAATGATGCGTTTTCCATAAGACATGCAGCTCCAGCAAATGTGAGTCTGTGTTTCACCCTCATTTTGTTTCAGAGTTGATCTAAAACCTAGCCCAGATGTGAGATGTTACAAACATCCTCTGTCTCCTACCAAGGGTGCCTTGTCAGGATCAAGAGGGTGGGAGTGGGTGTGGGGAATGGAGTCTGAAGGACTTGAGCAATAAATTGGAAATTGCCATGAACTTTCTGTTTGTCTCTGGAAGATCTGTCCTGCTCTGAGTTTGTGAGTTGTTTCCCCAAGCCTGCCCAGCTCTCAGGTTTGTTGTCACAAGTGTAGCTGCTGCTGGGGAGATGGCTCAGCTGCCAGCTTGCTAAGAACCTGGGTTAAGAGCCCTAGCTGAGTGTTGTGGCCCACGCCCATAATCCAGTCTCAGTACTGAGACAAGAGGGGCTTAGGGCTGATTTTTCAGAATTGGTGAGGTCGAGGCTCAGTGAGAAACTTGGCCTCAAAAATTAAGATAGGGGCTAGGTGTGGTGGTGCATGCCTTTGATTCCAGTGCTCAGGAGGCAGAGGTTGACAGATCTCAGTAAGTTTGAGGCCATCCTGATCTACACAGTGAGTTCTAGGATAGCCAGGGCCTTGTAGAGAGACAGTGACTTAAAAAAATTATTAATTCAAAAGAAAGAAGGAAAAAGATGGAGGATCTAGAGAGATGGCTCAGCAATTAAAAGCACTGGTTGCTCTTTCAGAGGTCCCTGGTTTGGTTCCCAGCACACACATGATGGCTTAAAACCATCTGGAACTTTAATGCAAGGGTATTTGAAGCCCTCTTTTGACCTCTGTGGGCACTGCATGCATGTGATAAACAGAGACAAGCAGATCACACACACACACACACACACACACACACACACACACACACACACAAATAAATAAATAAACTTTAGAAAAATAAGTGATGTAGATATTGTACTTTTTAGTTTTATGTCAACTTGACACAAGCTAGAGTCATCAGAGAGGAAGGAGTCTTAATTAAGAAAATGTCTAGGGGACTAGGGAAAGGGAATGAGGGAAAGAGTGAGGGAGGGTGGGACTGGGGGAGTTGAGGGAGGGGCTTCAATTGGGATATATAATGAATAAATTGTGAAGAAAAAATAAAAATAAAAAAAATAAAAATAAAATGTCTCCATAAGATCAGTCTGTAGGCAAGCCTGTAGGGCATTTTCTTAATTAGTGATCAATGGTGCCATCCCTGGTCTATAAGAAGGAAGGCTGAGCAAGCCATGATGAGCCAGCCAGTAAGCGGCACTCCTCCATGGCCTCTGCATCAGCCTCCAGGTTCCTGCCCTGTTTGAGTTCCTGGCTTGACTTCCTTCAATGATTAACAGGGCTGTGGACGGATAAGGCCACATAAATACTTTTCTCCCCAAGTTGCTTTGGTCATAGTGTTTTGTTTATAGAAACCATAACTAAGACAGAGGTTACAGCATATGAGAGGAGTCGTGTTGGCTTTATGCAAACACTAGGCCATTTTGTAGAAAGGATTCATATCCCTACATTTTGATGTGCAGGATCCTAGAACCCCATGGATACTGAGGGGCAAATGGATTGTTTTCCCTCCAGTTTGAAAAGAAGCAGTGACTTAGGGAGAAGAGGACAGTGACCCTGTGGTGTTAGGGGCAGAGACAGATGTCTTCAGCATATATTGTTAACTCGTCTGCAGGCACTGCCATCAGACCCTGGACTTCCTTGGCTGCAGTACACTTAGTGTTGAGATTTACTGTTTCTTTTTATACCACAGAATCGGAGGCACTGGCACATTCTAGAATGTGGACTGTAGTCGTCTTTGTCTCTTTAAAATCAGTGGCTGACATTGCGGCTCACAGCTGAGAGAAGCCCGGCCCACTGTGCTCTAGGAAGAAGCCTGGGATGCCGGGAATTATTACACTTGGCTACCCAGTGGCACAAAAGTCTCCCAGCATTTCATATATCCTTGTCCTCTTTGGTTCTTCAGAGGCTTGGCACATATTCTCACAGTGGGTTTCTCCCTGTGCGAGCGACGCTTACTAGTGTGTTTATGTAGTGGTGTGCATAATGCAATGTCAGGTTTTTGCATGGTATATTTGGAGGTATGCAAGGTATGAGGACTGTGTGATGGACTATGGGATGGTGTGCATATGTATGTAGTGTTTAGGGTGTTTTCATGTGGTATGTATAATGTATGTTGTCATATGTGGCACTGTATGTCTTTTGATGCATCTTTGTATGTGTGTGATCCGTGGTGTGCTGTGTGGTGCTGTGTAAGGTCTGTAGAGTCTCCAGCCTGTTCCTTGTGAAAGGAGGAGGTCTAAGGGAAGGCATCCAGTCTCTCCAGAGATGCGGTGGTGAGGGAGGATTGCTCTCCAATTCACCCTGTTCCATGGTCCTATAAGTCATTCCAAGTGGGGAACAGACAAAGAACCAAGGAAGCCCATGCCCCTCTTCTATGTAGGCTTGAAGGATGGTGGACACATGATGAAGATTCAGCAGGGGACTGCCCTTGTGGGAGACTTTGGGTATTTTTCTGGTACCACTCAGCACAGTTTGAGTACACTCTCCTGATGAATTTTGTGGAATCACTGTTTGACCTGCGTTTTTCTACTACCTTCAAAGATCTCTTTTCTGAAGTCAGAAAGATCAGTTTGGTTGATGTAACCAACCCAATGTTCTTTTTTTTTTTTTTTTCCTTCCTCTGCCCCAAGAGCTCAAGTGCTGGGATTAAAGGCATGCACCTTTATGCCTGGCCTTTTTTTTTTTTTTTTTCTTAATTTTGTTTAGAGTTACAGTTTTCTCTTCCACAGGCACATAGAGTCTTCTACTAGAAAAATGTCTTTTTCTCTAGTGTCCAGAGAGATGCCTTGTCATCAAAGGCTGGACCTCAAGATGTAGAGACCTGATTTAAAGATGAACACCATCTCAGACCCTTGGTGGGAGTGATGCTAACAGAAAACCAATGTCTTCCTCACTGTGTACATACCTATAAACGTGCACATATAAGTACATACCCATCAAACACACACACATACAAGTATACGTAAAAAAATAAATAACAACAGATGGCTTTGTTGTTCTTGGGTTTTTGTACATTATATATCATTTCTCTTGCATAATGACGTTTAAGACATACTGTCCTTGTTGGTCAGTAGTTGTCTGACACCCTCCCCAACCAGGCCTCAGGGAAACAAACGTCCGACTGAGGTTATTATCAGCAGGTTTTCGGGATAAAAAATGCACAACACTGTGTTAATCACATCGTGAAGAAATCCAAACTTTTAGTTCTGCTCCTCTTGGAGGTGGATAAGAGACTAAGAACAGACTCAAGAAATCAGATGATGATAAAAAGACAATGCACAGGGCTTTGGGAAGGCCCATTTACTCTCTAAACATTGCTTTGGAGGGACCAGCTCTGTCTTCAGAGAAGGCACTGTGAAGCCTCCTGGAGAGAGGCATAGCTGCCTCTCTGTTCTTCACTTGGGATACCTTAAAGCCCTGAGTGCCACACAGTATGCCAGGCAGAGGCTGTCACTGCTGGGAACTGACCGACTGCTAACATTTGTGGCTCCTGCCGCCTGGCCAGGGGGCCCCAAGGGTGGCACTTTTCTCCAGAGCCCTGCATTTTTTAGGATGGAGTGAATGTTTATGTTTTCATGAGGCCATGTAAAAAGAATTTGGATATTAGAAAAGAGCCCTATTTGTTCAAATGACAATCACTAGATGCTCTGCAGGCAGCCATGTTTCCCTTCCACGACCTCAGGAAAGAGAGAGAGAAAGCGTCAGTGTCTGGCTCTGAGGACCTGTGATCAGATCCCTTCTAGATGAGAATTTTCTGCCACTTTGCTTATAGTTTTCACTACTGACTTAGCTTCTTTGGCTTCCAAATGTTTCAAAGCAGTTAGTTTCATGGCATCTGATGAGCCCAATGTCTTGCGCAAACAAGTTATGTGGGGCAAAGTGTGAAAAAAATAATAAGGGGTGCAAAATATGCATAACTCATGTGAATCAATATTCATGCCTGGTTACACCATGGGCCGTTTCAGATGTTGTCACACCAGGCCCGGCTGGCCCCTGCAGACGCCCCCTGCAGTAATTTCCTCAGGAAGTGAGCTCACCTCCCTTCATGGAAGAGAGTTCCAAAATGCTGGTGTTTCCTTCAGGCTAACTCTGAAGGGTGGGGATCCATTCCAGCCTCAGAGCTACAGTAAGAGACCTGGGGAGTAAACCTGCCTCTTTGTGCCTTTAAATTTGCAGATGGAGTGTGGTGCCTGCAGTTTCCAGGGACTGAAGAATGAAGAGAGGATGAAGGAAGGGAGGGAAAGTGGCCTAGGGGCTTGGTCCCCTTCCGTGGTTTCTCTGGCTCTGTCTCTGTGACTGAGGGAGACATTTAGCAGATGGAAACACCTGCATGTCTTGGCCTTGACAATGTGAAAGTGTCAGGTTCTATTACCCCCAATTGCCACACTGATGGCCTAGTGCGAAGGCTTCTTTGTCAGGCTGACAGCCTTGTTAGAGTTCTGCTTCTGGACTTCACCTTGGCTTTGGGCTATTGGTTTTGCCTTTCTGAATCTCTGCAATTGAAGCCTGCAAACCAAGGATGACAGTTGGGCCTTCTCCTTTGTGCGCAGAAAAGCGCCTGGCTCATGGACAAACACACAGGAAATTACCACAGACTGCAAGTTCTGAATGCCTTTGTACGTGCGTGTGTCTGTCTCTCTGTGTATATGTGTGTTTACAAATCAGAAGATTTGCAAATCTGGAGTCTGTTCTCCCCTTTCTACAATGTGGGTCCTGGGAACAGAACTCAGATTGTCAAGGGAGGAACAAGCACCCTTGCCCACTGAGCCATCTTACCAACACAGGCCCCACACTGTGCCAGTGTGCCTCAGGGGTCCTCTGGCTTCCCAGGGCTGGGGTTGCAGCCCCTTGCCGGGTTATTATGTGAGTGCTGGGATTAGATTCAGATCCTCAGACTTGCATTTTGCTGAGCCATCACCAAGCCATTTGCACCTTTTGTACAGACTGCTCAGAGCAGGAAAGAGAGCCTTGGTCCTCACAGGTGACTGCTGCAGAAGTGTGACGAGGCTGTTCTGTGTGTTCTCATGTGCCCTGTCTATGCCTTACCTCTGATACAGTCCCTTACTAGGCACAGAGGACTGGTCCAAGGATCCCAGTGCATGAGAAAATCTGATGTTCTTCGCATGCCATCCTCACACAGTCTTTGGTGAGGCTGAAATCACCTCTAATGATTCTAATGCTTGTTCTTAATCCATTGTCAATGCCATATAGATGGCGGCTTAATGCATTGCCAAGGAAATAATGGGAGAGAAAAGTCTGTACACATTTAGGACAGGCATATTTCTTCTGAATATTTTTTATTGGTGTTTGACAGACTGCATCTATGGATGGAGAACCAGTAAGATGAGTACAGTGGTGCATGCCTGCAATCCCAGCATTCAGGAGGTAGAGACAAGCAGATCTCTATGAGTTCAAGGCCAACAGGCCCTCCATAACAAACTCTAGGCCAACCAAAGCTCTCTTTGCTTTGCAGAGAGCAAAGCAAACAACAAGCAAACAAACAAACACAACAGAGCCCCCCCCCCACCAACCCCAAACTGGTAGCTATGAAAAACTGTTGCTTTTCTCCACATTTCTTCAAAGGTAAGCTGGATAAGTTCTTCCTTAGTGTGCCACAACCTCTGGCCTAGGATGGACATCAAAGACGTATCCATGGCAGGCTTGAGCACACTTCCCTCCACTGGCCAATTTTCTCTAGCCAGTTTCTCTCTCCTACCCTTAGGCCTTCCCCTCCCCTCACAGTGGATATGTGTGTGAAATCTATTTTCTTTAACATTGAGGATTTCTTGATGTTATTGACATTTTGGCCTGGGTGATCCTTTGTTGTATGTGAGGGGGCTGTCCTGTACATTGTAGGCTATTTGGCAGCATGCCTGGCCTCTGCCCACTGGATGTGACTAGCAGGTTTAGTTCTCGACGTGACAAGCAGAATTGTCCTTAGACACAGTAAGTATGTAGAGAAATAAGGGAAATAATTCCTGATTGGAACCCTCTGTCCTAATGGGATGCATACTGCTTTTACAATTTTACTTACTTATTTTTAATTAAATTTTTTTCTTTTTTGCTGGGCGCGATGATATGTACCTTTAATCCCAGCACTCAAGAGGCAGAGGTGAGTGGCTCTCTGTGAGTTTAAAGTAAGCCTGCTCTATATAGTGAGTTCCAGGACAGCCAGGGCTAGCTATACAGTGGGACCCCATCTTTAAAAATAGAAAATTAAAGAAAAAGAAATGTTTTACTCGCGTGTCTGCATGTGTGTGTCCATGCCGCACATGTGAGGGTGCCTGTGGAGGCCAGAAGAGGATAACAGCTGGGGCCAGAGTTACAGACAGTTGTGAGCCACCTGATGTGGATACAGAACAACCAAACTCAGGTCTTCTGCAAGGGTAATAAGCACCTTTAACCTTGAAGCTGTCTCTCTATCCACCCCCACTGCTCTTTGTAAATATATTTTAAAGGATTACATTCATGTATTTGAAGGATGCATGATAGAGCATGCATGTGGAGGTCAGAGGACACCTTGCAGAGTGGCTCTCTTCTCCATGTCAGTCCTGAGAATCGACGTGGGTTGTCAGGCTTGGCAGCAAGTGCCTTATCTGCTGAGCCATCTTGACAGCCCCACTTTGCTTCAATATCAGTTAAACACCAAGACTGAGGCGCATGTGGGACTGTGTGTGTGGAGAGGGTACCACAAAAACGACTGATCTACAGGGTCAGGGACAACCTTTGGGAGCCAGGCCTCACCTTCCACCTTGGTGAAGTCAGGTCTCTCTTGTGTCCTGCTGAGCCATGTATGACAGAGGAGCTGGTCCAAAAGCTTTCTGCATTTCTCTCCTCTCTTGTCTGGAAATGAGTCAGGATGGTTGAAATATAGTGAAACACAGTCAGCTGTGAGCCACCTGAAGGCAGGAGTGGGAAACTGAATGACAAGAAGATTAGAAACTGCACCCGAGTCTGCAGTGGACAGTCTGATCTGCCCTGTCTTGTCATGGGGATGTTAGAGTAAGGTGATATGGAGGCCCAGAGAATATACAACTGTGGTGGAAGAGTGGAGTTCTGACTTGAAACTTTTCGGCCTTATTTCAGTTGTTCTTACTGTCTTTCTTGTTTTTATTACTTCTCAGTGTGGCTGATGAATTAAGACAGTACAGATGACATAGGTTCAGCCAGAAGAGGCTAGGCGAGGGCTTGTAATAGCGGCATGGGTGGTACAGTCTCTGAACTCAGCCTTGATAGAGATCACATCTACACCCTCTTTTTCTTCTTGGGGACTGGAAGCAGTTCAGTTAGGGGATCAAGATCAAAGTGCTGGACAGAATGTTCTGCCTGGGAGAAACATCCATGGTGGACAGAGAGTTACCCCATTGGAGCTATTGATCAGAAGAGAAAGCAGGTAGCAGCGCTGGGAGGGTGGGAGTATGAGATGTTCTCCTAAGGCTCCCAAGTTGGAGGTTTGGATCTATTAGTCAGAAAAGAAAGTGGGTAGCAGTGTTGGGAGGTTGGAGTCTGAAATGTTCTCCTAAGGCCCGAGAATTGGAAGTGTGGTCACCAGCTGGTGGCTCCTGACGTGATGTGGCAGGTTAAGGAGATGGAGCCTTGCTGGAATAAGCGGGTTCTGGAGATGGGCTTTTAAGGCTGTGCTGGTATCTTAGCAACTCTCCACTACCCTTCTCTGCTTCCTGGATGCCATGAGGTGATTGAGCAGCCTCTTCTGTCCTCCTTCCCAGTTACATGACATATGTCTCTTCTTAGACCACAGGCAGAAACCTCTGAACTCATGACTTCAAGTCAATCTGCTAAGCTTTGTGAGATGTTTTGTCATAGCAGCAGACAGCTGACTAAAACAGAAGCACTGTAAACACAAATGGCCATTCTGGAGGAAGAATGAAGAGCTACTAGACATCCAAAGCCACAAGGTACAAGAAACTAGAAGCCAGGACTTGGGAGCTGATACAATCAAGTGCAACACCCTTCCCTCTTCTTCTACTCTCTGTTGTTTGAAGGTAGCTACCTCAGCCACAATCTGAAATGTTAAATGGAAAATGACAGAAATGAATAATTAGGTGTTTAAATTAAATGTCATTCTAACTAGCATGATAACATACGCTGTCTCCTCTGATAACTTACTTATGAGCCATCGCAGCATCGGCCAGCATTACAGTGTGTAGATAGGTGTCCTTGCTGTCTGTGGGCTTCAGGAATCTACTGGGGGTATGGGAAAGTGTTCCCTGAGGATGAGGTGAATTCTGCAGCATTGAGAAGTTCTCCTGAAACGGGTTAGCAAGAATGGTTAATATAGATTAGTCTGGGCCATCTATAATTACACTGCCCAGTACTGATGACAACTGGCTACACAACACTTGAAATGTAATTATTCAACACTGTGGTGTGTGTTAAGTGTGAAAAACACACTGGGGTTGGAAGACTTAGTAAGAAAATAAGATTATAAACATTTCATTTCTAAGTTTTTAGATTCCTTCTCCGTCGCACTAATATTAGATATATTAGCTTAAATAAAATCTATTACTAAAATTAATTTTACCTGCCCCATTTTACTTTTTAATGTGTCCACTGGGGGGAAAATCCAGTTTTATTGAGATTTAGCTAACAAATAAATATTAAATAGAGTTGAGTGGGCAGCTAGAAATTTAACATCACAGGAGACTCACTGTGTTGCCTTCTTTCATCTCCATTTCCTTTTTTACTTTATTTTCCTTTGTGTATTGTGTTGGAGTTGTAAACAAGAGTCCAGCTGCTGAGCTGCATATTTTCTCTGAGAAGCATTGATGCAGACCATACATTCTCCAAGGAGTACTATGTTGCTCTCTTGGGGGCAGAAACATGATTCTTGAGGGTGGTGGAACAACTGTAATTTATGCATATTTATGTTTACATGAGCAGATTTATGATGTATCTATGGTCCTAAAGTCCATAGAGCAGAAGTTAGAAAAAAAATGTTTAAGAGAGCCCCTTATAAGGATAACAACGAAAGTCCAGAGATGCTGCCTAGAAGTACATCATGTGATCTGAGAACTCCCGCCTGGGGCTGCCTGCCTCCACACTTGTGTTTAGCAGAGTATTAGTACAAATATTGTAATCATCTCATGCAAATGGGGAAAAATTGAGTTCTGATGAGTTTATAATAAATGGTCAGACTGCCTCCGAGGTGCCCTGTAAAGGTTCCAGATCAGTGTGGAGGAGAACAAGAGTGCCAAGGGCTTGCTGCAGCCTGTGTCCCCACTGACCTGAGGAATGTCATGCTGAGCTGACAGCGGTCACAGCACCTAGGTGCGTCTGGTCTGGTCACTGCGAATGCTCTTATTCTGCTGCTCTGCGCAGTGCTTGTGCAAGGCTTCTAAGGCATGGCTTTCTATCTTGTTGGAGTTCAGTGACGTCAAAGACCCTCCTCCTTCCCACAGCCATTGGCAGATCTGTGATCAGATGAGAGGAGATGGCGGCTCCGCAGCTGGTAAAAGGAGCCCAGAGGTCATGGTGTTCTGGGGTGCTACATACCACCACAGAATGAAGCTTATCCATCTGAACTCAGAGCTCTGCAGCTGCAGATGAGCATGCCGGTAAGCCCTCATGCTCAACAGGAAAGAAAAGGGCCCTGGGGATTGTGGGCCACCGGGGACTCCATGGGTTAATTCAATGGCTGCTTGTCCATGTGAAATGGAGAGGGAAAGGGAAGTGGGTACAACCTCACTAAGATGTGGTTTGATGCCCGTTTTTATTGATTTTTTTTAACTTTTGGGTTTGTGTGTGTGTGTATGTGTGTGTGTGTGTAACACAATGGACAGAATTAAGCTAACTTTGGTGGGCTCTTAAACAATGTTCTTGTACATTGTGAGCTGTTGGCACTGAGGTTCATGAGATTGTAAGCCATTTATTTCCCACAGGGGAAACGTTTGCTTACTTGCAGCTAGTTACTCCAAGTTGCTGGATGCTCTGTGGTCATGCCCTGCCAACCTGGCCCTATTCAAACACATTTTTAGTGAGTCCTAATCAAAGTTTTCTTCGCTGTTTTAGTGGGAGAACTAACTGGCAAAGAAGCAGGTGAAAAGCTAGTGTGTTTGGTTAACAAAAAAAAAAAAAAAAAAAAAAAAAAAATAAAAGCTAAAATCTGTTAGGCTAGATACAATGTTGTTTGATGTTCTATAGGGTCACAAAGCCATAAAACTTCTAATCATCTTTTCTCCTGGACTAGGAACTTACTTTTCTAGTGGCCCAAACCAAATTTCAGCTTCTACAATTTACACACTCTACAACTTCTACTTTATACAATCTAGGTGCTGATTGAAACACACACACACACACAGATTGAGGGAGTCGGGTAACCTGTGCTCTTAAAGAATGTCCTCACACAGCATTTAAAGAGAATGAGCGGCATTTCCAAGTCCACCTCATGTATAATTGTGTAAGTCAGATTTCTGTCACTATGGCAAAATGCTTGAGACAATCAACTTAAAAGGCAGAAAGGTTTATTCTGGGTGGTGGTTTTACAGGTCTCACAGTCCATGGTCCCTTGGCTCTGTGGTTGGTCCTGTGATGATTGTTAGTTACTATTTAAAGAAATATGAGGCTGGGGTCAACCGATCTTCTCTGCAAGAGGTTTATTGAGTGGGTATGGAGGGAGTGGGAAACAGGACATGGTGGGGAGAGAGAAAGAAAGGGGAAGGGGGGCGCCCCGAGAGAGAGAGAGAGAGAGAGAGAGAGAGAGAAAGGAAAGTAAGAGAAAGAGAGAGACAGAGAGCAAGAGGAGAGTAAGAGAGAGACCACGTGTTGTGGTTGGCCCTTTAAGGGGCAAGGTAACCACACCTTCCTGGTGTGGCCACCTGGCCTTTGACACATGATGATGTCATAAGTTGCTGAATAACCCAAGAGCAGGTTGTGTTCCAAAATACTAACAATGATCATGTGCACCTGGAGACAGGCAGGCAGGAATCGGTGTTTCAATATTCCCTTCAAGGACATGCCCTCAATGACTTAAGTTTTTCCCACTGTGTCCATCACCTTCCAAGAGCATCCAGCTGACCTTTAACATAGCCCCACAGGACGTAAGTCCTTGTAGCAAAAATAAGGTGGTAGAGATTGACGTAAAGTCTTCAATTATAAATCCTGGCTGCACTTAAGGAGGAATTTAAAAAACACGATTGCCACTTAAGCTAAATTTTCTCATTACACCCGAGGACCTTCGTTCTTCTACTGGTTGTTTTCTGCCATTCCAAGCAGGCTGCTAACAGAAGATTCAAAATCAGCCCACACTTGACAACCTAGGACAGCTCTCAACTGTGACACTCTCTTGTCTTGAACCACATTTGAACCTTTGGGGGCATGAACCCTGCTGCCGGCTGGCAAACCATAACTTCCTGGTTTTTAGACTCAATAGAGGCGCCTTGGACTTCAAATGGCTATTACAAAACAACATTTTGATGAGTTAAGTGTAAATGATTCAGAAGCATGTGGACTTAATTAGCCTCGAACACAGCCATTTCAAAATGTGAAGAGTGAAAAAAAAAAAAAAAAAAAAAAAAAAAACACCCAAAATCCATGCTTGTGTCAAATCGCATCTTGGAGGTTTCCTGCAAAATTCAAAGTGGGGACTGTCTACCGGCCATTCAGCTGCTCACTTTGTGTGAACTATCTTATCAGGGACCGGGGGAACTGTGGGAAACTTCTTGCACAGCCATTGACTGTGTTTCAGTGTCGTGGTTGCCAACCCCTTTGTGGCCCACATTTAATTAGAGCAGGCCTACGCATGGCTGGAGAGAACGCAACTTCCATGTTTTTGAAGATGGGCCAGGGTGCAGTGCACATGGGAGTGTGTGTGTGGTCTTCTTTTACAGTTAAAATAACCCCAGATTCTTCTTCTCATGCCCTATGAGTTTTTCCATGTTCCTCCTCATTCTGGCTGCAGAGACAGTGGGGGGCTGAGCGCAGCTTGCTCCTGTTGCCTCTTCTGGGTGGAAGAGAGCAGCCACCGGCACAGGCAAGGAGTACACATGCCTTTACGCTTACAGGTTGAGCTGCCCTTTCTCTCCAATGAGAAAGGCGCTAAAAGCTCAAAGGTCAGAATCAGCCTTCCAGTTAAGCGAAAGGAGGGCCTATTATAGAATAGGAAAGTTTTGAAGGCCGCAATGGAAACATGGAGCAATTATTTTCATAGCTTTCAAGAAGTCATGGGTCAGGTCTAAGCCTGACCCATGAATTGAGGTTGCCCAGACTTGCTGCAAAAAGGATAGACAGACACTTGGACACAGTTGCTGAGTGAGGACCTCCTCACCTATCTTCTCAACCTCTTTACAAACAGGTGGAATTGTTCCCACTTCACAGTGGAAGAAACTGCCTCGCTGGAGGCTGAGATAGGCTCTGGTTCTTGGGGTGAGGAAGGGGACAGTTGAGCATGAATCCTGATCTCTAAGTTCCATGTTTTGGGAATTTCCAGTATTCCTTTCTATTAACATGGACTAAAGCAAGTAAAGGAGAATTGGGCCAGGATCACATTTGCCTGCTGGTCCAGCATGACTGTCATCAGTCGGGACAGGGACTGCTCTGTATCTCCAGGCTTTGGTTTGATTATCCTGATTCATGCCTCTTGTCTGGGTTCATTATTAATTGCAACCCATTTTTCTCTCTAAAGTGTCCTGGTTTCCATGATAAATTGCCTGGGCACTCAACTTTGAGTCAAGCCTAAAAGGGTCAGATCTTAATGGTTTTATTTGGCTAAGTCATTGAACCTTCCCATTCCAGGGGTTTCCTATGTCTTTCCAGGCAGAGTTTTCATGAGTTGATGATGAATAGTTCTATGTGCGCTTTCTGTTTGTTTTGTTTCCAGAACTTGGTATAAAAACTTAATGTAGGCTCAGGCATTGGCACGAATGTCTCACTAATGTATAACTCTTTGCCACCTAGTTCTGTCCAGAAATCTCACAAATTGTGGAAAGAATAGAACAGCCTATTGTAACCCAGATCCTAGGAAGGCAAACTACCTATCTTTGCATGCCTTTTCACTTCCCCCTCCTCTTCCTTCTTCACCAGGAGTTGTCTCTTCCCTATCATCATGATGACAATGCCCCTGGCTCGTCCCTTGAGTTCCCATAGCCCCTTGCATTAGGCTTCGTTATACTCCATCACTATACTCTGACCATACTCCGTCTGGATTTATGTTCTCTTAATTTTATTGTCCTCATAGGAGCTCTAGAAAAGTAACCAAATGCCATAGTTCCCACCAACCTTCTAAATCCTTGTTTCAAGGAGATGAGGACATCCGATATCCTTGTCACTGAGCTCACAGTGGGGTTAATCCCTCCCTGTGAGTGAGGGAATGAGAGAAGTAGTCAAGAGTGAGAAGGGACTGAGTGGGCACCTCATTGGCGGAGAGAAGTTACCCAGATGTGCCTCCCATAGAGAGCTTGCTTGCTGTAGACCACCTCCTTTTGTGAAAGGGCTCATTTACATTCATTAAAGAAAGAAGAGTTCTGTGGAGTTGTGAAGATAAGAGAGACTTGGAACAACTGTGTAGCCTGCCACTTCCCCTGCAGTCTTCCCACTGCCCATCCTTCTACCACACTGGCTTCTTCTTGATACCATGGCTCTTCAGCCATCTCTTTGGCTCCCTCAGCTTTATCACCCTTCCTACATCTGGTTATAAGCAACAGAAACCCATTCTGGTTAATTTACCCAGAAAAAAAAATGTTCGTGGAAAATGTGGATCGCAGGAACTATCTCAGAAGCAGACTTTGAGAAAATATTTGAGCATTATAAGCTGTTGTTTTGAGAGAAGCTTCCATGAAGGACGGGTAAAACGATGGTGGGTGGAGAGAGTCAGGGAGGTCAAGGCAGTAGCCCAGTCCACACCTCTTCCAACAATGCCATCACCCCTTACAGGGCCATTCTCTATGAGCCTATGGGGACCATTTTTATTTAAACCACCACATAACCTAAGAGTAGGAGGAAGGCTGATATTTATTTTCAATTCTTGTCTTTATCACTGTTTTATTGCTGTGATGAGACACTATGACCAAGCCAATTCATATAGAAGAAAGCAGTTAACTGAGGGTTGGCTTACAGTTTCAGAAGCTTAGTTCATTATCATCATGGGTAGGGAACATGTCAGCAGGGATGGCAGGCATGGTGCTGGAGAAGTAGTTGAGATCTACATCCTGATTCATAGGCAGAAGGAGAAAGAGAGACACTGGGCCTGCATGGGCTTTGAAACCTTAAAGCCCACCCTCAGTGATACACTTCCTCCTCCAACAAGGCCACACCTCCTAATTCTTCTAATCATTTCAAATAGTGCTACTTCCTGGTGACTAGGCATTCAAGTATGTGAGTCTATAGGCTCTTTATTTTTCAGATCATTACAATTCCCATTTATCTTTAGTTAAAACTAACCTGGGAGTGTCAACTCTTCTGAATTCTGGTCTGTCTCAGGCAGGTGCACCACAAATGCTGTCTGAGAATACCCTTAGGCCCAGACACAGGTAGTTGAAGAAAAAAGACAAAAACATGTAAAAATGGCTACCACCTGATGGTCCCTTCCCTCAAAGTACATATACATTATCTCTCCATGGAGAGATGATGCATCCTCTCTCCTCTTTGACCTGGGCTAAAGTAGAATACAGTAGAAGTAATGTTTGACCAATCGTAACTGGGTCTCTGTGGTAGCCTCCCTCAACCAAGGGCAATGGAATGCTTGTGTCCATTGGGTGGGATGAATCTGAGGCCATGTTCCACGTATCCTTCTCAGGCCCTAGAGGGACCAGGTTCAGAGACCACGGCTATTACTTGCTGGCTCCTTAGCTGATCACCCTTCTGTCTTTATCTTACTGTTTCTCCCATGCTTGGCTTTCCTTCTCAACAAATTTCTTACACTTCAGTTCTAGCCTAAGGGTTGATCTCTGGATGAATCTCTTAATCCTGAGATTCGCTGAGAGAAAAACCAATTCCACCATTCTGGGCCAAATTTAAGGCAAACTATTAAATACTGATCAAGAAATGGACTTTGGACAGGACCATTCCCTGAAACTTCCCAGCTGAACTGTTCCCAAGACAGGGATTTATAAGGACAAACCTATAGGCCACCGTACTTTCCCATGAGACTGTTTTTTCCAAGAACTACAACTCCCAGCATTCCAGGAAGTTATGTGGTCCTTGGGGAGGTGGGGCTTATTTTAGGTATTACAAACTTATACTTTTAAGAGAAAGGAACGCTTCCCCTTCTATGACTGGAAAGAACAGACTCCAAGTATTGACCTTGTACTAGTTCCTGAACCTCATGAAGGCTTTCTTACAACATCTGGACCCTGATACTGTAAACTGTATAATCCTCAGGGCAGCTCCCGCCATGTAGTTCTCTCCAGATGATCATTAAATGGGTTCTTTTGGCCTTATCAAAGGGCTTGGCTACAGCTTTTCCACCTTCATTGTTTTCCTGTCTGAAAATTCATGTGATTATTGCACATAATACAAAAGAAATGTTCTCTTTAAGAAAAGAAGGGTTTATCCTTGGAAAGAGGATTTCCTAGTAGTTCTACAGGCATCTTACTTGCCTTGGTCATTTAAGAGAAAGAGAGTCACCAGATACAGGCATGTGCGATGGTTTAGCTGACTAAGGGGCCTGCTACCAAGTTTGGAGCTGAGTTCCATCCTTTGACCCCATACGGTGGGAAAAAAAAGGCACTTGTGTAATTTGTCCTCTGACTTCCACATTGGTATGCTCTCTCTCTCTCTCTCTCTCTCTCTCTCTCTCTCTCTCTCTCACACACACACACACACAGTGTTTAAAAAATCACCAGATATGATGGTTAGTTTCATTTGTCAGTTTGGCTAGGTTAAGGATGCCTACATGATGAGGCATTTCTGGGTGTGTTGTGAGGGTGTTTAGGAAAGAGTCAAATTAGTAGAATGGATGGGGAGATCTGTGCTCATTATTGTGGGCACACAGCGTCCAATTCAAAAAGGCCTGGATAGAACAAAACGGTGAGAGAGGGACGGGAGACACCTCACTTGTTAAAGTGCTTGCCACACAAGCTCCCAAGCATTCATGTAAAAGCTGATTATATCAAAAAGCATCTGTTGGAGTGATGTTTTATGCACTGTGTGAAGGTTGTCTTTGTATATTCAAATGCTGATTTGCAGACAGCACATGGTGGAGCTTTGTGACCATAAATGAGTGACTCAGTTTCTACAAAACATCTCCCTTATAAACCTGTCTTTATTAATATCCTGTTGTCTCTGCTCTGCTGAGAACCCTGACTAAGACACGGGTAACTTGGGATCTCAGCCTTTCCCAGGCTGCTTACTGCTCAGGTGACACTAGAAGGACCCATTATGAGATTTCTCAAGTTCCAGAAACTGGGCTTCTCCAGTGGACCTTAGCTCTCGAGAGTAGCACCAGGGCATTCGGGGCTTGGTTGCTGATCTTGGTTGCTTAGTTGCTTTTCAGAGCTCAATCTCATCTCATTATCCTGTACGAATTTTTGATATATAAGAAGTAACTAGTCTTCATATTCTGGACTTTTGGAACTGCTGTCCTCTTTGGAAGACATTGGGAGAAGAGAAAGATAAAAAGAAAACAATTTAATTTTCTTAGTGGTCCAGGGATACACCTCACATTTCAGTCTTACTGGAGGACTGTATTTCCATTCCTAAAATGTGCTAAGACAGAGTTAGCCCATTTGAAGCCATTTCTTTAGAGAAGTGTCAAAAATCCCTGCTCTCACTCTGAAAGCAGAGCACCTAGGATATTTAAGTGTGTGTTGAAAATGGAATTCAGGAATGAGTGGTTGGGAGACTGGGAGGAAGAGATGATGGAAGAGTTGCCATGGGGGGGGGGGGTCACGTGTTTCCCCAGCACTCTGGAACTTATTACTTTAAAACAAATGCATCAGGCGGCCAGGGTTACATTTCTACTCTTGCTTGTCCAGGTGCAGGAAGTGGTGGGTTCCATCTCCATCGCCATATGAACGAAACCTGGTAGTACAGGCCTGTAATTCCATCTCTTAGAAGATAGAGGCAGGAGGATCATTCATTCTTGGCTATCTAGAGGGTTCCAGGACAGCCTAGGCCTATGTGACACCCTGTCTCAAGCAAAACAAAAACAAAAAATTATGTAGATAATATGTTTAACTGACACCATGGAATCCTTATATTGGATCAGGAAGCTAATGAGATTTAATTTTTATATTATCCTGGCTGAGGTAGTGTATCTCTGTATCTAACCCCACCTCCCTTTCATTTAAACATAATGCACCATTGAGACAGGGTAAAGATGTTAGAGAGGGTGTGGCAGGGGACAAATTCAATCACCTTTATTTCTTTAGCAGACAGTCTAGTTTACATTCCAACTCTTCAGCAGGCACTTTGTGGCAGCATTTGTGTTTTGAGATGCACCCCTGAAGGTCTTGCACAGTCTGCCTGTCTTTTCCAATCTGAGCACCCAAGGCAGGCTTGGGAAGGAGGTTTCTAATGGTGATTAGATTTATGGCCTTTGCCTCCATGCTAGGAGAGATTAGTAAAACCAAGGCTGTTTAGTTTGGCCACGTCCAGAGAGAACAGGGGATGTGATAGGTACATTACAGAAAATGATAAATGAAGAAAAGGCAGGCGGGTGGGGGGGAGTGTGTGTGGGGGCTCTATGTCCTGTGACAAAGATACTCAGCAAAGTCTGGTCGCCATCCACTAACTCGGAGGTTGGAGGCCTCAGGGGAAAGAGGCTGTGCTGACGGGGAATGTCTGGGTGGATGTATTTATACGAAATAGCACCTATGGTTACATTAGCAGGATCGGCTTACCGGGACCATCCATCCTACTTTAGGCCACGGTGACAAGTCTGGCTGTGCTTCCTGTTTCTTGGGATAGGGTGGGGGAGGAGGGGCCCCCAGACGTCTTGGCACCAGTCCCCTCCCTCTGTAGGGTGTCTGGGTTTCCAGCAGCCTTCCCCACCCCCCTGCCCACCCCAAGAGAGGAGCATCTAGCATCCGATGGAATGGATGTGGATTCTGGGGGCTGGTGGGGAGGATGTGGCCAGCAGGCCGGCACAATGCCTGTCCTCAGGAATGTAGTAAAGGGGGTTCCCAGAGTGTCCACCTCCTGTAGGAGGGAGCTGGAAACTGGGCCCTTGGTATCTCTGTAATACTGCAGCATGCAAGTCAGTGAAATTAGCAAATGGCAGGTTTGTTTGTTTGTTTGTTTTGTTTTGTTTTTTGATGGCTAACTCTAACAGCAGAGTCTTGGGGTCATTTCTTGTCTTTTCCCTGGGTTTTCTCCAAATCCTCTTTTTGTTCCTCAGTTTCCCCTCTGGAGACTGGTATCTTAAGCTCTAACCTCACTGTGGTATGTGGGAATGGTGTTGGGGGTCAGGCTGCTAATATCTGAAGTGCTTTGAAGTCCTTAGCAGGTCAGCTGAGATCCCTCAGGCAATTGTGCTGGAAACCATTCTAAGCTGACCATCCTGGTGGTACGAGAATTCCTCAGCTTCCACCCTTTACCTCCTTTTGTAAAACAGACTGTCTACAACTTCCTCTGAGAGGCCCTCTTCTGGATTAATTAATTCATTAATCTAAGAAGCTGATACATAAGGACTGCAGGTCAATGTAACAACCTACAGTTCCTTTTCACCTTTCTCTAGATTTCTCCCTTCCTTGTCCTATTCCCCCCCCCACACCTCTCCTGTCTTTAATTTCTGTTTATTGTTTTATTAAGCTTTATTTGAAGTCGTTACCATCATTAATTTGGCCGGCAGATCTCTTGCTTTTTTATACAGCATCCAAATGGCACCCCTCTCTCCTATGCTCAGAACCCTGAATGGCTGAAAATATTGAAAAAGACCAGCAAGGGCTGAAGAGATGGCTCAGAGGTTAAGAGCACTCTTTGTTATTCCAAAGGTTCTGAGTTCAATTCCCAGCAACCACATGGTGGCTCCCAACCACCTATAGTGAGATCTGGTGCATTGTGCATTGTGCATTGCAGGCACAAATGCAAGCAATACATTATACACAAATGTATAAATTATAAACAAGCAAGTATTCTAAAAAATGTGTTTGCCCTTTAAAAAGAAAAAAGAAAAAGACCAGCAAAAAGAACTAAAGGAAAAACAAACAACAACAAAAAAAAACACCCTCATTTGTTTTTGCTTTGTTGGTAGGTAGACAAAGCCCCTGGATGCCCTGCCTTATTTCATTGAAAGACAAAGAGTGATTTCTTGAATTCCAAAGGTTGGTTATGACAATTGGGATTGGAATTGGGGAGGGGTGAAGGAAAGGGAGAGAAAAAGGGAAGGAAAGGTTGGAAGGAAGGTAGAAATGAAGGAAGAAGAGGGGGAAGGGAGGGAGAGGATAAAGGGAAGGAAAGGGAAGGGAAGGGGAAGAATCTGTTGCCCTTTTGATGGAGACTTTGAAAGGAACCCATGTTCCTGGGGAGATAGGAGGATCAGTGGAAGAAACAAAAGAGCAAGTGGACAGCAGGCCACACTAAATGGCTCCAGGAATATTATTAGTGCAGGAACAAGTGTGACACATGTTTGAACTAACTGCCGCTGAGCTCTTGTGAGTGGCGGAATTGATAACGCTGGTCAGTCGACAGCCACGATAGCCACACACTGTGCACAGAGCATGGAGCTCCTGGTGCTGGGATGGACTGTAACCTCTCCTCTCTCCCCTGTGTCTTAATACTATTCAAGGTGGTGCCTTAGTGTTTGGACCATAGGGAAAACAAGAGGTGCCTCCATTTAAAGACCTTGTAGAGACAAATGGAATGAAGGTCAGTGAGAGGGCAGTTGGTCAGTTCATCTAAAAAGTACCTCAAGTGTGTTCACTGGCTAATTGATTTTAAATCCTCTGGTAAGTTCCAGTCTGGTAAGTTCCAGACTGGAAATGTGCTATAAAGAGCCATCATCTGGGCTCATTCTAAAGTATTGTTAAAGATCATGCTTCAGTCCCAAGTCAAATCAGGATCTTGGAAGTCCCTGAGGACACTGTTCTGTACCCCACAAGAGCAGAAGAGAGTTTTAAGAGGCCAAGATTCCTTTTGAGGGTCTTGGTCTTCTTGTTCAGCTCTGGGATCCAAACAGGAAGCAAGAAGGCGTCTAGCTGGGTGGGGTGATTGAAGGTTGGGCAGGGGACTGTCAAAGGAGCAGCTGCCTCCATTCTATTCACAGGAGTGCAGGGTGCCCAGGCCACCCTGGTTTTATTTACCTCAAAGCCACAGTGAGGTCTGGTAGCCACTCCCAGGAGGGGTCTCCAGCCATCTGAGGTGGGTGAGAACAGGCCCCTCTCCTAGGGAGGCCCTTTCAGAGATGGGGCTAGGCAGCCTCAGTTCTCCAGGGGTGGTCAGCCTGTAATTTCAAGATTTACTGGTCTCAGGGAGATAGCCAGCCACAAATGGGCAACAAGGGTAATTACAAGAGGCCACTGGGCTAATCCTTGGTTACAAATGTTAGCTAGAAGGTAAATAAGCTTCATGCAAGCATTTCCTGAGCTACAGGGGCCCCTGGTCCTCTTTGCTTTATTTTCTTCTTAAAGGAGACAGGGAGTGTGTGTGAGAGAGAGAGCAAAAGAAAGGAGAGGGGGGAGAAAGAGAGTGAGGCTGATTTTTATTTAATTTCATGTGGCCACTTGGAATTAAAGTCTTTGAAGTCCAAATTATTTTAATGCTTCTTTGTTTCATATTTGGAATTGTTCATGAGAAACAGCAACACATCCCCACTTGTCTGTGGCCAAAGATGGTCTGTTCTGAAAGAGTTGGGGGTCGGGGGTATCTTCAGATTGAGCAACAGAAACTTCTGGGGCTCCTGCCTTCCTCAGAGGAAAATCAGAGCTCTCCTCCAAACCAAACCCCAGGGCTATGTGATAAACAACAGGGCATGCAGGGCCTTTCAGGATGTCCTTGGCCTTCGTGGGACCACTTGCCCTCCTGGGCCGGCTCTCTGGAGTCAGTCAGAGGTCCTTTGGGAAAGCCCAGAAGGACGTGGCAAATAGAACTGACCCCAGAGGAAGAGGGCAACACCAGGCTGTTTTTCTCCAATGTTCATCTGGGTCATAAAGGTTAGAACCTTCTGATGGACTCCTGAGGGAGACATGACATCATATTTCCCCGGACCAATTCACACCATAAGGGGTCAGTGGGAAGTGACCCTCATATATCAGCCCCTTACTGATGTCCTCCAGAAGGCTTATCACTTTACAAGGCCTTATAGCTTCAAGGCTAGCCCCCAAAGAGCCACTGTGTGACCCTTCACACAGAGCAAGGTACCCGTTCACTTCATTATTGGTGAGAGCCTCTGCAAGGAGCTAAGGTGCCACCTTCACTTCCCTAGACATGGGAACCTCTGTCTCCTGCCTCAGGAATCTTTGCAGGCTATTGGTTGAAATGCCAGGATTCTTCTCCTCCCAAGAGAGCTTCTGTCTATCACAGTAACTAGCTTCACAGCTGCTGAGATACAACACCCCTCCCACACATCTACCCTAAACTGGAGCAGAGCAAACACACTGAAGTGAGGGGACATATTCCTGGGTGTTCTTAGCTCCCCATAACTTGAGAGGACCCACTGGAGGATGGAAAATAGAGAAACACTGCCAAGGACTTCATGAATGCTTTTCTTTTCTTTTGTCCAAGTGAGTGGACTCTAAAGTTGAGGGGACCCTTCTGTGCTGGACAGTTTTATGCCAACTTGGCACACGCTAAAGTCATCTGAGAGAAGGGAATGTCACTTGGGAAAATACCTCCTTAAGATGGGGCTGTAGGGAAGCCTAAATGGCATATTCTTTATTAATGATTGAGGGGAAGGAGCCCAGCCTATCGTGAATGGTGTCATCTTTGGACTGGTGGTTCTGGGTTCTATAAGAAAGTAGTCAGAGCAAAGCATGAAGAACAAGCCAGTAAGTAGCATTCCTTCATGACTTCTGCATCAACATCTGTCTCCAGGTTCCTGCCTTGTTTGAGTTCCTATCCTGACTTCCTTTGATGGTGAACAGTGATATGGAAGTGTAAGCCAAATAAACCCTTTCTTCCTCAAGTTGCTTTGATCATCATGTTTCATCACAGCAAGTGACCCTAATTAAGAAAGAAGTTGGTACCAGGAGTAAGGTATTGCTGTGAGGGACCTGACCAAGTGAGTTTGGGAGGATTGTGGAAGGACTTTGGAACTTTAGGCTAAAAAAAAAAAAAAAAAAAAAAAAAGCCGTTGAATATTGAGAGATCAGTGGGAGATTTGTGGGAGCTGGAAAAATCAGAATGCTGAGGTCAATGCAGGCAATGGAGGCCTGACTTGTGAGGTTTCAGAGGGAAGTTTAAGACTCTACCAGGCCATTTAGTGTTTTGAATTAAGATTCTGTGGTTCTGGTTAGCTGGGCTAGAGAATCAGCTGTGATTAGCAAGATACCAGAACACTAAAGTGAAATTTTTGCTTTGCTCAGATACTCAGTGCTGGCCAGCTAGAGCTAAGACATTAGTTGTGATTAGGAAGAGATAAGCATCATGAAGGTGAAATCTTCTGGGTAAGTGTTTCCTCAGATTCAGCACACAGATGTGACCAAGACTGTATCTCAAACTGGCAGCCAAACTTGCTAACCTCAAACTGCAGTCATACTTGCTAACGAGTAAGAGTCACCCACGTGGTGCTGAAAGTGGAGGGCTCATGGAGAACAACTGAGGCTTGGCACTGTGTGGCAGGGCTGGGGTCCTTAAAGAGAGCCCTTGAGAGGCTATTGGTGAAAGCACAGCCCAGTTGCAGCAGAGATGCCGATACCATTTACTGACCGCCAACAACAGGAGGAGTGGAGGCAGCCTGAGTGTGGAAATCACGCTGTGTGCTGCAGAGGACAGAGCTAGAAGAGTGACCCAGGCCCTTTGGAGGACCCAGAAGATTATGAGTGAATCCCAGATGTTGGACATTGAGTTATTTACAGTGGAGTTTGGTTTTGTCTTGTTTAGATGGTGACTCTGCCCTGCTTCTTCCCTCTTGAAGTAAGAAAGTATTTAATTTATTATGAATTTGATAGGAGCCCACAGTAGAGAGACTGGGTTTTTTAAAGAGACTTGATATCTGTGTTTGAATTTGTAAAAAAAAAAAAAAAAAAAAAAACAAACAAAACTGTGGGACTTCTAAGTCTGTAAAATGTTTTCTATTGTGATATGGATAGTCATATGTGATCTTGAGGATGAGTAAGAAAAGGAGGCTTGCAGCTTAAGAGTGCTGTGTCTGTGTTTCAAGCTGACAAGGGCTGGGTGTCCTGGTGAGTTTCATGTCAACCTGATGACCACTAGAGTCATCTGAGCGGAGGGAACCTCAACTGAGAAAATACCTCCAGAATATGGGGCTGTGGGCAAGGCTGAAGGCCATTTTCTTAATTAGTGGTTAATACGGAGGGACTGGCCCATTTTGGGTGATGCTGCCCTGCACTTGTGGTCCTATGATGTATAAGAAGCAGCTGTGAAAAAGAAAGCAAGAAGAAGGAGTGCAGGCTGAGTGAGCCAGGAAAACTAAGCCAGGAATTAGTGTCTGTCCACAGTCTCTGCTCCTATTCCTGCTTTGACTTCCTGCCCTGACCTCCCCTGAGGACAGACTACCAATTGTAAGATGAAATAACACATTTCCTTATCAAGAAAACACATGCAAGCTGACTATTTAATTCATTTGTTCCATTCACAGTCCAGTCCAGGGAATGGTGCTGGCCACAGTGGGCTGGGTCTTCTCCCATCACTTCAAGATAGGCGTGCCCAGAGGCCTACCTGAGCTAGCCGGTCCCTCACTGAGATTTCTTTCCCAGGTCATCCTAGACTTCACCAAGTTAACAGTTAAAATTAGCCCTCACATATATGCTGTCCCTGAGGCCAAGATACCTCAGATATTCTGGGTCAGAGAATGAGGACACTTATTCCAGGGTAAGTGAATCTTCAGATTTTGACCCAGGTATTTATCAGCTGAGAGATGTCAACAAGACAATGTCAGCTCTTTGTGCCCTGGTTTTCTTTGTGCCCTGCCTTGGTCTCCTGTGTGCTACATGAGACCAAAGTCAGATCTTACCTGGGACATTGAGGGATAACAGGAGATGGAGGGAAGACAAAATTGCAGCATGGTGGCCTGCTGGCTTCTAGCCTTGAACGAAGGCTGGAAGTGGTTTAACAAGCAGGAAATTCTGTTGCCACTACTGCCAAACACTGCAAACTTCCTGTTTTCTGCATGGATCTGCCCAGCTGGGGAGGGCTTCATAAACACACAGGATCAACAGGCAAATTTCCCATGGAGTCTTGACAAACCCTGAACCCCAAACCTACTTCCTAGCAACTGAAGTTGGATCACTTGGTTCTTCATTTCCTTCCTTTTCCCCTTTATGCTTCTATTTATTGACTACTATTTGCCAAGATCCTTGACTTTTTATATAGTATCTAATTAATTCTGAAATAATCCTTGTGAAATTAGGACCAACCGTGGTAAGAGTTAAATACGTTCTGGATATATTCCCTGTGGACATTTTCACCTATGTTCCAGTTTCCCTGTTGGTAAAACAAATCCAATAATACCTGCCCTTGAGGTTACTATGGTATCGAGTAATATAAGCTAAGACTTGTTCTTGGTTCACAGAAAGGTTTCTGTATTGACTACAGTGAGAAGCTCAGAGAGGCCCTGTTGACGTCCAGAGGATGCACCGCTCCTGAGAGAACTGTGCTGGTGACTCAAAACCCCTCCCAGGGTTTGGAACCACTTCATTTGCAAGTGTTTTTCTCACCACACAGTGCCCTGGCTTAGCCAGGAGAGGGTCATATTGGACTCTGAATGATTCAGCAGCCTGGCCATGTGGGTGGTCAGGGCTGGAGCCATCGCTACTTACAGCATCTGCCAGTAAGGCAGCAGTAGCCTTCCTAGGATCTTCTGTGGATCTGCTTTCTTGCTGTATCCCTGCTTGGTTCCTGCCTGTAGCCTCTCACCCACTTTGATGGTCGCCATTTGGCCAGGCAGCTGCAGTTATCTCCCAGCTGACCATGGCAGGGCAAGGCTTCTGAGATACTGTGTCTGGGGTTATATGGAGAATGATGGACCGGGTCCAAAGTACAACACTAGATCCAAGGGAGGGAAGGATACAATCAGCTCTCTCAGTGTCAATTGCTTGGGGCCACAGGTTGTACCCAAGAAAGGTCTTGGGTCAGTGACAGCTGGAGTTTTATTTGAGGTACTGAAACAGGACATGACCAATCCAGAAAGGATATCAGGAGGAGATGTAGGGCTATTCTGGAGAATGGATATTACTTAACTCCTGAGCCTAGTACTGCAGGCCTGTAACCCCATGAATTCTGCTGAGCAGGCTGAGGCAGGAGGATCCCAAGTTCAAAGCCTGCTTGAGATACAGAGGCACTCATAGTACTCAGGAAACGTGAATGCAAACACGAACAATCCTCTAGTAATCACAGTTCACTCCACAAAATGACCAGTATTCAGTCTTTGCCATGTCTCTGTCCTTACTGGGAGCCGGAGACGACACACATGACCTTCTTCGTTTCATTGCATTCTACCCATGTACTTTAGGATAATAACTTCCTTCATAAAATTATGATAAAAACCTCCATCGACTGAATATTCATGAAGGACTCATTGCCTGCACCTGCAGCATCACGTGACCCTGAAGAGAGGTACTAAGGCTTACATGTTACACTGCAGACAACAGGGCCCAGAGAATGTGAGTGATTCCCAGATCTGATAGTCAGAACCTAAAGCACAGTGATGGTGGTGCAAGGCCCCCTCCACTGCTCGGGAATCACCACTCTGAAAGCTTGCTGTTGTGCCTGCTGACAATGAGCAGGAGGCTCGCTGGAACTGAGTGCTGGACGAGACGTATTTTCACTCTCAAGAGTTTCCAGTTCAGTTGTGCCTACAACTAACAGCGAGTTCTATGTTAGTGGAAGTAACCCATGGGATAGACCAAGAAACCTGATTTTCTGATGACCATTTTGTTGTTGTTGTTGTTGTTGAGACTGGAGATGGAGAGATGGCTCAGAGGTCAAGGGTACCTGATGCTCTTGAAGCTTCATTTCCTGTCAACCCTGGAGGGCTCTGTGTCTCACAGACTCACCTTGCCTCTGTGGTCACACTCAACATTGGTGATGGCATTCCATTCCAAAACTTCCACTCTCCTTAGTGGACTAAGACTTTCAGTTTCTTTCCCTCCTTTCTCCCCCCTTTCCTCCCTCCCTCTTTTCCTCCCTCCCTCATTTCTTCCCTCCCTCCTCCCACGTCTGCTTCCTCTTTCTTCCATCCCTCTCTTCTTTCCAAGTGGAGAACATGCTGGCTGAGAATTTATGATTCCCCTGCCTCCAGTTGCCAAGTGCTAGGACTACAGACATGCCCCCAAGCGGGCTCTCTATATCTGTTGACAGTTGGATTTCCCTCCAACTGTGCATCTTCACTTGAGTACCTCACACTCTTCTGGCTGTCAGCACTTGACTTATGAGTGTTTCACACCCATCATATTTAAGAGTAGATTCAGACATTTCCTCATGAGAAGCTCCCCAGAAGCTTCAACTGATGGCACATGTATTTCTGTTGTGTAGGCTGTTCGTGGACTCATCTTGACCCCCTCACCTTCACACTTTTTATCTCACCTACCAACAGATCCTGTCAATTCCACCATGCTGTCTCTAGAGTCTAGGCTCTTCTCAAGCTCTCCATGGCTAGGTGGAACTGTCACCTTCAGTGATTACTACAGAAGCTCCCATCTACCCTGTCATCCTGGCTTGTCCCCTTTGTCTCTTTTCTGTAGTGCATCCAGTGTGATCCTCTCATAAGTCTAAGTCAAGTGACCCAAAGTCTCTGCTGCAGACTCTCCAATCTCACATAGATGGCCCTGTCTTCCTCTCCAGATGTAATAGCCCTGGCTGTTCTTAGACAGTCTCCTGGCCCAGTTCACCACAGCCCATTGCCCTGGTTGATCCCATATCCTGCACACTCCACTTCTTTTAATGTTACTTGTTTGTTAAGGAGCAACTGAAAGACGGGATCCCAGATGCCATGGTAGAAATCTACCAGCCTGTTCTAAAATCCATATGGGAACCCAGGGACTCAGAATAGGCGAAACAATCTTTACAAAGGATAGTGTTGGAGAAAGCAAACTTAGAGATTAAAGCTTAGGACCTCACCAACCAGAGAGCCATGCTAGTATGAGGATAGACGGACTGGAGAGGTAATGTTAATCTCAACTTGAAGGGATTAGAATCACCAAGAAACATTCTTCAGGATGTGTCATGAGCATTTCCAGAGAGGTTTAACTGAAGAAGGAGAATCTATGCCTTGGACCAGGGGCCCAATCTCTCCCTCTTACCGTGGATGCACTTTGACTCCATGCTTCTGCCAATGACCTCTTTGCCATGATGGGCTTTGCCCTCACACATCCCTTATATCCACGCCCCACCCTGAAGGACAAGTGTCTGTACTTTTCACATCATAGAAGTGAGAAAAATAGATGCTAAGAAAGGTGGCATGGCTCCTGGGTAGCCATTTCTGGATCTAGGCTCAGTTTCTCCAAAGTCCACCCTCTTAATTATCACTTTGACAAGAGACCTTGAGATGGAATGTGCTCTTTTCTCTTGAATGATTGATGGTCAGGTTTCCTGACAGAATTCTCATGGGGACTGAGGTATGTCCCTGAATTCAGGAAGCCACCAAATGCTCTTCCGGTATAGCTGTGTGTCCAGAACTTGAATTCTTATGTAGGCCTTGCCTTTGGGTCTTTTGGGAAGAGATACTGAAAAGCTGGCCCTGACTGCATGAGTTTTGTTTTTTTTTTTAATGTGGATATATGCCAACTAATCTTTTGCCTTTTTTTTTCTAGTTGGGTCTCTGCCAAACCAATCCAAGACATACATAAAACTTAAGTCTTTAGTTTCCCCACATTTCTGTTGCTCTTTCCCATGAGCAGACTTTCATTCCACTTACTGTTATCTTTGATTGAATTGTGGAAGTGGAAGGCTTTACAGAGGAAGGCCACAGTCCATTTGACTTGGTAATTCTGTGGTGAGAAGGTCAAGTCAGCTTGGATGTGAACCAACTGGTATCCAGAACCAAGTTTATTTTAGTGTCTACTTAAAACCAGAGTGAGAAAAGCCATGTTCATAATAAAAAAAGATACCCTGAGTGCTGCCCAGCCTGCTCTGAAGTACATGACAGGAATCCAGCTCCTCCTACAGGATGTCCTTGGGACCTTGGTGGCTCTTGAGGAACCATGACTCTACTCAGCTCCACATATATTCTGTTTACTTTGGCAAGTCAATGTTAAGTCAGACATTCTACCTCAAAAAACAGAGTTTGGGACTGGGGAGATGGTTTAGACCAGGAAGAGCTTGTCATACAAAATTAGAACCTGAGTTAGGTTTCCAGAACCCATGTAACAGCTGGGGATGCTGCAAGCCTAACCCAATTCTGAAGACAGGAGGATCCCTGGAGCTGCTAGAGTCCAGTGTAGCTGAACTGGCAAGTTCCAAGGTCAATGAGAAACCCTGTGTCAAAAACCAAAATGAATGGTGAAGAAGGAAGACACCAGCTGGCTGCTACCTGCCTACACACAGGCGCACTTTCAGGTATGCACACACATTCACACACACAAAAACAGGGTTCCTACTGATGAAGAAACATTTGGTTTTGTGGGTATGTTTAACAAAAAAATGCTTCCTGTCATGTGGCATATTTTTATTGAGAATTGTGGCAAGCTAGTCATGGTATTACAAGCCCTTATAATCCCAACATGTGAAAAACTGAGGCAGAGGGATCATGAGTTGGAGGGCAGTCCCTGACTCAGAGAAACAGGGATGGAGGAAAGGAGGGAGGGAAGAAAGGAGGGAAGAAGAGGGGGGAGAGGGAAAGAAAGAAGGGACAGGAAGGAGGATGGGGATGAAGGAAGGAAGGAAAGAAGAAAAGAAAGAAGAGGGGTTCCATCTGGTGCATAGGACAATAGTTTTGTGTTTTCTTTAGCCCTCCCTGTACTTCTATTCTTTGTTTTCACACAAGAGAGAGGGATTATTTTCTGCCTTGATGATACTGTCTTTAACTGTGTGACTGATTTTGACAGGAGGAATGTTCTGAGTATACAGGAAGCAAAGCTTTGAAACATGGCTCTCTAAGCCTTCCTTCCTGAGTTACCATGAGAACACAGCTAGTGAGTCTGTTTATCCCAGGAAGAGAGAGAATGTTTAGCAGATCTGAACAAAATTTATGGCTATGAGTCAAGATCAGAAAGAAAGTAACATTTTCTGAGGTAGAACTGGTTTGGGGTGTGTTGCAGCAGTACTGTGGTGAGGATATGGGCATAGTCTGTTAAAGACTAGGGTTCCATTCCTATTTTCTGCTCTGACAGCCCAAGAAAACAATGGCGCTTCAGAGGCTCTGGTAATGTTTCATCTTGCTTGTTAACCTGATTGGGTCTGGGATGAGCTAGAAAACGCAGGTCTGGGTGGGTCTATGGTGACTAACTGAGCAGGGAACACCCTCCCTCTGGGTGGGCAACACCTAGATATAAAGAGGTCTGAGGAAAGAGCATGGCTATTTCCTGCCCATCCTAGCTCCTTCCTGGCAAGTGCTGTTGCCAAGCATCCTTTGCTGATGCAGGACCCTGGCTTCTTAGCCTTCCTCAGGGTCTTCTAGGCCTTCAGTGCCAGATTAGGACTTCTGGAATGTTCACTGTAACAGATGAACAGCTTCTGGTTTCAGCCTCACGGGCATGCAAACAGCCATTATTAGACTATCCAGATTGTATTGTGTAAGCCAGTTGTATCAGTCAGGGTTTGCTAATGATATGGTCTGGGTCATCTATGCTATCCCACACTGGAGAGGCTGAGAGTCTGGGAGCCCCTCTGTCCACGGGGCTGGAGATCATGGTAGTCACAACCTGCCACAGAAAACCTGGAGGATTCCTGGAGGACTGCTGATCTTCAGTCTGTGTTCGAAACCCAAATAAGCTGGTTTGAGTCCCAGAGAAGGGATGTGGCAGTGGCAGCGACAGAGCAGGTAGACTTGCCAGTGAGCGAAGGCCAGCAGGCGGGTGAAGCTTCTTCCTTACATGTCCTCTGGTCTGGGCTGCCACCAGGCAGTGCTGCCCACACTCAGGGCCCATCTTCCTGATTCAAATAATCAACAAGAACATTCTTCCCAGGAGTGCCAGGGGCTTGGCTTTTATTTGATTCCAGATCCAGGCAAGTTGACAGCCAAGATTTGCCATCACACCAACTGAATGACCCCCTCTGTGCTGTCTACTCACTTTACTTGTGCTGTTGATGCTAAGAGTCTGGAACTGACCCAAGTTCATTCATAAGACAATCTTCCTTATGGCGTTTATTTCAGTGATGTCAAATGGCAACTTGGAAACTAAATTCAGTCACAAATGTGTTTTGTTTGGCTAATGAGGAGCTTTTAGAGAAATCTGAGCCAACACTGAAAAATGTGGAGATTGTCACAAAAATATCCTAATTTATGGTATGTCCAAAAAACAAAACAGAAAATCCAGAAGGCCTAGTCAGTGCCATCTCCCTTTGGATAGGAAGGCTCTTGCCAGCCTATCTTGGTCCCCATCAGATTGGCTCCACACATAGGCACTAACTGCCTCATCCCAGGCCAATTTGAATTTGACACTCTTGAAAGTAAGCACGGGAATCTGAAATTTTTAAAGTTTCTTCACAGCACAAAAAATTGTGTAGCCAATTAAGGCCTACAAGCCTGAGGGGGAAAAAGCCTTGATAGCATCTATTCAAGAATTGAAAGGAAAAAAGAAATTCTTGTTCTAGTATGGGTTTCCTAGGAGAAGAGGCCAAACCAAAGACTCCAGCACATGGTTTATGAAGTCTGTGATCTCAGGAGAAGTGGGAGGGAGGCCCTTCTGAGCCTTATTCTGAGGAGACTCTGGATCTGAGAACACATCATAATACTGAGCCCTTTCTTTGATCCCAGGCCAATTAGCCACTGGGGAGGAGCATCGCCAGGAAACACCAGAGCAAGAATTCTCATTCAGAACTGGCAGAAGCAGGCTTCGAGCCGTCAGCAGTGTTTGTCAGGTTAGGTCATGGTGGACAAATGGATTTCACAGAGAGGCAAAGTGGGGTGTCTGCAGCAGCTATGCCTGCCTCTACCTACCAGAACGGCTAATTACTATTATCAGGGTACACATACATCAGGAAGATGCAGGAAAAGCTGTTACTTATTCCACAACTCAGAGATAGCAACACTTTACTTATCTACCATACGATTCCCTCTTCTCTAATCATGACTAAAATATGTTGGGCCCTTACCCTTCAAATTTCAGAAAATCCAGTGCACTCTCCAATATTTCTTATTGTTCTTAACTGGAATAAGGGAAAAAGCACGAAAGGCATTCTTTGCTGAACTCTGAAGTCAACTATCAATGACCCAAGCCCTATGCATAGGCCATATTTTTAGCAAGGCTCTCAGCATGGCTACTTAGCCCTAGGAGATCAGGCTGTCTGGATATGCTCTGCTTTCAGAGTTTTCCAAGAATGTCACTAGTCTGTTGGCATAATGTTTTTATGGAATGTGTACAATTAATTCTTGTTCATTCAAATGCTGATTTCTCTACTCCACTATCTGGTTTTAATCTGGACATTACATCATGATGTTTATTCTAAGCATCACCTGTCTCAAGTTTGTGTAAACACAGCACCATTTGTTCTCTGTAATTGTCAATTAAACAACCAGCCAGTGCTGCGCAATGGAGAGAATAGGGTGGGACATCCTGGTCCAGAAGGGAGGAGAAGGAAGCCAGAGGGAAGTAAGAGAGTAGGGACAAAATCGGCAGGCAGGGACTTCAAACAACAAGGGAGAAGAACCGGACCTAAGATATGACTAAAAACAAGTATAATGGGTAAAATCTGAATGGGAGGAAACTATGCGGGCTTGGAGGTTTAGGATGGCATAATTATTGCCCAGCATTGTGCGCTAGGTTAATTAAATAAATCCCAGTCTCTGTGTGGTGATTTGGGTATACAGCTGGTTTAGGAATAATCACTGCTTAACTAAAAGATACATCAATAGTAAATATTAATCATCCACAATACTAGTCTGACTCAATCTCCATGGCACTTTAGACACTTCCATCTAACCTCTTTCCACCTTTCCTCCTCTCCAGACTAGTCCTCACCATTTCTGCCAACACTCTCTGCTCCCTCTATTTATGGCTCCTTTTTTTTTTTCCAGGCGCTTCCCTGCATAAAACCATTCCACGGTTAGTGCAGTCTTAGGATATACTTTTAAAACCTAGACTAGCATTCTCCTGGGGTCTTTTTTTCATCTGTGTACAATTGGTGTCATCTCTGACCACCTTGGCCCCTGCCCAGTTGGGGCTTTCTGGGTGCAAGGGTTGGGATTTCCAAAAGAAGAAAGGAAACAAAGTGAGATGGGCCCCAGAGATATATCTGGGTACTTGACAATTCCTCCTGGCTACAGGTTTATAGGGCTCCCCTCTCAGGTGTAGAATTGACATATTTGGAAGTTTAAATTAGGGCAAGGTTGGAATGCCAGGTTATGAGTTAAACTTGGCCATGAGTTAAACTTTGGAGTCCTTATGCATCTTGGCCTCCTGTGCTCCCTTTTCTTCATCTTGTCTTAAGAGTCAGTCCCCATGATGTCCCCATGGTGAGCTTTCTGCTTTGGGCTCTAGTCTTTGTTACCACATCCCCTTGACATCTACCTCTGCATGAAAGGCTGCTTCCTACAAACATTGTGAGCTTTTTTTGTCATGGAGACACCTACCCAAGCTCATGGCCAGCCAGAGTGACACAGGCGGATGTCTCCAGTTACCTTCTACTGAAGACAGTTGAGTTGGTGCTCAGCTGTGGCCCTTGGCTGGGGTGACTTAGGGGGTGTTCTGTATCCCACTGTCTCAGAGCTCTTTTGTACTGTAGCTGCCTTGGGAGTGGTGCTCAGAGCCTCACACTCACACACTTGTCTCTATATACTGCACTTCTTTCCATTCCCTCCCAGATAAGTTATCAGCAATAGTATACTTATCTCAGATCTGTGTCCCTGACTGAACAGGCCATCCTTCTTGCACCCAGCTGCTCTGGGCCAAATCTCTGGATGGGTGTGAGCTCCCAGGCAGAGCTGGAGAGGGACACACAGCCCTGTAAGGTCCGGTAGGGTTGCAGTGCATTGCTGGGAACACCACCACTCTAGTTGGAGTCTACACTCCACAGACTTCCATGTCTGCAGACGTCTTCTTAGGCCAAGGGATCTTTATATAAACATCTTAAAGGACAGTTTTATCTATCTGCAATTTCCAGAACTTGAATTAGTTACCCTAACAGGACAAGGTCTCACAAAGATTCTTACTCATGGCCTCCCTGGAAGAGCAGTGGGCACCACCCCTTTCCTGTGCTGAAGACTGCAGCCACTTCCCCTTAGGAATACATGTGCCAGAGACTCCATGTTCCTAGGAACACATGAGCCCAGGACTCCACACCCTGGCTTGGTTTGCTCCAGATCTGATAGGGGGTGTGGACACTTACTTTCATGACCTTGTGGTAGAGTAAATTGTTGGGAGCCTGAAACTGAGGTGACAGTATGGGCTGTATAGCAATCATGTAGCAGGAAAATAATGTGTTGGAGATACATTGTCTGAATTTGACAGAGGTGGCTGACCACACACAGGAAGGAACAGAAATGCCTTTCCAACTTGGATCTGATGGTCCATACTTAATTCTGGGCCCCAATACCTCCTGACCAGGACAGAGCTAACCAGACCCTGGGTCTCTTCTGAAGTCACCGAGATCTGGGACTGATATTTCACTAGCGTGCTCTGAAGAAGTTGGCCTGTGTTGCTCAGGAGTGCTACGGCACAGATGCGTTGCTGACTCCCAAGGTTGACTGCAGTGGAGATATCTGTGCAGCGGGAGTCAGACCCTGCCCCCAGAGACCCTGCTGCAAGCACATCCCAATCACCACACACAGGGCTGAGGCAGTAAGAGGGCTCGGCAGCTAAGGTGCTTGTCACCAAGCCGGACAACCTGGGTTTGATCCTTAAGACCCATAATGATAGAAGGAAAAATCTGACTACTGTCCTCTGCTTGCTAACTATCTGCCATGACATACACATCTACACATACATACCCATACACCAGCTACATAAACTCAGCAACAATAAATGGATTGTGCTGTTCTCATGGGAACCACAAGATCCGCTGTTCCCTTCACAGGGGTCAATGACCCTGGTGGAGAATTTGGGGCCCTCTTCTGGGCAGAGATCTAGAGGTTGCCATAGGCTGGAGGTCTTGGGTCCAAACTAGTGGGATTTATATGGAATCTAAATTCAACTTTAAAGATGGAATCTCTCTTCTTCTAGAATGTCCTCACCATGGTCTGGAAGGTGAGGACATCTTGTGCTTCCTGTGTTCAGTAGGAAGATATATTTACCTTTCAAGACAGTCCCAGGGAGACATGAGAGTCTGTGAACCCATCATCTACTACAGTCTGCAGTGGACATGGGCTCCGTGCATGCACCTCCTTCTTGGAGTGCTTTTCTCAACGACCACTGATGATGAACGGATGCCGGTGGAAATCCATTTGAAGAATCACTGAGGCGGAGTGTGGTGGCAAACACCTTTAGTCCCAGCATGTGGGAGGCAGAAGCAGGCAGATCTCTGTGAATTCGAGGCCAGCCTGGCGTACATAATAAGCTTCAGGAGGAAAATAAAATCATGTGTCTTTGGTTAGGAGCCTCAGAACTAGGGATTCTTGGTTAACCTTTTTCAGTTGGAAATGACTCTTGCAGCTAAGGCTGCTTTTCTCACTACACAAAAACTGGGTCCCACTGCCCACTGAAAGCAAAAGAGGGAGCTACCTTAATCACAGTCTCACCCATGACAATTTACTCGGCTGAAATCTTGTGACTCACAGCTTCATATTATCTCTTTAACCCGAAAAGCAGCTCTTTTGCTTGCTTGGTGGTTTTTGTTGTTGTTGTTGTTGTTTGGTTTTTTTGTTTTGTTTTGTTTTTTAAATCCAGACCCAGTATTTAGCAGGGTAATGGGATTTATGATTGTGTTTACATCCGTCTCCGTGGCGATCCACCATAAAAGATCAGTTGCCAGGCAACTTGGCATTGTGGCGTGGCAGTAGAGGGTGGAATTTTTTGTCTCTCTGAAGCAAGAGCTTAAGGAATAATAAAAACTCTTGCTCATATGTCTCATGAATGCTCCTATTTTCAAGGTCAACCAAACCATTTTTTTGCTTTCAGGAAAGACAAATGCACTTTTCTTCAAGCGATACACCGTAAAATGTTTCCACAAGATTATCCCATTTGAGAGCAGCAGCCGGCTGGCTCTGGCCAATTTTGTCTTCTCCTGGCCATTGGGAGAATTAGATTGTGAGACCCTGAGCCTGTCGGGTGGAGTGGCTCTTTCATTTGCTGACGTTCTCTGTACTCATTAGCAGATGGCTTTTTCTTTTTCTTAATGAGCTGCTATACACTATGAATCACTTCTCATCTTAGTAACCAGTTTGGTTTCGGTTTGTAGTCGGTTTGCCAGGATCCCTTTGATGATGGGGGTTGCTGTGAGCAAGGAGGCCTTGGAAGGCATAAGACAGGACCCCAATTTTTCTCCAAGCTTCCTTATTGATTATAGGCACTTCCACAAATGATCAAAGGGCCTGTTTTAAAACATGTGAATGCCCTTACTTGACCTCTTTCTCAACATGGATGCATGAAGGGCTGAGAAGCTAAGTCATACAGCTCTGAAGGGGCACGGCCAGAGCGAAGGTGTCCAGGCCACATGGGACGGTGCTGACGAAAAGGGGCTAAGTGAACTTCAGTTACTACCTGCTTTCTGTGTATCATCTTCCTTAATTCTTATTGATTGCCTGGAGCATCTCAGAAAGTGGAATTGGAGTTGAGAGGTAAGACTGAAGCCTTACCCAATTGTTGTTGTTATTATTTATTTATTTATTTATTTATTTAGATGAGGACCAAGGGCCTCAGACATGCTAGGCACTAATTCACATCTTTTTCTCTCTTTCTCTTTCCCTGCCCAGGTCCGTGTAGGCCAGGATTTACTCAACTTCCTATGTAGCTAATGACATTAAGCTTCCAATCCTCCTGCCTCTGCATCCTACTGCACCATTGACCTGGTTTTATGTGGTGCAGGCTTTGAACCCAGGGCTTTGTGCATGGTAGGCAAACACACTGTAGCTTAGCTACAGCAGAGCTACACATCCTCATCCCTGGCAAAGTTTTTCTATTCTCTCTTTGGTCTCTCACGTAAAATAACAACAACGACAGCAACAAAAACCAGTGTTCATTATGCAGCCTCAGTTTCCAGGTGCCAAGACTATAACAATATGCTCTCCTACTCCTGACTCCCATCTATAATTTCCTTTTTTTTTTTTTTTTAACATCTTGGGATCGAGGCCAGGGTCTCACGCATGTTATGTAAGCACTCTGCTACTGAGCTCTATACTAAACCCAGCCTGACACATCATTATTTTTGAGATTATAATATAATTACATCATTTCTTCCTTTCCTTCCTCCAAACCCTCAAATATACCCTTCATTGCTATCTTTTAAATTCATGATCTTTTTTCATTAAGTGTTGATGTATGCATACATATATATGCATACATATTCCTAAATAAAGTATTAAGTCTGTATAATGTTACTTTCATGTATGCTTTCATACATCAATTCCCTGGGTAAGGCTATTTTTCCCACTCTCAGTATTCCTTAGCTGCCTGTAGGGTTGAGGTCCCATGGACTTTTTCCCCATCCACTTTGGCATGTCTCTTGTTGTTGTCCTTGTGTAGCTCATGTTGGTGAAATTTTATGAGTGTAGCTTCCAACATTACTATGAGACGAAATCTGACAGCAACACCCCATGGATGCACTGTTTTGGGGGGCAGCCAACATGAACAGCTGATGCTTGCTGGGCCTCTTTCCAAACATCTCACTCTGACCTAGTGGTGAGGGAGGATGCAGTGGAGAGAGCCACACGTGGCCCGAGCTCTTGGCACCGAGTTTTTCAGGTGCTTCTGTGGCTGCAGTGATGGCAGCAGCAGCAGCAGCGCAGTCTCAGCCCTGGGGCAACAGCAGACTTCTCGGAAAGCTACTCTCAACCCTGTGCAGCAGGCAGACTTCTCTAACAAGGAACTCCTTCTCAGTTTGTTAGATGTGGGATTAAAGACACTGTGTTTCTTCTTTACCTTAATCTCCTATAATACCAGATAATCTCCTCGCTGAAGATGGCAACGTCTTCTGTAGAGTTGGCTCACATCCTGAGGCTTGGGCAGCCAAGTGTCTGCTAAACACAGTGTCCGTGGCTTCCAAGTCTAGTATCTGGATGGGGCCTGAGGTTGTTGCAGTGACCTAACTGGCTTGAGGAGAAGTTTCATCTTGCTCTCCCATGAAGCCTGTCCTCATGGTGGACCAAACCACACAGCCAGGACTTTCTTGCTGGGCACAGAAGTTGCACAGTGTGGTGAAGGGCTTGGCCTGGTGTGTGTTTGAGGAGGATTTGTTTGTTCAGAGAAATGGTTTGTGCTGAACTAATTTCATTTTGATATAATTAGTGAAGAGCCAGTCAGACCTTGGAAAGTCTTCATTTCTTGGTGGCCTTCCTTTCTGAGGCAGCTTGGTATAGGGGTGAGCATGTACCTTCTGGGGCAGGATGATGTGAATTCAACTGCCTGTTCTGTCTCTCGCTAGCAGTGTGACTCGGGCAAACCTATCACTGACCCAAGAACCCTGTCTTCACTGGGAAAGCCAGTCTGCAATGGTATCATCTAGGCTCAGGAAGCACAAAATTAATATGTATACAATTCACTTGGTACTTATAGGTCCTTAATAAAAGAAAGCCGCTATTTATAATTACCATAATGTCAATTCATCAGTATTCACAGTTTGTAAGTGACATAAGTCCACTCACAAGATGACATTATCACATAAGGAAACTGACAGTTTTTGTTTTTAAGATTTTTTTGTTTATGTGCATATGTGCGTTTCTGTATATGTCTATACCACACGTGTGGAACCCCACAGAAGCCAGAATAGGGTACTGGATCACCAGACTGGAGTTACAGGTGGTTACGGGAATCAAACTCAGATCCCCTGGAAAAGCCTCAAGTGCTTTTATCTGCTGAGTCATCTCTTGGGCCTTGTTCACACACTTTCATCTTGGCCGCTAACTTGTGCCCAGAACGTCTTTAAACCTTCTCAACATCAAAGCATTCCCTTTGACTCTTGTTCTCTGCTGATTTGATGGAAGGCCCGTAGGTGAGTTACACATATTCCAGACCTAAGTGTAGAGTTGGGGCTCTGGTTGCACATCTGCTGTGAGTGGCCTCCTCCATCTTGGAAAGGAGGCCTTGTTTTGGAAATAAGCTCCTCCACAGGGAGGGAAGCACTCAGGTTTCCCTCTTCACACTGCAGGTGTGTGGTGGTGCTCTCAAAGATGCGTTTCAGGAGAAGAAAGAACAACTCCTCAGGCTAGCAGGTGGTCCCTGCTTTTGGAGTCTCTGGATCACATCCTGACATTAACCTTTAACAAAACAAAAACAAAACCTTTTAATTGACACATAAAAGTGGTGTGTATTCATGCATACATTCTGGTATTTTGAAATGTGTACACACCGAAGCCTAGTTAAATTGAACTAATTTACATATGTGCCACTTTGCAGGTTTATCTTGTTGGCTTTTCTCTGTAGTGGGAACACTTAAAATCTACCTCTTGACAATGCAGCCAATTTTGATGAGAACTGATAAACTAAGATCAGAAAGGAGAGGAGAACCTCTCCTATCAGTGGACTTGGGGAGTGGCATGCATGCAGAAAGGGGAGGGAGGGTGGGATCGGGAGGGGAGGAGGGAGGGGCTTATGGGGGGATACAAAATGAATAAAGTGTAATTAATAAAAAATTAAAAAAAAGAAAATGACATGGACTAATTGTATCTTAGTATCTTAGCATTAGGCAATGCCATGTGGTCTTGTTATTTGTAAAATAAACAATTTTGAAAACAATAAAAAAAAAATCTACCTCTTGGTAACTTGCCTGAATGCACTCACCTCTGATTCTGGGAGTTCTACATCCACAGGCTTAGCCTACTGCAGACTGAAGAGATTCTTAAAATTTAATTTTTTAAAAGATGAACATATAAAACAACAGGTTTCCTGTGGCATTTTAATACATACTTAGTTCTGTCTGATTTCTACCCCTCCCCCACCTCCCCTGCTCTGGTACTGGCCTTTCCACTTTCCTGTCACGTTTGTTCTGTGCAGACAGGGAGAGAGAGAGAAGAGGAGGGGAGGGGAGAGAAGAGGGGAGGGAGGGGGAAGGGAGGGGAAGAGGAGGAGGGGAGGAGAGGGAGAGAGAGAGGAGAGGGAGAGGAGAGGAGAGAGAGGAGAGGAAATGCAGAAAGAGAGAAGTGAACCAAAACGTCTGGATTATATAGGAAGCCCTGCCCTGGGCTGGAGAGTTCAGGGCAGAGGGCAGGGTGTGCCAGCCACACCCTGTACAGGTAGGGCTTGAAGGATGCTGGGAGAACCTGGAAGCCAGGTCTGCTTTAGTCAAAAAGGCACCCCAGCTGCTTGTCCCCGGTCTGAAGCCCAACAGTTAGGATTTTTAAATGAGAGAATGGGTGCTGCCTAGTGCTCCTGACCTGGGTTAACTCACTTAGTGTCATACTTTCCAGCTCTACCCACTTCCCTGCAACTTTACCTCAGTTTTCTCACAGCCAAATAAATTCTATGGTGTAATGGGCAATGTTTCCATCCATTCATTTCAGTTTGTTTGTTTGTTTGTCTGGTTAGTTTTGTTTTGTTTTGAGACAGGGTCTTACCACACAGTCCTGGCTGTATAGACGAGACTGACCTGCAATTCACAGAGACCCACCTGCCTCTGTACCCTGAGTGCTGGGGTCCAGATCTATCCATTGATGCTATCTAGGTTGGTTCTTTCCTTGCTATTGTGAGTACAGCAGCACTGAACAAGGCTGAGCACGTATTTCTGTAGTAAGACATAGGCACCCATGTAAGTGCCCAGAGTAGCACAGATGGGTCCTAGAGTAGCTCTATTTTCATTTTTTGAGGATCCTCTAGAGCAGTGATTCTTGACCTTCAAGATGCTGCGACCCTTTAATATAGTTCCTCATGCTGTGGTGATCCCAAATCATAAAATTATTTTTGTTGCTACTTCACACCTGTAATTTTGCCACTGTTATGAATCATAATATAAACATCTGTGTTTTCTGATGATCTTAGGCAACCCCTGTGAAAGGAATATTCAACCTCCAAAGGGGTCATGACCCAAGGTTGAGAACCACTGCTCCAGACTGATTCTTTTTTTACAAATTTGCATCAGTTTATACTCCCACAAAACAGCAAATAAAGGTTCCTCTTTCCCAGAACACCCAAGTCACCATTTGTTACCATATTTCCTGATAAGCCACTCTGCCTTGAGTGAGCTACAATCTCAAGGTGGCTTTTTCAGTTTGCATCTGTCAGGGGGCTAAAGATGTAGGGCTTTTTAGAAACTGATTTACTGGCTGTCTGCATTTCGCGTCTGAGCTGCCTGTGCGTTCACTCCACTCACCCATTTACTGGCAACTTTTCGCTTTGTAATTCTTTTAAGTTAAGTAAAAAATGTATTATATGTGTGTGAAGTATGCAGGCCTGTGGAGGCGTATGTGTGTGTGTGTGTGTGTGTGTGTGTGTGTGTGTGTGTGTGTTTGTGTGGCAACTTCTAGGGTCTCTGTTCTCTTTCCATCTTTAGGTGTCATCGAGGGGTTAAACTTAGTGGTCAGCACTGTGAGTGCAAGTGGTTTTACCTGCTGAGCCATCAATCTGGTTGACCAGAGCCACTTCTCCTGTCCGGCTCTAAACACAGCCGTTTTCCTAGTGCTCAGGCTGCTTAACTTCTTGTAAGCAGTCAAGAGACGATTTTAAACATACAGATGGGAAGATGTTTGAAGGCTGATGCATATACACCACTGTATGTGAAATATTTTAGTACTCTTGGAGGAGAAAAGCAGAGGCATTATGCTCATATAGGTGTTCTCCACCCCCGCCCCATCTTTGTGAGGGTGGCAGCAAGACCAGAAAATGAGTGACTGACCACCCCAGCCAGAGCAATAGCAGAGGAAGCAAAGGCCAGGAGGGCAGACATCTGGAGTCAGCACACCTGCTGGGCTCCTCCCAAGTGCTGATGGCCTTTGGGAGGGGCCATGAGTACTGTATGTAGGGGAGGGTGTACAGGCTCCCCAGAAAGTGAGTTTACTGCTTGGGTTCCTCTTCAGGTCATAGCAAACTTTCCTCATTTGTGAGCCATACACTGGGGTAAAGCAGCCAGGGTCTCTTACTGAAGTCAGAGTGAGATCCTGAGGCTTGGAAGTCCCTGGCGGAGAACGCCCCAGGCTGAGTGTGGTGAGCCCTGCCTGTTCATCACTAGAGCAACAGCCAGACAGCATGCTGATTCCATTGCACCCCAAGGCAGGCGTGTGTGTGTGTGTGTGTGTGTGTGTGTGTGTGTGTGTGTGAGAGAGAGAGAGAGAGAGAGAGAGAGAGAGAGAGAGAGAGAGATTCTTGTGTTTTACTTATTTATTTTGGGACAATGTCTTGTGTAACCCAGGCTGGCCAAGAATACCCAAACCTAGTCTTGAACTAAACTACCTGCTTCTACCTTCCTAGTGTTGGGGTGACAGGTGTCTGACTGTTTTAGTTTCTTCTCTGTGGCTACAATATAACTTTCCAATTCAGAACAGCCTACCTGAAGAAAGGGTTTATTTGGCTTACACTTCTAGGTCACAGCCTGCCACTGGGGGAAGTCAGGGCAGGATCTATAGAGGAATGCTGCCTTTTGATTCACAGGCTTATGCTCAGTTAATTTTCTTACATAGCCCAGGACCGCCTACACAGGGAATGGTGCTGGCACAGTGGGCTGGGCCCTCCTGGATCAGTTAAACAGTCAAGACAGTTACACTTACAGGCCAATCTGATTAGGGCAATCCCTTAAATGAGACTCTCCTCAGGTGACCCTAGGCTTTGTGAAGTTGACAGTTAAAGATAATGAGGACAGCCACCATGCCTGGCTTATAATTAAAAAAAAAAAAAAAAATTTATAGATGGGGAGAATGTGGTTTAGAGAGCTTGGGTCTCCAGCCAAATTTCTGACTTCCCTTTGGCAGTATCCAGTTCTCATGTCCTCAGTGGCTCATGAACTCACGCAGTAGCTCTACCTAGGAATAGAGGCTCTTGGAAAGAGTGTTGAACTTGAGAACCAGCTGTGATTCCAGTGGGCCTGTCCCAGCAGAAGGAATTTGTTTGAATAGTTCTTAGAGCAAGGCAACCCCAACATGCTCAGAACTTCAGCTGGAGTTATGCTAGTTTTGTGAACAAACCCCAAATCTTGGTTGGTATGCCTTTTTTTTTTTTTAACGGAGTAACCTTTTCATCTCTTCTCCAGTTATAGCACACACAATTATAAGTGTTAGGAGGCGCTGTAGAGGTGGCAGTGCTGAAAGAGTTCAAGCCTCCCATCCTCAAGAGATGTGGGATCTAGTGGTTAAATAGAAGTACAGGTGATAGGGACCGTGGAAAGAGACAGGCTGAGGAGAAACATAGAAGAACAAAGGTTGTAATTTTGAACATGGTATTGGGAAAGGGTATCCCCAAGGGGATGCTGTGCAGGAATAGTGTGAGGGCAGTGACAGAGGAGCTAGGCAGGACCCTGGGAGAGGGCATTTCTGGATCTGGGGACAGTAGATGCAAGTACCCTGGAGAGTTTAAGGAGCAGCAAAAAGGTTGCATTTTGGAAATCAGGGTTGAGGTCCCAAGAGTCACGGTGGGACAGTGATGCTCATTTTCCTGGTAGCTGACTGTGTGTGTCCTGCCTTTTTCTCTGAGCCAGATGAGAAGCCACAAGGGTTTGGGAAATGAATGTGGTATTTTGGCTCATGGTTCAGCATAGACACTGAGTGGGTGTTAAGAACAGGCAGCCAGGAAGCAGGACAGAATCGGGACAGGAAGCCATTGCAATGACCCAGGGGAAAGAAGACAGTGGCCCAGACTGGGAGCAGGGATTGGGTTCTGATGGATTATGCCTAGAGTGGAAGAGAGAATGAGCATTGAAGGATGGCCCCTTTTTTGTTTTTATTTCTGTTACCATGGTAAAATGCCATGATAGAAAGCAATTTGGGGGAGAAAGGGGTTTATTTCAGCTTGCAGTCTATCCTTGTGGGAAGTCACAGCACATCCACAGTCAAGAAGAGCTAATGTATGCATCCTCACTTGGCTGCTAGCACCACCTTGGATTGCTCTGTCCTTAGCTTGGATCTCCTGCGCAGGAAATGGTGCCCTTGACGGTTGGCTGAATCTCCCACATCAATTAAGCACTGAGACCTCATCCCCAGATATACTCAACCTGAAGCAGGCAATCCCTCATTAAGACTCTCTTTCCAGGTGAGTGTATATTGGGTCAGGTTGACAGTTGGAACCTTTACCTTACCCAAGTAGTGAGGATGATGTAAGGAGTGTTAATTAAAGTGGGAAAGACTGGGGTAACAGGATTTGAGGGAATGTGCTCAGGATCCACTTTCTAGACATGTCAAGTATGAGGCAGGTCTTAGTCAGTGTTCTCTTGATGTGAAGAGACACCATGACCACAGTGACTCTTGTAAAAGAAAGCACTTAATTGGGGCTGGCTTACAGTTTTAGAGATTTAGTCCATCACCGCCATGACAGGGAGCATGGTGATACACAGACAGACATGGTGCTGGAGGGCTCTACATCTGCACCCCTGGCAGCAGAGAGAGAGACACTGGGCCTGGCTTGAGCTTTTTAAACCTCAAAGCCCCCCACCAGGGACACACTTCCTCCAACAAGGCCAGACCTACTCCGACAAGTCCAAACCTTCCCATTCCTTTTGAGTAGCACCACTCCCTAATGACCAAGCATTTAAATATATGAGCCTCTAGGGGCTATTCCTATTCAAACCACCACAAGGAGCCTTTTAAACATTCAAGTGTGAATCTAAAAAAGATGGGTACATGTGATGGGGCTTAAGGGAAAAGTCTGGGCCAAAGTTGTTACAGTTTGCGTTCTGTAAGAGTTAGGATCTTCAATGTTCCCCAAAGCCCATTTATATCCCCAATATGGAACTATTGGGTGGTACTAGAACATTTAGAAAAGGGGGTTTCCAAAGAAGTCTGTTAGGTCATTGGGGCTGTGCCCTTGGAGAAAATATTAGGAACTCAGCTCCTGATCAAGATGCATCCTTTGCCATATGCTACTACCGGGATGCACTGTGCTCCCATAGGCTCAAACTCACAGCCCAGTGTCATGGGATGAAACCTCTAAACTGGAATTGGGCACCTCAAGTATCTTGTCATAGTGACAGAAAGTTAATTAGCACAACCTCTTGTTCTGTGGATGACATGGAGAGAAGGCAGAAGTGAGCCCTGGGCATCCAGAAGTCAGAGGTTGTAGAAAGACACCTGGGGGATGTTTTTAACTCTCCTGGAAATGGGTTTGTGAAGAGAGAGAGCTACAGCTTATTATCAGTTCATAGACAGGGCCCCTCTAGCTGGGCCCAGTACAGAGGACTCTGGCTTGTTTCTCTGGGGCCGTGTGTAAACAGAGTAGGTGCTGAGCAAACGTTGCCTCATTGCTGTTATTTTACAGTTTTATTCCAGAGCTTTTTGAGATTTGAGGGGAAAGTGAAAGGGAAAAAAAAAAAAGTATAATCAACTTCTAGAAGTTTGAGACCGATAAGTTTTAGATTTAAGTTTGATAATATTTTAGTAACTCTTTAAGACCATATAGCTTTTCGATGTTCAACTAAATACTACACTTTAAAATATCCAAAGAGCAGATTGAAATCTAAAATTCCTCAGTTCTCTTTCATTTACTGTAGCTAAATACAATTATTTGATTATCGAATGACAATTGCCCTGGTCTACAGGCACCAAGAGAGCCTACAAGAGGGGTAAAAGGAGATTCTTAAGAGTCCAGCGTGGACGAGTGTGCACCTGTCTGGGACTTTGGGACTATTTGGCTCCATCTAACCTCTTTTGTTCTTTCCTGTTTTTCTTATGAGCTGTGATACCACAGAACCCTCGTGTTGAACTAAGCACTCAGGGTGTATTTGCTATAAAAACACTGGTCAAAAGCCAGCTGACCAAATGAGCAAATGAATAAGTGAATGAAGCCCTGTTCCTCTTCGAGCCTCTGTGGGATGGACAAGTATCTATGCAGATAATTTAATACATCCAGTTGAGTTATGACAAATAACACTTCTGCAGGCAGTAGCACCCTTGTCTCTCTAGAGCTCACCTTGAGTCTGAGTCTGGAGAGTTAAAGTGCTTGGGCAATAAAGTTATGTTTTGTCTTAAAGGTGTCAGTGAGCCTTCTATATATGAGTGGTGTTCTGTGCACTCTGGAAAATGATGTCTGATAGTCTTTTTTTTTTTTTTTTTTTAATTTGAGTCAGTGCTTTTTCTGTTTTTTGTTGTTTTTGTTTGGTTGGTTTGGTTTGGTTTTTCGAGACAGGGTTTCTTTTTTTTAATAATTTATTTAATTTTATGTGCATTAGTATGAAGGTGTCAGATCCCTTGGAACTGGAATCACAGACAGTTGTGAGCTGCCATGTGGTGGCTAGGAATTGAACTGGGATCCTTTGGAAGAGCAGACAGTGCTCTTAACCCCTGAGCCATCTCCCCAGCCCCCGAGACAGGGTTTCTTTGTGTAGTCTTGGCTGTCTTGGACTCGGTTTATAGACCAGGATGGCACCAAACTCACCGAGATCTGTCTGCTTCTTCTTCCCCAAGTGCAGGGGTTACTGGCCTGGGCCTGTGCTGCACCTGGCTGAACCAGTGGGTTTTGGTTTGTTTTGTATTTATTATGTATACAATGTTCTGACTACGTGTACACCTGCATTCTAGAAGAGGGCTCCAGATCTCACTGTAGATGTGGTTGCTGGAATTGAACTCAGGACCTCTGGAAGAGCAGCCAGTGCTCTTAACCTCTGAGCCATCTCTCCAGCCCCTGATCCAATGTTTTTAATAAGAACATAATAAGCAAAAGTAAAATTAATAAATATCAAATAAAGGATAGACAGAAGCAGCAGAGAGATGGTGAGGCGGCCTCTTAATAGAGGCCCATGACCTCTAAGAGGGCTAACTGGAGCAGCCTCATTGAGGGAGCACAGAAAGGGAACACAAGCATCCAGCAGAAGTTGGTTGTTCGATGTCAAATTGGCTCAGTGAGTAAAGATATTTGGAAGCAAGTCCAACAACCTGAGTTTGATACGAAGGACCCATATGGCAGAAACAAAGAACTGACTCACATAGGTTCTCCCCGAGGAGCACAACAGCCCCCCATAAGCAAACGATTTCTTTTTAAGAAACCACTTCCTTTGGAGGAAAGAAGAAAGATGGGATAAGTGAATGAAAGAAAGAAGAAAGGAAGGAGAGAAAGAGGAGAGGAAGAAGAGGAAGAAGAAGAGGAAGAAGAAATGAGCTTCCCATTCCTATTCCTACTGTAGGCATTTTTTTTACTCCAGGGGACAAAGAAAATCATCCCTGATAGAAATGATTTACCTGTTAGCTGTCCTCAAGAACATGATGGCTTTACTCTTGGGGTGTTTACTGTTGTTCTTTTCCACCCCTGCCATAAGACTGTGTCCAGTTCACCGCCAGACAAGGGTCTTGGCGGAACTCAAACATGTCTCTGTGTGTGTGTGGGGGGGCAGTCCTGCTCTCACTGCTAGCTTTTCACTGAGCTCAGACATGTTGTAAATGGGTGCATGTGATGCCCGAGGTTATAATTTATTTTATTTTACTTTTAAAACATGGTCTTAGATATCGCAATTAGGTCTCAAACTCACTATGCAGCCAAGGATCTCTCTCTCTCTCTCTTTCACACACACACACACACACACACACACACACACACACACACACGAAGATTATTTATTTATGTGTTTAGTGGCATTTGGAATCAGCTGGACTCTACTGCTAAGCTACATCTCTATCATCAGCCCATTATTTTAGTTTATTATTTTTTTTATAAGATAGGTTTCTTATGCACATGTATATTTGCTTGGCCACTTATCCCCTTTCTTCAAAATGTCTGTGCCTCCTACCTCTACCACCCAAATGCTGGGCTTGATGCCAAGTTCTATACTGATTCTCTGAAGCACTGCCTGTGGGGATGGGCTAGGAATCATTCTCCACTCCTCCAGTTCCCCTTTGTCTTCTCTTCTCCCACTTGTCCAAAAACTTTTCACAGTTTTGTACTTCACCATAGAGCCAGACCTGTAATCTCAGCATGGTTAGAAGAGGCAGGAGGATCAGGTTCAAGGTCATCCTTGGCTACATAAGGAGTCTGAGGTCAGCCTAGGCTATGTGAGACTGCCAAGACAGAAAATGGGGCCTTGCTCTGGTGGGTGAATATGTTTGAGACAGTGAGACTATGTTGGTGAATCTCTTGTAAGTGGACACAACAGGTTGAGTTTTTCTGAAGTTGAAGCTGAGATAATTTTCGATAAGACCATTTATGAGGGATCAACAGACGAACAGGAAAGTAGAAGAAACAGTACGGGGGTGGGGGGAAGAAGCCCTCCTGAGGCGTGGCTGGTCCAAGAGGCTCTGGTGGCTGGAGGAGAGCGTCTGCAGGCCTCACTCCCACTGCAGAAGGGGGTCTCTGCCTCCCTGTGTTACATGTGTAGTTCTGTTCCAAAAAGAAAAATGTTGACCTGTGGGGTTCAGTTATTCTGTAGAGGGAAACCACAGGAGAGATGGGAATTCTGGTCAAGCAGCCTCCGAATTTCCAACCCCAAATCATGTCAAAGAATGTGTGCCTCTTAGTGGAAGAGCTGAGGAGTTCAGGCAGTACTTACAAGCCTGAGGACCTGAGTTTGGGGTCCCAGAACCCATGGAAAAAGCAGGAGCTTGAGGACTAGCTAGCCTAGCTTTCAAGATAAAGTTCCAGCCCAGAGTGAAATGAAGCATCAAACAAATACACTGATATCCTGAGGCTCTTTTTGAATGAGAGAACAGGGTTTCTTGGAATTTCTCTTTCAAAATATAAAATAAGAACAGAATTTATTTTGAGTTACATCTTATTCTAGTAACAATTTTCATCTACAGACGCACTACCTGATTGAAAAAAGTGCCCTTTTAATTATTTGTGAAAGTTTATGATGTATATATGCTTTTTGATTGATAATATTCCAGTGGTTATTGTACTTGGCCTAGAAAAAGCTGCTTAAAACTTGCAAAATTTACCCTGATAACAAAATATAAATTTTTACTTTTTTTTTTTTTTTTTTTTTTTGTGGAAGAAGAAAATGAGAACAATGACCATTTGTTTCAAACAAAAACCAAAAAACCCTTCAAACAAAAAACATCTGACTTCTGCTAAAAAGTGCAGAGTAAATCAGTTGGAAGCCAGCTCTCTAAAGAAGAGATGGACCAGGAGTAAGTCAAGTTAAAAAAAACAAAACAAAACAAAACAAAACAAAAAAAACCCAAAACATCTTGTGTATTCAAAGAGTGTCAATGCTGGGGTGATTGCTTATCTCCAGTGAAGCCCCAGGCTGCACCACAGAAGCCAGCTCCTGCTGTGCAGCTGAAATCCCAGGACTCTGGACACAGAAGTTGAAGTCAGCCGCTGCTACATAGGGAGTCTGAAGTCAGCACAGCCACAAGAGAACTTTGTTCCTGTCTCACAGAAGGAGGGAGGGGAGAGAGGTGGGGGACAGCTCAGTTGGTAGAACACTTCAGACATGAGGAGAGTTTGGGGCCTAGAAGCATCAAGATGCTGGAGCTGCAGTGTTCATGCCAAGAGGCAGAGGGAGGAGCAGCCCTGAGACTTGTTGGCTACACAGTTCAGCCTCAAAGGGAGTGGATGATGCTTCTCTTTCCCTTTTTAATTTTTTTGTAAAGACTTATTGATTCTTAGTTTATGTATACAAATGTTTTACCTGCATTCCACACATGTGAAGTGCTTGCAGAGGTCAAAAGAGAGAGTCCAGTTTTCTGGAACTGGATTACATATGGTTGGTGAGCTGTCATATGAGAGAACTCAGGTCCTCTGCAAAAGCAGCAAGAATTCTTAACTGCTCGTCTCTCCAGCCACATCGATGGTGTTTTTGAGGATGATACCTGGGGTTGTCTTACGGCCTCCACACAGACACACATATATACACATGTATTCCAACACACATGAACATAGGTTAAAAATACTTTCATAGTAGAATATATAGCAATGAATATAATGGCTTTATTTTGAAATGTGAATATTTTCGGTACTAATGATGGCCGCAGCAACCATTTAAACTTACAATAAAAGTCATTCTTTAAAAAAAAAAAAAAAAGTCTTCTATTTTAAGATGACAAGGACATACATGAATTTTCAAATCACTTTTAGGAGTCACATAAGCTGAAAATGTTGGAAACCACTGCTCTTGGGGCTGAGGGAAGGTGATGGGGTGTGCTGCGTGAGTGGGGCTTTCAGAGGAGGTGATGGGTGAGCTACACCTTGACAGATGGAGAAAAACAAATGGCTGCCAGAAGGAAAGGGTCTTGGCAGCTTCCAATCCAGGAAAGCTGATATTTTACGGCGAGGCCAGCTGCTGGCATAGCCACTAGCCCATCACCATAACTTTGAACCTTGTGAATGCAGCAACTGCTCCTGAAGCCCCAAGTGGAAAAGCAGCCAGACGGTGGACTGCACCTCAGCTTTACGATGATCCTCCTTTCTGACTACTGCTAAATTCTCTGGGTCTTCCTCTCAGCTTCTTTTCCTGTGGGCCCAGGTAGAGTGGCTGTAGTATGAGCCAGCTGTGTCTGCATTAGCTGGGCTTCCCCACTCCCTTCCTTCCCTTTGCAGCATTACAGCCACAGCATGCAAGGAAGACAGGATGAACCATTTGCTCCTAGAGTTCTGGGGTTCAGGCTGGCATTTTCTATCTCTGTAACCGGTCTGAGTCAACACTACAAGACTGAAGTTGAAAAGGGGACAAGAGTAAAGCTGGAGAGACAGCTCATCAGGTGAAAGTGTTTGCTGTACCAGCCCAAAACTTACACAAAATGGTAGGTGCAGTGGTGGGCGCCTGGAATCCCAGCAGTCCCACAGCAAGGAGGAAGAGGGAGACACTAGGTTGGCAGCTCATGGGCTGGCTAGCCTGGAATATGTACCACAGTGCCAGAAACAAGAGCGAGTTTGACTCAAAACAAGATGGAAGAGAGAAAACCTCCATCTGACCTCTACATATGTGCCACAGCGTGAATGTGGCAGGGGTGTGTGCACACAGGAGCTTGTTCTCTCTTTTTCTCTCTATCCCTCGCTCTCAACACATTTTTTAAAATTTTAAAGAGGAAATAGGACAAGAATAAGTTCACAAGATCAGAATCAACCTAGCATGGTGCTTAAACCCATGACCCTAGTGCCAGCAAGCCGAAGCCAGAGGATGAACAGTCTGAGCCTAACCTGAGCTACGTAGAGAGTTCAAGGCCAGACTGGGTATGTGTGGAGACCTTGGGCTAGGATATAGCTCATTTGGTAGAGTGCTCACCTACCATGCACAAAGCCTGGCTTCCACTTCTAACCCTGTGGAAAACTCTGTGTGGTGGTTCATGTCTCTCAGCACTTGGGAGGGTAGAGGCAGGAGGATCAGGAGTTCAAGCCAAGAATGCCTACGCAGTGAGTTTGAGACCAGCCTGCAATACATGAAGTCCTTTTTCAAAAAGAAAGAAATAATAAATAAATAACCCGGCGGACGGGCAGTGTTTGTCTTCTGCTGCTGTGGGGAGAAGGAAACCTTGGTAAAGATGGGCGTGAGTGCCAACCGTTGGATAGAAGGCTTTCCAGTGAACTTGAAGTCAGACCTTCTCCCCCTCTGAGCTGAGTTCAGAAGTTTGTGGATGCCTTTGGAAGAAGAAAAACTTGTACTGTAGAACTTAAAATTGTGTTTGTGCGGCACGGGAAGCCACAAGGCAGGTCTGATGCTCTGAGGAGTTGTACTTGTTGAAAATTCCACAACTGGAGCCTGTGTGGGGTAGGCAGGGTCCACCGGCAGAACTTCAGAGGGGCCTCCCTGGGTTCTGTGGTGCTCTGCTTGTGTGTGTATTTATCTTGAAATGTGTATACAGATGTGTGGGGTTTCTGGAAGGGGTCTGGGCAGAATGTTTAGAGGCACAGTGGTTTAGCTTGGGTAGAAACAGTGACTTTTTCCAGCTTGCGCAGATGGACCTCGCATGTGGGCTGTTAGCTCCCGCATCGCTGCCGTGCTCTGTAAACACTGCTGTGGTCCTGGCCTGCAGGATGCTGTGTTGACGGTCATGCCTTACTGCCTAATTGGCTCTCGCTGGAGGCCAAAGCTGTTCCCGGTCTCTGGAAATCTGGAGGTGGGGGTGGGGTGCTCAGAGACAGCAATGGGAGACAAACGATCTGCTTCTGTCCTTTAAGGTACATTTATCCGTTTCCCAACGCAGTGGACATAGCTAAAAGCTCCTCTCTTTGACAGACTCCCTTTCAGTGTCAGTGGGTTTGGGCATGAAAAGACAAGTTCAATTACTGCCAAGTCCTGTAACAGAGGGGCTATGAGCCCCCTCATGCTATGGCTCTCTTCCTCATAATTGTTGTTTTTTTAATTAAAATTTTAAATTATGTTAACTAATTTGTGTGTGCACATGTGTTTGCACAGGAGCCACAGCTCTTGTGCAGGCAGGCAGTTGGTTCTTTCTCCACCCACTATGTGGGTTCCAGGGATCAGACTGAGAGGTGAGCTTTGACAGCAGGTGAGCACTCTCAGTGCACTGTGATGGCCATCCTCATCTCTTCCAGAGTTCTTTTCTATTTTCCCTGCAGGACAAGAACCTTCGCTTTCTGATCTTTTTATTTTAACTGCCCAGATAGGCCAGTGCACAGTGGTTCCTGGTGGCAAGCTTGTGCTAGGCTAAGTCAGCGTGGACTACTGCCAAGTGCCGGGTTCCACCACCAACAAATCACAGTCATTCCCCAGCCCGCTACAGCCCTGCTGAGACTCAGCTCTATAAATTGCACCATGACAAGCCGCCTGGGAACTTCCTCTGCTGCTGGCTGCTGCACGACCATGCATTTCCCTTTTCCTGTAAAAAATCCATTCCCAGCTCCAGTTCAAGATATCAACACCTACTGCATGCAGACATATTTTCACCTCTGAAATCCCTTTCCTGGTGCTTTTCCCCCTCCTCCGCTCAGGCTTGGAGGCCTCACTCGCTCCCTTGCTGTAGCAGGAAGAGTTAAGTCTGAAGACTCATGACACACTTCAAATTTGGAGACCGTGCACTTTAAGAAAGAACTCCAGTGGTAGCAAGGGGCCCTCCCAGAAACCTCCAGGAGGATGGTGCAGAGATGCCCTAGGCAGGAGACCAAAGTTAAGACAGACTTCCTTTGTGCAGGTTGGGTGAATTTCTTCTCTGCCTCTCTTCCCTCGTTTCTGAGACAGGGTCATAGAGGGTGTGCAAGCATCCAGTGCCTGGCAGTTTAAAGAATGGCCATTTCTCTCCGTGATCTGAAAGGATACTTTTCTGCCTTCCCATGGACACAGGTCCCTTGAATAAAGGCATCTGTCTCTAGGAGTCTTAGGTTAAAATCACATAAATGGACGTGGGGGAGGAGCTGGAGTGAGCAGTTGTTGACTTTGCACTTCCCCATTCATGCTAATAGCACCCCATTTCCTTTCCAGGAAATTACCTCATTGCTGCTCCATGCATTCCAGGGAATTAGCTCACCCTTGTGCTAGACTGTCAATCAAGGTGCCCCACTCTCACTGGCCAAGCCATTGGCATATTACCAAAAGGGAGGCTAACTGGATTCTCCCTTCTAGGCATTGAATGTGGAAGAGGATCCAGAGTTAGGACATGCCACAACTTCCTGACCCAGGCCAGGACCATTCTATAGAGAGCCTCTGGTCCCATTCATTCCAGAAAGAGGGGCGGGCAGTGGGACTGAAATAAATGCTTTCTCCCAACCTGGTGCCAAAGAGCAAAAAAATAAAGTCTCTACCTACCTGAACTGCTGAACCATGAGGTCAAACCACAGGTTGTCCATCATCAAACTGGGGATGAGCAGTTCACCCAGAAAGCTTGACTCACTGAGAAAGGAGCTCAGAATTGCCCAAAGCTCTCTCCAAACACTGCATGGAATGCTAGGATCTAGGGCAGGAGATTATTTGTATTTTTTTTTTTTTTTGCTTTTGTGTTAAATGAAGAAAGGCATGCATCTTTTATTCTCTCCCCTCCTCCTGCTCCTTCTCTCCTTCCCCATCCCCTTCTTTTCTTCTTCTTGAGACATGGTCCCACCGAAGTTCATATATTGAGGCTTGGTCTCCAGTGAAGCAGTGTTCAGAGGCAGGGATCTTGGTAGGTGATAGGATCATGAGGGCTCTGACCTCATGAATGGACTGATTACGGAAGGATTTATAACATAAGTGGAACATCTTTTATTTATTCTTTGACAATGGCATACATGTAAACAATGTATCTTGATCATATGCACTCCAGTTATCTCTTCCTGCTTCCCCTAGGCACTGCCAACGTGTCCCCTTTCTCTTCATCTCCCACCTCCACTTTTCTTTCTTTTAATAACCCACTGAGTTCAGTTGGTGCTACCTGTTAGAATGCTTTTGTGATTTTCTCAGCCTGAGCGTGTGCAGTGAGTTCCTGAGAGCAATGGCCATGCCATGTCCTGAAGACAGCATTTCACAGCTTTCTTCCCTATTTTTCTGCTGTTATAATTTTTCCAACCCCTCTTCTGATGTTACCTGAGCCTTGGTGTGTGTGTGTATGTGTGGTTGCTTTTTTTCAGCACCTTGCCCAGTTCTGAGCTCCTGAATTAACTGATGAGCACAACAGAGAGAAGCTTCTTTGGCAGAGGCTGAGAGGGGCGATAGTCTCTGAGTAAACAGAACTATTTAGAAAGGAGTTTGACCACGTGACCACTCAGCATGATAGCAATTGTAAGTATCCTACTCTTAGGACCTAAGACCTCATGAGTCAACAGCTTTGACCAGTACCAGGTGTGAATTCCTTCCTCTGAATAGGCCTCAATCGAATCCAAAAGTGTTTGCCTCCTCCCATCAGCTTTGTGTCACTATTGCATCACTGGGCATTGGTGGCTTCCTCCCCCCCGGCCTGAACTTTCAACACTGTGAAAGACAGCCAGCAGGGAGGAAGTTTTGAGGTAAATTCTAGCTTGATTTCTCTATACCTTGCAACCAAAGTGTGTTGTATCTTCAGCAACAGGATCTGACCATCTAGTACTGGAGGTCAACCATGAGCAATGGCCGCTCTGTTGTCTACAGGGCATCTGGGGCTTCCATGACCAATACCATGTAAGAATGTATCCTGTGCTTGGCACTGAGATTTCATTTAAGAACGATTTATAACTTAGTAGGTTGTTGGGAGGTAGTAGAAACTTCAAAGAAAATAGATAGCTGGAACCACGCCCTTCAAGAGTACAGGTTGTTCCTGGCTTTTCCTTCCCTCTCCCCAAGCTCCTGTGAGGTGACCAGCTTTCCTGTGCTATGCCGTCCCTATGTGGTAACCTGCCTTGCCATGGGCCCAGAGCACTGGAGCCAAGTGTTTATGGGCTGATGCTTCTGAAACTGTGATCTAAAACAAACCTCTCCTCCTTGTCTTCCATATTTGATCACAGCAAAAAGAATTTGGTTATACCCTTCACTAGCAGCAAAAGGCAGGCTTTGGGAAATGTGGAGTCATTAGTTAGCCCAACACACCCAGTACCTTTGTCTTTCTACAGTGAGCGTTCCTGTGCATTTTCTCAGGAAATGTCTGTGACAATGACCTTGGAGAAGTTTACAATCTGTTCAATAGAAAGTCAAAATGAGGCAGGGGTGAGTGGCATGTGCTCTTCCTCAGGGACGTGCTAGGCAGCGAACCATTCTCACTTAAAAAAGGAGCTTCTTCCAGGCAGAGGAGTAACGACTTCCGTGGACCTGACTGATGTGTGGGTCCCCGAATGTAGGTGGTTGTGTGTGAAGATGCCCTTGCAATGGGACTGCACGAGACCCGGGTTTAGCCCATGCAGTGATAAGCACCCCCTTTAAAAGTGCAGAAACTGGGGGAGCTGGAGGGATGCTGCAACAGGGTTACTCTTTCAGAGGACCCACGCTGTTTCCTCAGCACACACATGGTGGCTCACAGCTGCCTGTAACTTCAGTTCCAGAAGTTCCCCTGTCTTTTTCTGGCCTGCCTGTTGGCTAGCTTTCCACAGTGCTGGAAGGTGCTGTTCAAGCTACTGGGAGAAAAGAGCAATCAAAGGTATTATGTAGTGGCAAACCCTACATGCTACATACAATACTGACCTGACAGGAGAGACATGTCCACCCATGGGACAGTGCCACAACAGTCATGGGACTGAGCAAATAATATTTAGGTTAGATTTGACTGTGTGGGTACACAGACATACATGTAGACAAACATTCATCTACAGAAAATGAGTAAGTCTTAAAAACTGTCAAGGAAGGACTCCTTACAACACTTGGGTTAACTGAGGAGACAACTCTTGGGCCCTTTCAGGTCACTGTCTGTCCTGTTTGCCTCTTCATTTTCAGGGCAGACTCATGCTCAGGGCCTTTTAGCTCACAAACAATACATGATTTCCACTGGGTGGTTCTGTCATCTGGTGGGAGACCTTGGAATGTTATTCTTTGTCTTCTGATTTAGAACAGAAGTGAGCTAAAGAAAAAAGATGGAGAAAGGGGGAAAAATCTCCTCAACTCACAATTATAATCTGAATCAGTAATGAAGCTGAGTTTTGTGTGTGGGAAAAACACTCTGTCCATGCATCTCCTGGTTTCAATTTCCGAGGACCAAGTCAAGAGCTAGAGAGAATGAGGAGGAAATAATAAAATCTTAGAGGAACTGGGACGCTTAAAGGGGGGTTGAACTCAGGATGAAAATGTGGGGCCAGGCTGGCAAACTGGAGGCCTGCAGGCAGTCCCACGGCCCACGTGTGTTGTATGTGGTGTGCCCACGGATGCTCAGAAGGCAGAAAAAGATGTGGGTTGTCTTTCTTATCACGTGCCGCCTTATGCGCCTGAGACTGGGTCTCTTACTGAACCTGGAGGCAGGCTGGGATCCCAGTGGTCCTCCTGTCTCCATCCTGCCCACCAGTGATGTGGTTAGAGGTGTGCATAGCCATGCCCACCTTTTACATGGATGCTGGGATTCGAACTCAGGCCTCAGGCTTTCTCATCCATTAAACCATCTCCCCAGCCCCTGATAGGCATTTTATATGTGTCTTGAAAGACCCCCGGAGGGTATCTTTCGTCTGAGAGACCCCCTCCCAAGGAACAACGAGGCCAGGCATTCGGATGCAATCAGCAAGAGGCTTTTATTTTGATACACGGGTACCCGGGGCAGCAGAGTCACTCGGAGGACTTGCGCACCCTCTGGGTGGAAAGCTGGGGTTTTTATAGGGTTTTAGAGCAGAAGCGCGGGTACAGAAGCGAGAAGCATGGTTACAGGGGGCTGATTGGTACATTTACATGAGACCATGATTTGCGTCAAAGTTTGGCAGGGACACCAAGATTCCAGGAACTGGGTGGTCGAAACAGTCATGATGACCCCCTTAACTTGGCCCGCCACCTGTTGTTTTCCTTAGGACCCTTATCTTAACTGGAACAGTCTCACAGATATCCATGAGGGTGATTAACACAAACTGTTTTTAGTTCGACTGGGGCAGCCTGACCGCAGATATCCCAAGTGGGTGACACAGCTGGGGGTTTCTTAGTAATTTTCCAGTTTCCATCTAGCCTACAGAGTTTTACAAAACAGTGGTGTCCCACAAAATGGCGTTAGCTATGTTTAACTTAGGGTGAGGCAGGGGTCTTTCAGTCTAGATTTTGGTCTATTCAGTATTTTGAAGAGAATGTAAATTGGTAGCAAACATTCAAATATATCGAGATTTTACATTAAAAAAGCCAGGCTTCCAACTTCATTTGAGAAAGTCAGAATTTAGGGCAACATTAAGTCCATATTCCAGCATGGCACTAATTAGAAAGTGTTGGCTTCTTCAAACAGGAAAAGCTGTCCCTTCCAGCAAACAGTATCTCACAATAGTCTCACCAGGCACTGCTGTGTTGTATATTATGGGTTGGATCAGGTCTGTGTGTCCTATAGAGGCACATTCATGTGTGAGCTTATTAAAGAAAGGGAGTGGCTTGGTCACTGGAAATGCTGAGAGATCTCAGTGTTCGCTGATCGCTTGATACAAACCGCTACAAAGGGGAGGATGACCAGAAAGGGGATGCTGGCGGAAGGTGAGGACTTCCAGTCAGCGGGAGGGAATGGGATTTGGCTTTCGGATCCATGCAGATGGCCTCTGTCTTAAACAGCAAAAACAACAAAGAGGGCTGGGATGATGGCGTAGTAAGGTGCCTGCTGTATAAGCATAAAGATCTGAGTTCAGGTCCTCAGAACCCAGGTGTGGGGAGGTGGAGTCAGGGGGTGCCCGAAGCTAATGGACCAGCCACCTTGGACGACTTGGAGTTTCAGGTTCAATTAAAGACTTTGTCAAAACAACAAATAAACAAACAGAAACAGAGGTGGAGTTAGTGGTGGCAGAATCCACCTTTAATCTCAGTTTGGGGAAGTAGAGGCAGGTGTATCTGTGTGAGTTCCAGGTCAGATAGAGCTACCTGGCGAGAGCTGCTATGTGTGTTGTGGGGAGTCAGTAGCCTTTGGTTTATGGTTGCTGCTCGTGTGCACAGAGGAGGGTCCAGCCAGCCCTGCATGCTGGTCTCAGTGAATCTCTCTGATATGAAAGCCCTGTCTGGGGATCTGTTGTGAAGTTTTGACCAGGTCCATGGGGAAGAGACGTTGTGCTGGCTTCATTCTGCTCACAGAGGAATTTACCTCATTTCTGAGAGGCTTCAGCAGTACGTCACTTCATCAGAAAGACAGCATCTTACCATTCCCACATCCAGTTCTTTCTTGCATTTTCTCTAGGCTTTAGATATTCCAAAGTTTTCTCTCAAAACCATCGTAACTGCTTTCATTTTCACTTTTTTTCTGGGGAAGAACAGAACTAAAATGTCAGGTGTCTGTCCATGGATGGAAAGGCAGTAAAACCATGAGCGTTATTAACAGGCCGTCTTGAGTTTTAATCCTTATTAGTGTGGTTTTTACCAAGCCATTGAGTCCCTCTGGGCCTCAGTCTCCCCCTGATAAACTAGAGGTGATATCACAGAGTTTATTTTTAAATATGATTTATTTTTATTTTACATGTGAATGTGTGTCTACCATCAAATGCGTGCAGAGCCCGTGGAGGCCAGAAGAGAGTGTAAGCTTTCCTGGAACAGAACTTATAGATGGTTGTGAGCTGCTGTGTAGGTGCTGGGAACTGAACCCAGGTTCTCTGTAAGAGAAGCCAATGCTCTTAACCACTAAGCTATCTCCCTAGCCCACCACAACTGTTTTATGGATGAAAAAAGTTCACACATAAAATACATATGACCTATGTCAATAGCAAAACTTAGAAAGTCATGTTCATGTCATTTGCCACCATTACCAATGTCATCTTGATACACTGGTGCAAATTGCCATGATGGATCCACTCCTGTGTGCGTGTGTATGTGTTGTGTGCTGATCTGTGTGCCATGATCACTGGCTGGCTAAAACATCTGGCCTAGGAGCCCTGGGAATCTTGCTGTGTCTGGCTCCTGCAATGGGATCACACAAACTTTTCTGTGAATTCTGGGATCCAAACTAGGTGGATTCGGGGTCCTCAGGCTTAGATGGCAATCACTTTAGTGGCAGCCGTTTCCCAAGCCTCCACATTCTGAAGACATCTGACCTGGCCTGGCTTTGATCTTGCTGTCAGTCGTCTTTCCTGTCCTAAAACATTACTCTCCTCCAGATGCTGGACCCCTTTGGCCTCAATACTTTCTCTTCCCTATGATCTACCTAAGGCCTTCCTGCTTCTCACCAAGACCAAATATGCCAAATATGTTCTGGGTAAAACTGCTTCTTCTCTGTCGGGGAGGCAGAGGCAGCTGGATCTCTGTGAGTTGGAGGCCAGCCTGCTCTACAAAGTGAGTTCAGGAAAGCCAAGGCTACACAGAGAAACCCTGTCTGGGGAAGGGGGGAATGTTTCTGCTCATATCCTTGCCAGGCACTCATACACTGAGCCTTGTAGGTGTGGGGAGATCAATGAAGGACAGCTTTGGGTATATTCTCCCTGCCGGAGGCAGGGTCGCCATCGGCTGCCACACACAGGCAGCACTGTCTTGTTCAGAAGACCTTGAGGACTGGTTCATCTCGGTTATTTTTCTAATTCCTTTCTCTTGGTTTTCCAGGCCGAGCTGGAGAAAGTCCCCCGGAAGCTGAGAGGTGCTTATCCCCAGTGCAGCACTGTCTGCAGGCTTAGCTTTTCTCGAGCTCCTTTCCCTCCAGAGCCTATTCCTGTACCACCACACAGAGCCTGACATACACACACACAGCCATGCCATGCACCATTATAGCAGAAGAGTTCCAAGCAGCTCAACCACTGTCTTCTGATTTTAGCAGAGAGGGTTTAACTGAAGGAGTGAAAGCATATCTACCCAGCAGTATAGGCTCAAGGTCACTCAGCAAGAAGGAAATGGGGTAAAAGTTACTGAATTGAAAGTTAAATCCAAGGCAGACTCATTCTGCTCCCTCTTCCAACTCCAGGTGATTGTCTGCTTAAAAACTATCTGGATATTTGGCCTTCGGTTCCCCAGAAATTTTCTTGAAGCCCATTAGGCAAAATGGTTGAACAGGAAAAGAAGTGCATGGAGATGTGGTTTGAGGCTGATGAAGGGGCAGAGCCTGCAGCTCTGTTTTTCAACAATGGCTTCTCAGAACTACATGGGGAGCCAAACTACTCTACCTGGACTCAAGCCAGATCATCCCAGGAAAACAAAAAACAGTGTGTGTGTGTGTGTGTGTGTGTGTGTGTGTTGGGGGGGGCATTTTCCAAATGTTTCCTGAAAGATTTAAAAATCCGAGAAGCGCGCAGATCCTAAGGAGGAAAAGCACATCAGAACTCCCTCAGAATTCTTCAGGGGCTGGAGAGTAACACAGCAGCTAAAAGCACACACTGCCCGTGTAGAGGACCAGGTTTGCTTCCAGCACCCTGTTAGGCAGCTAGCAAGCACGCCAGGGGCCCCAAAGCTTTTCCTGGACTCCTACATGCATGGGCACATACACTCCCACCCCAATTAAAAAGAAAATAAGTCTTAAAAAAACAAAACAAACAAACAAACAAAAAAACCAAACAACTCCCTTCAATCTGGTTCAGTATGGCTGCAGGTGGACCCTAGAGGTCTGTATTCTTGCAACATTCCACAGGAACTTCATTCAGCTAAGTGGAGTTCCTGTAGGCAGAGGTGGGTCTTCAGTTTTGCTGTGTGGGGTGTGAATGCAGTGGAACTGAGGGGTCTCCCTTAAAGGGGATGATGTCAAGGGTCCAGGGAGAGTCACAGGAATACAAAATAACAGCCTGACCTCTGTGGTCTGATATGGCAGTCTTTTTTTAAATTATTATTATTTTGTTTTATGTCTGTGGATATTTCACCTGCATGCCTGTCTGTGTACCGCATATGTTCAGTGTCTCTCAAAGGCCAGGAGAGGATGTTGTATCCCCTGAGCCTGAAGTCTAGGTGTTTGTGAATTGATTGTCAGTGCTGGGAATTGAACCCAGGTCCTCTGCAAAGAGAACCAATGCTGTTAACCTCTGAGCTATCTCTCTGGTAAAGCACATCAAATTCTTGAAGATAAAGCTCCATTTGGGGTCAGAGCGCAGTTCTAACTCATGAAAATGGGGCTGAGCATGCAAGAGGCTCCAGGTTCAATGCCCAGCACTGCAAAAACAACCGAACAAACAAACAGCAATAAAACCATAACAAATAAACAAACCGACAGAAACTTGAATGTGTCTAACCCCTGATGTAATGCTGTGGAGCAGTGGTGGGCCTTCAGTCAGGTCCCTGAGGGGGTCCTGGAGAGTCATCAGTGTTTTTCCTGTAGGGGTAGATCAACCACGTGGAAGTCCAGCCCTTGTTCCCACTTCCTTATGCAGTGTTCACTCTTTTTCTTCCTGCAACAGGTGAAACTCTGTGCAGCCCTCAGCAAACCTGTGTGGAGGTTGTTGCTTCCCTAGTCTCCAATGCCATGAGCCAAACAAACCTCTTTTCTTTGTAGATGACCAGTTTTAGGTATTCTGTTACAGCCACAGGCAATGTGTTGGACTCTGCCTGACTCCCTCAAGTTGCTGCTGAAACTTGCTGGCCTGGGCTGCGCTGGCTGCCAGTCAGCATTGTGAGGAAGCTCTGCTTAGCTGAGACTACCTTGTAGAGGCTCTTCCAGCATTTTCTAAGCCTTCCTTACATTTCACTGCAGCCATATGGCAAGTTCCTAAGAACGTCTAGACTGCAGATTCTGAATTTAAACAAATGACATTTTCTGTGATTCAAAACCTAGCAGTCCATGTTGTTGCTGTGTGTGTGTGTGTGTGTGTGTGTGTGTGTGTGTGTGTGTGTGTTTTGGGGTGGGGATGGAGCATGAAGAACCAGGAGAAAAATCTGACAGCTTTGATGCTTCCAATCATTTCTGCTTACCGGGTTCTAGAAGCAGAGATTGTGTTAACAGATAACTGGGAATATAGCACAGTGGTGAAGTGCTTGCCTAGTGTGAGTGCCTACATTTGGTTTGCTAAGAATGGGCAATAGCCAGGTTTGGTGGTGTATGCCTTTTATGCACTTGGAAGGCAGAGGCAGGCTGGTCTGTGTGAGTCTGAGACCAGCTTGTCTACATAGCAAGTTCCAGGACAGCCAGGGCTACATAGTAAGACCCTGTATCCAAGAAAAGGAATGGCTGATACCTCAACATCCTGGTCCTTAGACATCCAGATGGCTGATAACCTCAACATCTCTGCCCTTATGTCTAGACAAAATCCAATTGTTAACTTATTTTTAGAAGCTTTTTTTTTTTTTTTTTGGCAGAACACCAGGGTTGTGTATGGCTAGGCAAGTTCTCTACGGCTGAGTCCTAGCCCCAGTCCACAGTTTTTATCAAAGCATGTGGCACATACAACTTTTAGAAAGTCCCGTGCAGCTGGTAATGAGAACTTTCATGATCTCTTGTGAACTTCAGCCAGTGTCTTTGCTTCTCTTGTTTGGACCTCTTTTGACTCCAGTTCCTGTGGGTTAATTGTCTGATTCTCTTTCCTGGTTGCTTTTGAATCCTTTCTCCTGCCCAAAGATTACTTCATGTTTATTATCAGCTTCTCCCATGAGCTTTAGACATAACTCTGATACCCTTCATTTCTAAAACATCTTCTTGATCTTTAGGTTGTCTGGCATTTCATTGTGGGTGGAATATCTTCCAAGGCTTCCTTGGAGCTGTTGATTTCTGAAGCTTCCACTTGGGGCCCATCAATGATTTTGTTCTTCCCATGGTCCTTGAAAGATGTGTCTCCCACACTGAAGTTGGAAGAGACAAGTGGCCAGTGGCAGTGTCCACCCACTGGGGCAAAGGAAGCTGCCTAGAAGGCCTTGGTTCCGCTCCAGACCTCTGTCTCTGAGGCATCTTTGCATTCTCTTTGTTCCATGACACGTGCCTCATGCTGTGCCGTCCTGTAGAAGCTGTGGAGCACTCTAGGGGTTGGCTGATCAGAGCTGAGGTGTGCTGTAATGTTGAGTAGAAAAAAAAAATGCTTCTGAAGGCAAGATTAGAAAGGAAAGGTTTTACTAATAATTGTTAAATTTATAATATATTTATAAATTGATAATATATTGAACTTACAGTCAGTTCTGCCTGGTCACAGGTTCCATATTGGTAGTTCAGTCATTCTCTGCGACAGTACTAACAGTATGTGAGTCCTGAGCATGGGAAGGGGACTAAGATAGTAGGAGGTTTTCAGGGCACAGCATATTTTGTATGAGGGACTTATAAATTCTGGTGTATTATGAGGGAACCCTGGTCTAGCCCCTCTAGGACCCTGTATGGGTCATGGGGAATTTATTAGTTTTCCCCACAGCTCACATTCTATTTTGATTTGATGAGGCTGTTCCCTGTGGTTGTGGGGAATAAGGGCCTGGGGCTCCTGTCAGCCCCACATATCTATGGGAGCTGTTGCATGTGTGTGTATGTTTACCTTTCTAAGTCTAGCTAACTTCTCCCTGCTGTGACTGTCTCTGCTAGGTGCAGGGTGGTCATTATGTCCATCTGGCCTCTACTTTCAAGAGGCGATGGATGAATCCCCCCTTCCAACTTCTGAGGTTTTTCTTTTCCTTTGCTGCCATTTTTGTGGGATTTTGAGAAGGAATGGAGATAGATGTTTATGATTAATCTACCATCAGTGAGTTCTAATGGCCCCTGAATCAAATTAAATTGTCATCTTTAAGGTCCATGATAATTTCCTTTTCATGCCTGGGTTCTGCCATAAGCACACAGCACAAATGGACTAGGCATGGGGCTTAAACAGCAACAACTATTCTTCATGGTTCTAAGAAGGCTGGCATGTTCAAGACCAAGTAGTTGATTCTGCTCCTGAGTGAGGTCTCTTAACTCAGCTTGCTGATGGCTGTCTGCTGGGTTCTCATGTGGTAGAGAGCAGAGGGAGGTGGAGGAGACAGAGAAACACAACTTCTCTGATATCACTCTTTCTTTTTAAAAATTTAATTGTATTTTATTTCAGAATCAGGCCTGTAGTAGCCCAGCTGACCTCAAACTTACTAAGCAGTTGAGGACAGTCTTGAACTCCCGATCTTGTTGCTACATCTCAAGTGCTGGGATATCAGGTGAGTGTCGCCATGCCTGGTGCTGGTGTCTCTTCCTGACAACTGCCGCCTTCAGGACTTCATGCTCTTACCTCCCCAGGTTCTGTCTCCAAACACCATCAGCCTGGCCTCAGGACTCCAAGTCATTAATGTGGTAGGACATGAGCTAATCTGTGGGAGTCTCTGTTCTGTCACCTTCTTGCTGGGTCACTTGCCACCCTGTGTGTTGTCACTGGAATAGTCATTCCAAAGTTTCTTTCATGTTTCTCATGATAAAAATTGCCCTGGTACCTAGTGTGAAAGGGCTTTCACACAGACACAGGTAAGACAGTTTTAAGCTTATATGGGAAAGCAGAAGAATACTAAATAATGCTGAAAAAGAACAAAGTCATCAGGCTCAGTACTGTAATGTAAATGTGGCATTGGTTGGAGGTCATGTGTGTCCCTAGACCAGAATGGAATGTCCAGACCTGAATCCACACATGTACAATGAGGTAGGTAAGCGTATATAGCAGAGTCAAAGCAATGCAACGGGAAAAGAGAAATCTCTTCTGTGAGTGGAACAGGGCCAATGGGCCAGTCACACATTCATAATCCACAGGTTAGTGTAAAGTTTCATCTCTACTTCATGCTATACACGAAACCCAGTTCAAATCAGTGTGGTATGTATAATAATAAAAGCCTACCAGAAGAACACCTGAGGGGTGTACCCAAGAGAGCTCTGGGAAGGCAGGGATTTGCTGGAGAGGGTACGGAAAAGAACGGAACATTAAACAGTATATGGAAGTTAGAAGCCTTCAAAATTTCAGTTCTCTGCTTTAAAGAAAAATTAAAAATAATAATAACAAATAGACAAACTCCACACTGGGAGAAAATATGCATAACACATGTTTCTGATAGCATCCTTACATCAGTCAGATATAAAGAACTTTTATAAATCAATTAATAATGCCTTATGGATGCTTCCAGTTGAATGTAGGGCCTCTGGAATAGCAGCCAGTGGTTTCAACTGTTGAGCCATCTCTCTAGCGCTGAAGAACACTGACTTTTTAATGGCTTCATTTACGATTGGTGTTCTTTCTTGGGGGCCGGGGGGGTTGCTGAGGACTAGATCGATTAATGGAGTCTTGCCTAGCTAGCACATGGCCTTGGGTTTGACCCCCCGGATAGCATTCTCATGATGGCATATTCCTGTAATCCTAGCAGGAGGATTACAAGGGTGTTCAAGGTCACCCTTAGCTATATAATGAGTTCAAGGACAGCCTGAGCTAAATGATACCCTACCCACAAACAAACAAACAAACAAACAAGATGAAAATGAGAAAGAAGCTTGTGGGCTACAGCCTCGTGACCTGCTTCTTTTGCCTCCACGGTGCTGTGACTCGCAGTACACAATTTCCCATTCATGGACCCCCTCATGCTGCTTCATGAATGGGTCAATGGCTGCTCCCGTGGCAGCTGATTCTTCTAGGAGCTGGCATCTTTTAGAGACACTGACCACCTGCAGTACCTTTCACAAAGTGCTTTCTGAAGGCGGAGGTGGATGGAGAGCCAGGCTGCAGGAGCTGTAAGCTGGTCTGGTCAGCAGTCAGCACCCCGCAGGCAGGCCTTGTTAGTTGACCTAAGAGATTTCATTTCAACGTGCTGAAGATGGATTTTCAGCTTGGCTTTTGTAGAGGCTGAGAAAGATTCATTGCAAATTTCTGTTTGCTTGTCTGGCTTTTGTGGGATAGCGAGTGTTTCCCTTGTTTTAGGTTATCTTTGGCTTCAGGGCAAGAAAAATAGTCAACCATGTCTTGAAAGTTTTAGCCTATACTATACGGCCCTTTTAAAAAATATTTGGTTATCCAGCAAGATATTTCTTGTGTTTCTGTGTCTAGAATTTCTCTGTGGTTTGGCAGTACTAAAGCTTTTCATGGCTGCCAGTCATATCTTAATTGGATCACCTCGTGGAAACTTGGGAGAGATTTTTTTTTTTTTTTTAGAATTTGTTTCCAATTCCTGGTGCCAATGTAGCATTGATTATCCCAGGTGAGACAAGATAAGACAATCTTTCATTTCCTGTCTCTTAAAGGGGCCTACAACCTTTCCCCCATTTTGCCTAGTTGGGGAGGGTTCCCTTTTCTCAGTAAAGAATGTCTCTTTGCTAATTCTCACTCTGGAAAGGAGAGGAACCTTGGCTCAGGCTGGCAAGGAAATTCAAAGAAAGGAGGAAGGAACCCTGTGTCCTGCCCACTCCCAGGACGGTCCAGCTCCTCCTCCTCCTCCTCCTCCTCCTCCTCCTCCTCCTCCTCCTCCTTCTTCTACTACTACTTTTTTCTTCTTCTGTTGTGCTCATTTCAGCTCACCTTGTAGCATTAGCTACAAATGTACTTACTATTTTTTTTTTCTTTCAAAGTTATAAGCTTCTTGGTTTTAGGGAAAGCAGCTTTAAAGATGTGTTCATTTATTGTTACTATGAGTGTGAGGCACATGCCAAGATACTTGTGTAAAGGTCAGAGAACAATTTCATGGTTTCAGTTTTTGACTTTTTTCTTAAAAAAAAAAAAAAAGATTTATCTTTATCACTTTTATTTGTGTCTGTGTGTATGCCCCATGTGTGTGCAGTGCTCACAGAGGCCAGAAGAAAGTGTTACATCCCCAGAAGCTGGAGTGACAGAGGACTGTGAGCACTGTGTGGGTGCTGGGAATAGAACCCAGGTCCTGCAAGAGCAGCAAGTGCTCCTAACCCCCGACACATCTCTCTAGGCCAGGAAAATACAGTTTTGGTGAAAAAAGCAAGACAAGCATTTTATACAGGAGAGGATTCCATATTTGTTATAACTGGGCAAAGACACATGCACAAAGAAGAGACAGGAAGGGAGAATGCTAAATAAGAAAACAGCAATTTGGGTAATCAGATTTAACATACAACTTTAATTTTTAGCTTGTGATTTCAGCAATACTCAAATTATCTGCAACAGCTATGCCTTGCCTTTTTCTCTGGGAAACTTAAACATTTTGTCTTAATTGTTAAAGACCACTGTCCTTGTATATGTTAAGCTAAGGCATTGGTTACATTGGTGTATATGAATTCCAGCAACCATTTTTATTCACTCTGTGTAGGGGCTGGAGTGCTGCACATGATGGCTATGGGAAATGTCACCCACAGAAGCTAAAGGATGCTCAGGAAAGGGCATCTGGTCCAATGGTCACCGAAGCCTGGGGTGAAGCCAGTTAGGCTGAGTGGTCCCAGATCCCACTGGACTCAGTGTTGCTTAGCATTATGGGGCTGTGAGTTTCATGTTGTCTTCTTTGCCCTCCGGACCAGCCCCAACCATATTTCCTTCTGTAATATTTAGTCCTTTGTAATTCATCAATGCCTACATTTTCTGTGTGTGTGTGTGTGTAGGTATGTACACATGTGTAAGTGGCTGTGTTTGCCTCTGTGTGCATGTGTGGGAGTCAAAGTTCACTTTGGTATCATCTGTCACTCTCTACCTTATTCTCTGAGGCTGGTCAGTAACTCCCCAGATCCACCTGTTTCCAGGTCTTCAGCTTTTGGGGTCACGATGTCTGCCACCACACCTGGCTTATTGTGTGGTTCCTAGGGACCTTAACTCAGGTCTTCTTGCTTGTGCACTTTGCCCACTGGGCCATCCATGAGTCTCATGTAATTCATGAATATCAACATTCTTAGCAATCATAGATTAACAAAAACAGCAACAGCAAATGTTATCATATATGTAGAGAAAAAGGAAATCAGTTGGGGCAAACACATCAATATTTTAATGATGGCTACAGTGGTGGTAGAATTCCGAAGTGTTTTAATTTTAAATGATGAATATGTGTTATTTTTAGTCTGAATGTCATGAACAAATGTGAGAAAGGGTGGAACTAATTCTCATTTTAGAGTGGCTCAGCATATTCTCTCTGTAAAGGGCCAGGGTTGTAAATAGTTTCAGCGTTGCTGGCCATATGGTGTTCGTGGCAGTGACTCACAGCCATTACTCAACCCACCGGTGTTGTGGGAAGGCAGCATTAAGTATTGCATATAGGAGTGGCATGGCTGTGTTCCAATAAATCTTTATTTACGAAAACAGTCAATAGGCCAGTTTTAGTCAGGGCCAGTTTACCAGCCCTTGTAGATGAGTTTTCTGTCACAGACGAGAGTTCTGCAGAAGTACGGCATTGTTCCCAAGAGTCCAGGAAAACAGGTGTCTGCAATCATTTTGTTTAGGTGAAAGACATTACTACCTCTGCAAGTACGAGGAAAAGATTTTTTTTCTTGCTGTTTCTGGATTCTAAGGTGTTAGATGCTCCTTGGTTTGTGGTCACATCACTCCAGTCTCTGCTTTGTTTACCCCATTCTCTTCTGTAATTAAATTTCCCTCCTCTTCCCTTTGGGATTTTTTTTTAAGGGTCTCAAATATCCTGGGCTAGCCTCAAACTCATTATGTAGCCAAGGATGACCTTGAACTCCTGTTGCTTGTGCTGGGATCCCCAGTGCTTGGGATCAGCGGTTGTTCTGGAGACAAAACCCAATCCTTCCTGCAAGCCAGACAGGCATTCTAACAACTGGACCACATCCCAGCCTTGCCTGCTCTTACCTGACACTTCTTCACCTGCAGAACATCTTTCTCTCTAGAGGCATTTGGCTCAGTCACATTTTGCAGTCTCTCCTCTGCCAAGTAAAGTGACGGTTTTAGGTAGCAGAGTAATACTCTGCTGCTTGGGAATCTTTTATCTGTCTCACCATATAAAGTAACAAAGGGTTAGCCTGGGCTGCTGGAAAGCACTGACTCAGCCCCACAGGAGAGCCCAGTCCTAGACTCCCAGCACTGGGAGGCAAACCCAGCCAGAATGAGCTTACCAAGGAGCCGAAAAACAACAACAAACAAAACCAGAATGAAAACAGCGATTTAGTCTCAGGCTCACGAGCTGGAGTCCCAGATGTGGCAGGACCAGCGGCCATGGCCTGGGAGAGTCCTTTCCCTCTCTAACCTGTAGCCCGTCACATTCTGTTGTGACCTGCCAAATGTTTGTCATTGTTCAGAACAGCCACTGCTGTAAACACTGAGGCTTCGGCCTGGCTCAGCACTTCTGTGACGAGTGCCGCCCATGGAGGGACAGAGTTACATGAAAAAGAAAAAGAAAAACATGGAAATGTAGCTATTCCTCAATTAGTAGAAACATGAGAAACTGTAGGCCAGCCCCATCACCAGGAACGGATCTTTAAAGTTCTTCTATGCCTCTCTGAATAGAACATGCATGTGAGAGCTCATAAAGCACTTTCACATCTGGAACATGAGGAATAGCAAAGTAGAGAGAGGCCGGCGGACTTGTCCCTGCAATGTGATCAAAGCCACGTCCAGAAGCCTGCTCTCATTCTACGCAGCTCTTAAAAGGGGCTGCAACTCTGTCTGTGAGCTTTCCAGGGGCAAAAGATGGAAAGGAAGATGGCGGCATGGAGATATTATTTTTAAAGATTTTTATTACATTTATTTGTTATTTACTTTGTGGTGTGTGTGTGATGTGGTATGTGTGTGTATGTGTGTGTGTGGTGTTGTATGTGATGTGGAGTGTGTGTATGGTGTGGTGTATGGTGTGTGGTGTAGTGTGTATATAGTGTGTGTGGTGTGGTGTGTGGTGTGGTGTGTTTGTGCGCATGCATACCTATGTGTGGCAGCCAGAGGACAACTTGCAGGCATTGGTTCCCTTTCTCTACTACGTGGGTCCCACGTAGTAGAGAACTGAAATCACATCATTAGGTTGGGCAGCAAGCACCTGTCTGGCTGAGCTGCTTCCCTAGCCCAAGAATACAATTTTAAAACCAATTGCTAGGAGTTCCCGAAACATGAGGAACACGAGAAGACATTAAAGATAGGTCAACATTAGGCCTCACCCACAAGCTCAAGGGTCTTCAGCAATTTCTCTCTTCGCATCCTGTTCTGTGCTAAGGACTACTGCCATGAGCCAGTCAGGAAGAGCGTCTGTCCTCTCGAGTGGCTGAAAAGAGCACATAGATGTATAATTCAGGGTCTCGTGGTCTGGTGGGGGGAGGGCTTTCTGGTGAACAAGCAGGGAAGGTGGTCCCTCTGTACGACGATGGTAACTCACCAGGCTCAGAGTAGAGAAGGAACATTTCAGGCCAGGAAGAAAACTACCAGCCTCAAGTCCAACAGAGGTTCATGCAATCATTCATTGCCATTTCCCAGTACAGCTAGAGTGAAAAGAGAAAAAAGCATGGGCCACTCTCTACATTGTGAAAAGCCACAGTATATCTGTCAGAGAACTGTTAGGAGCTGTAACAAATAAGCCTCACACTATAGTTTACTCTTGACTCTTTGGTTACCGCTATGAGATGTTTCCAGTGGCTGGGCAGCTTTCTTTTGGGTGAAATTATTGTGTCAACTCCATTCTCTGTGGCCTTCTTGTAGCAGGAAGAATGTAGGTGCCTTGACTTCCTTGGTTTTTAGAATAACCTATTTTTCACATGATCTGTTGGATGCAAGTTAAAAATAGCATCCCTGCTGGGTGTGTGCAGTATTGCGGCCCACACTCTTAATCCCAGCCCTGGTAGGGAGAAGCAGGTGGATCTCTGTGGGTTCAAAGCCAACCTACTCTATTTAGCAAGTACCAGGCCAGCCAAGGCTCATGGTGAAAACCTATCTTCAATACCCCCATCCTAAAATCAAAACAAAACAAAAACCAATAACCAAGCATCCTTGACCTGGAACACCACCAATAACAGTTAGACTCTGGACAAAGGCATGGATGGAGCAGCAAGTCTTCAGAGTTTCAAATTTCTATACAGTTAAGCAATGCATATCTTTTAAGAGGAATGCATCTTCACTGTATACACAGCTGTACAGAGGACAGTATCTCCCTGCCTGAATAATTTGAAGGAATTTGAATGTGTAGTCTTGTATCTGGCTGTGATTAGGGAAAAAACATCAACACTAAAAATCATAATTAAAAACCCAAGCGTCCTGGGGAATTAGAAAGTTTCTCATCTCCATGTTGTCACTTAGTCCTTGAATTCAACTTGAGATGGTTTTTTATTCTGATATTTCACCCAAGTTAAACAAATTCAGGGGCTGCGTGCTTTGTTTTCATTGGCACCAGCAAAGAAACAGTGACTGGCCGATGCCAGGGCCTGAGGCCTGTGGCACATCACAGACCTTCTTAGTCAACCTGTGGTGCACAAATCAAGCTTAGCTCATTCCCAATTGGGAACTTCTATCTTGTATTATGGGTCGGTGATAGTTTCACTAGAGCAATTTTTGAGTTTTCAATACAGCTACGTCGAGCTGATGGGAAAAGAAAGAAGTTCTTTCCTGGGATGGGGTGGTGGGAGAGCAGCAAGCTTGTCAAGAACAGCTGTCTCTCAGTCATGTGACAGGACTGTGCTGCCTGATGGTCAGTGGCCATCTTCATCTTCCTCTTCTGGGCCAGGTGGGCATGAATGACCTACGTTGTGCTCACAGGCCACATGCCAAGAACCTTCCATCTCACGCTTTTTCTTTATTATAATGTTTAAAGATTTTATTTATTTTTTATCTTACATGTATGAATGCTTTGCCTGCGTGCATGGATGTATGTACACCATGTGTGTGTGCCTCTTGCCCATGAAGGCCAGAGGGAATCCCAGATTCCCTGGAACTACATTACAGATCATTGAGAACCACCAAATGGGTGCTGGGAACTAAGCCTGGATCCTTTGTGAGAACAGCAGCCCCTATTATAACTTTTCTTGTTGAAATAGTTTAAGGCCAATAAAGCATTTCAGAAAGCGGTGTGGCAGGTCTCATGCCTCTCCTGACAGCATCTCACGTGACCACACATGTTGTCAGCCCTTGAACATTGACAGAATATAATTTTCATTTTCTGCATGTAGCATTAGGGATCACACTCAGGGCCTCACATGCCAGGCAAATACCCAGTGGGTTAACTCAGACACAGACCTTATTTGGTATTAATCAGACTATACACATACTTTTTTTTTTTTCAAAAGATTTCTTACTTTTAACCAAACAAGTCTTTTCGTTTTCTATGAATGTGTGCTTTGGGAGTTGTACAAGATCTGACAAGTATATTCCTAGCTAAAGAAGGGCTCCATCCCTGGTATTTCTGCCACCTGACTGCTAGACAATCTTGATCTCACTTCTATTTCTTCTTCTCCATCTCTTGCCCCAGATACATCCTAGCAGTCTTGGTCCTTGGCTCACCTATGTCCAGAGACAATCATCTTATTACCTACCCCCTCCTTGGTTTAAAGATCATTGCAGAGCACACACCTTTTCTCCCACCAAAAGTATGATTCTAGTTAAATGGGAAATGGATGTTTGTATTCATCAACATTTATGCCAGTTTACTCATCTCTTTCCTTTCTCTTGTCCTGTAGCCTCATAATCCTTAAACGAGATTATCTGCCCTCTTAGCCCTACTTGATAACAATGTTTGATAATGATGGGATTTTATTAGATCTGTGCTTTCATTTTCAGCATAACACAGCTTAGTATTGTTTTGTGAAACCAGGTTTCATTTAGCCAAGGCTGACACCAAACTCAGAGGGTAGTAGGGAATGACCTTTACCCTCCCCCTCTTCCTGCCCCCACTTCTTGAGTGCTAGGATCACAAGTATGCCCATCAGCTCATTTTATAGAATCCTGGGGGCCATTCCTAGGGATTTCTGCCTCCTACATGAGCCCTCAATCAATGGAGCTACATAGCACAGTTATCTGCATTTGCAGCTCCATTTCACTTTGACACTGAAAATGACTTTTTGAAACTACAAAGGAGAATTGAAAAAAAAAAATTAAAGTTCCTGAGTCTGCCTGCTTTAAGGCCAAGAAGCCTTCTTCTGGCTGCTGTCCCAAGCAGTGGCTGCAGCCACCTTTTCCAGGGGCTGGTTACTGACACAGCACTCTCACATTCTTCTTAATAAAAGGGTTGAACATCTAAAGCAGCCACAGGGATTCTTGGCATCTGTCAGAGGCGGAGATCCACATGGCAAACTGGGAGAGTCATAAAATCTTTGTTTTAGTTTGAACTCATTTAAAAACTGGAATGAAATGAAATTTTTTTTTCTTCTTACACAGACATAGAAATCTCTAGATTTCCCCTTATGGGGTGGAAATGTTACCAGGATATGACGTCCAGGGAAAATGACTTTCAGAGATTTGTTTTCGTGCTTTGCGTCCATAGAGGCAGGAGGCCTTCTAGCTTTGTGTGGCATGTTGCCGGGCCCTCTCATTGTAGGTAAAGCCCCACAGGTACTGCATGTTCTTACTGAGGAGTTTCAGAGTCTCACTTTGCATTGTGCTCTGCAGATGTGGTTTCAGAATGTGCCTTTGCGTGCAAGCATTCATTCCCATTGTCTCATGGCAGCAGATCCACAATCGTCAATGTCTGTTTAAAACCCAAGATCCGAAGGGTGTAACTTTTGGTTTGTGGTCTCATCTCTCAGTGTCTCTTTTTACAGTAACACACAAGAAGCTCAGAGAGGTCTGATGAACAGGGAAGGAACACCACCTCTCCCTCTGGGTCTATTTTAGACACATTTGAATGGATGATAACTGATGTGCTGGTGTGGTGGTCCCTGCTTACTGGAAGACCCTGTGTGTTGATTAGCACCTGGAAACTGCTTCTAAAGGCCCAGTCTAAACTACAGAACAAGTTAACAGAAACTTCCTGCTAAAGAAAACCCAACCTCCAAGGTTCAGTGAGAAGGGATTCTTCTAATGAAAGCAGTTCTGTTCTTTGAGCTAGAATACATCCAAACGAGGTAAGAATCGTAATTAAAGCACCTTCCCCCACACAGGGCTGCTGTCTCTCCAGGCTGTGTAATGGTGGAGTTGAAATCCCAATGAACCTTCTCACTGACCACATCAACAGTGCTGAAAAAAAGTCAGGTACTGGGTTCTTATCATCTTTTCTCAAAAGTCACTGTTCATTTCCTAACTATGATGAAGCATGATCACATCGGTGAATTTGAAGTCACTGATGATCAGGGAGCTGGGAAGATTGTTATGTCCCTCCTTTACAAGCACGTTAGACAGTTGTGAAATGATCCAGCCCCAGATCTGCCTAGAAAAATGGCAGAATAATGTCAAATCTAGTCAGTTTGTTTTCATTGTTCTGATAGCCTCAAATGAAACCATGAACCACAAAGAGGAAAGATGAAAAAAACCTACTGTTAGGAAAACGCTGGGATTCTTTCTCTAGAGATTTAGTGCATATAGAGAATGCAACAACTTAGTGTGTGTGTGTGTGTGGGTACTCTTTCACCCATCAGACAGTTTGAATGTTTTTTCCTTGGACCCAGCTCTGGATTTGGTTCCAGGGTCATAGTAAAACTTCCTCCCACTGTAAGGGTGACAAGACTGTTTCTGCATTTTGGGTGGTGTGTGTCATGACAGGCAGGTGGGGCTCAGATTTAAGGGTGGATAAGAGGCACAGAAAACTGCTCCCAGGATGAAATAAGGCTTGTCCTGAATATTGAAGGTCAATGAGGAGAGAACCACATGAACATACATAAAAATGGGTGTGTAGAAACAGGGAAAACTGCAAAAGGATTATAGGCAGGAGCAGGTTTATGGTGTTGGGGAACTGAAGAGATAAATGACTAAAAGCTAGGAAAACCTCCAGCTTTCAGTTACTATAATAAATGCTCAAGCCAATCAGCTTATAATGAGAAAAGTTTTACTGTGGCCCACAGTTTGGAGGTTTCAGCCTAAGGTCAGTGAACCCCATTGCTGGCCCTTAGATGAGGCAGTCTATCATGGTGGCTTGTGATAGAGCAAACTTACTACCTGTGGCCAGGACGCAGAACCAAGAAAGAGATACAAGATCAGAAGCCCACATCTGCTTTGAGGGTATGCCTTCAGTGATCGAAGGTCTCCCATCAGGCCTCATGTCTTAAAGTTTCCATGACCCTCAACAGTGCCAAGCTGAGGACCAAGTCTCTAACATATGGGTGTTTGGAAGAAAATGCAGCACCAAGCCAAAGCAATGATGAAGCTCCAGCCAGGGAAGTTCTAGACATCTGGAGAGAAGACTCAGCAGTTAAAAACACTTGCTGCTCTCTTAGAAGACCCAAAATGGATTCCCAGCACTCAGGCTGAGTGTCTCACAGCCACCCGTATAACTCCATTTTCTGAGAGTAAACATAAAAACTGATTATAACAATTTGAGTAAGCTTATGCTAAGCAACCCACTGATGAGAAGAGATTTGGTTATACTTTCAGTTGACCTCTCAACGATCAGTTGACTACATATGCCACATGACTGTATTTATTTATACCCCAGCCTCTCTTATGGCTAAGGCATGTGAAGATAGCCACTTGTCTCTGCCTCCCAAGTCCTGGGCTTAAATTTATGCATCACAATACCCAGCTTTATCCAGTTTTGATTATTGTAGCCTTGTAAGAAGTCCTGAAGTTGGGTGGTGTCAACATTTGAGTTTTGCTTTTCTTCTCCTTCTGCTCCTATAGTCTGTTGGCTATTTGTGATCTTCAGCCTTTCATTATAACCTTTAGAAGTAATTTATCAATAACTATGAAATGACTTTCCAGGAATTGAACCTTGGCCTTTAGCATGCTAGGCAAATGGTCTACCACTGTGTTGTATCTACGACTCAACCTGCTGGGAATTAAGTAGAGATTATATTAATTCATGTGTCAACTTGGGAAGAACTGACATCTTGACAATATTGAGTCCTTGCTGGATCTTTAGCCCAGTGGAATGCTCACTTTCCATGCACAATGACCACGTTCAATCTCTAGTATTTTCCCCTACCCCCCAGGAACCACTGACAATATTGAATCCTATCAATGGACATAGACTATTCTTATATTTGTTTGTTTGATTTTTATTTCTTTCATCTATCTTGAAATTTTTCTTATATAGTTCTGTTGAGGTAACGTTCACATATATTAATTTATAGTTGAGTATCTCATTCTGAGTGCTAATGCAATGTTTTTGCTCTTCGTTTTAAGCTCTCAGTTGCTCACTGCTGGTAAGTAAAACTATAATTTTTTAATATTGTCCTTGCACTCTACAACCTGGAATAATCACCTATTATTTTTGGAAAATTTAGAGATGTATTCTTTCAGATTTCTTTGCATGCGCATGTGGCATATGTGCATGAAAGTATGCGTGTTCTTGTGAATGTAAGTGCATCCATACGTGCAGATCAAGATGTCAGGAGTCTTCCTTGACCACTCTGCACCTTATTCACTGAGACAGGATCTGAGATGTGAACCACAGTTCATCAGCAAAGGCTAGGTAGTCGGTTTGTTCTAGTGATCCTGTGTTTCTGCCTTCAAGGCTCTGGAATTACAGCCACTCTACACACTCACCCAGCACTTCCAGTATTTATGTGGGTTCTGGGGGGCCTAAGCTCCATTCCTCATGCCTGCCTGGCAAGTGCTTTCTGTACCCAACCTTCTCTTGGAGACCCTTTCATATTTTTTTAGACAATCATGTCAGAGGCAAAGAAAGGCAGTTCCCTTTTCTTCCCAATCTGTAGGTGTTTGGTTTTCCTTTTTTTTCTTCATTGCATTAGAAAGGACTTCTAGCATGAGAAACTGTGGGTGAGAAGGGCTTTTTTCCCCACTTTTAACCTTAGTGGTAATGCGTCGATGTTCTCATAAGTGTGATGTCCACTGTTAAATTGTGTAGTTGTTTTTCATGAAGTTGAGACTGTTACCTTATATTTCTAGTCAACAAAGTGTTTCAAACCTCTGAATATGATTGGACTTTGTTGAATGATCCTTTTCTCTCTTTCTATGACCACCAAAGTCCCTGTTGTATTTTAAGGGACTTTCCTGAATCACATCAACATATTTTAGTTTATACTACCTTTCTCAGAATTTCGTCATAGGCTAACATAGCTGGAAGGAAGGCTGGGAAGTATGGACTTTCACAGCCAGTGGTAGAGCTGGGTTGCAGTGAGGGAGTCAGGCTGAGGAGAGGATGCAGCTGGGATTCCTGATACATAAGCGTGATGACCTGAGTTCAATTCCTCAACGTCCATGAAAAGGTTGGGCATGGCCACATGTGTGCCTTTAAATCCAACACTGTGAGGCATGAAGACAGGAGGGTTACTGGGGTTGCTTGCCAGTAGCCTAGCACCAGGTTCAGTGAGGGTCTGTCTCAAGGATATAAAGCAGAGAATGATAAAGGACATGTGATATCCTTCTCTGGCCTTCACATACATGTGCACATAAAACAACACACCACACACACACACACACACACACACACACACACACACACACACGGATTCTACTATTCCAAATAAGACCAATAGAACAATAGATGGCCACACAGCACCCTGTAAGGATGCACTGCCCTGCAGGGTGACTGACGTGGTCAGAGGCTGTGCTTTACCTGTGCCTTTTCAATATTCCAAAGATAGTGGCATAGGATGTAATACAATTACTGTCCACAGAGAAGGCCTTCCACATGTAACATTTGCCATGTTTCTTCTTGCAAAATGAGACTATTTTATAATATTATTATATGTTCAAAATATACAAACAATATGACAGACACTTATAGAAAGAATGGATACCCTGGACCATGCCCCTTTGTCTTTGAGCACACAGTGGCCTCACTAGGAAAAGGATGCTTCTCTAATCTGGGAATGGTCAACCATCCAAAGGGTGTTTGTATTGCAAGACAGAGACCTCAGTTATAGATAGCATGTTTCTTCTGAAAACATGCAGATGCCCAGGAAAGCACAATGGACACCTCCTCCTGGATAGAAACTCCTTGACCATACATTTTATATAAGAATGATCTAGTTTTTATATAAAAACTAATTTGTGTGTGTGTGTGTATGTATGTATGTATGTGTGCCCCACCATGTGGGCAGACTCAAAGGGCAACTTTTCAGAGTGGATTCTCACCTCCCATCATGTGTGTTTCAGGATTCGAACTCAGGTCGTCAGGCTTGTCAGCTAGAACCTTTACCTGCTGAGCCATCTTTCTAGCCTGTAGTCTAGGTTTTGATAGTCAAGAATTGACTTTTCTAATTTATTGTCTTAAAACGTGCCAAAGCAGATTAAAGTTCTGAGGGAGGAAGCCTGGAAGCCACATGTTCTTTGTGTGTCTTTTGTGTCAATATTTAGAATTCCAATGTCAGTTATTTAGAACTTCAATGCATGAGCCACATGCCTCTTGCATCCATGAACTAATTATTATCACACTTGGCCCCCGGACACACAGCCTTCTTAGTAAGAAATTGCTTCAGGAGTTATGACAACATGGGGACATTGATCACTTACTAGAAACTCCTGTGAGACTTTAAGACCAGACTTTTCATGAGGGCCTTGGAGCTGTAATGTAGAAAAATATTCCAGGCATTCTGGGTGTGAGCGGGAAGGCTTTCCTTTATGCCTACGATCTTGGTTGTGTACCTGAGTGCCCTTGTCTTCACTATATACTGAATATACACTGTTGGCCAAGCACACACACAAATGTCAGCCCAGGCACAAGCCAGACACTCACCTGAAACGTAGTAATTCATCATAATCAGGGTTATGATCATCTCTGCCCATCGAAGCCTTGCCTAGTTGAGGCTATCTAGCCTACTCTGAGCCAAGCCAGACTTCTCTGAAGTAAGCCACATCCAAAAGGCATAGATCTGAGGAATCAGCATTTCTGGTCAACCAAATTCTAGGTTTATGAAGACTAGAAAAATTCCAAGTTTTGTTTTGTGTGGTGTATGTGTGTGTGTATGTGTGTTTGTACGTATATATGATTACAAGTAAAGGTCAAAGGCTGAAGCCCAGTGTCTTTCTCTATTATTCTCCATCTCAGTTTTTGAGACAATGTCTCTCACTGGATATGGATCTGGAGCTCATTAATTGGCTACACTGGCTGACCAGCAAGCTCCAGGGAGCCTCTTGTCTCTGCCACACTCAGCTTTTTGCATGGGTTCTGGGATTAAACTTAGGTTCTTGTGGTGTATGGCTAGTATTTGACTGACTGAACCATCTCCTCTGCTCCCAGGAGAATCTTTAGTTCAGGGTCACGCTGGGATACCTAGGGAGACTGTCTCAAAACAACAGCAACAAAAAAGAAGAGGAGGAGGAGGAGGAGGAGGAGGAGGAGGAGGAGGAGGAGGGAGGCAGGATGAGAACAGCTTATCCCAGCTACAAGCTGAGGCTGGTGATGAAGGTGAAGAGCAATGGCTGGAGGTAAGCCAGTCCTTGTGAATGGATACACTGTGGAGGTGCTATTGGGTAGAAGGTTAAAGGAAGGCAACTTGCTAGTTTATAGGAAAATGGAGGCAGGTGGCAGTGTTGTAAGTTGAATGGGAATGCAGAGAAAGAAGGAAGGTAGGAAAGAGGGAAAGATACGTGCCATCACAGAATTTAAGGGCCCAATGAATCCAGGCCTTTAATATGAGCAGATAGATGCTCAAGGCCAGAATAACTAACTCCGTTGGGGGTCTTGGTCCTTGAAGTCCTAGGCCTTTCAGTCCTACTAAAGCAAAACCTAGGAAGAGCCCCCCAAGATTTATAAATAAAGCTGCTGAGTCCCTGGGAACTCAGTGAGCTGAGTCAAGTTAGCACTGTTATACATCTGATCTGGCATGCAATCCCCTGCCTTCGGGAACATTTGTCTACAGAGGACATGGCAGTGCTATCTGGATGGGCAAGATGCTTAATCGGTGCAGTGCTTTAGAGATTTTTTTTCTGCTCAGAAGGGGGAAAAGAGAAGAGGGGAGAAAGAAAGGAAGGACTGGAGGTGAATTGTGGGAGGAAGGGAGAGGGAAAGGGAGGGAGGAAGGATTGGGGAAGGTGGAGGACAGACTGGTAGAGAGAGGGATGGCTAGGTTGTTGGCAGTGTGGGAAAGAACTGCCTGCATCCAGCAGAGGTTATGCATTGTAGACACGTACTTCAGCAGGTTCTTTGAGAAGGGAAGTCAATAATGGTTATAAATTTCCAAATGTTTTCCAAAAGGAGAAGATGCTGTAAAAACTTCACAGCAAAAAGTTTTTTTTTATATATTCCTTTTTGTTTTTCAGTAGGCCCCACTAGCAGGCATTCCAACAGGTTCCACCCCATGTCCAGCATACTGTAGGAGCTCAAGTCAAACCCCAGCGTAGGCATAGAGTGGATGGATGTCTGCACGTTCGCTAGTGCAGAAAACACATCACTCCTGGGGAGTGTGGTTCAACCCAGCAGGCGCTGTGACACGGCATGTCACTCAGTTTCGGTGAAGGGTAATGTAGATTTGACTCACCTGGTTGCCCAAGTTAACATCTTTGCAAGGCTGCCATCAAGAACTCTCATTTGAAGGCTCAGCTTGGCAGTAATGGTGGAAGAGCTTTATCTGCCTCCCTGGGAATGTTTTGGAACCCTCAGCTTTGTGTTTTTAAAATAAGCCAGTAATTTCCAGTCCTTATTGAGGAGAAAGAGCTGACACAGAGGAATTGTGTCCTATCAAGTGTAGGACACAGACACTTGGTAGGAATACTGAGTGATGTGTGAGAGCCCACAGAATACCCTGCTTGCTTCTTCCTTCTTTTCTGCCCCTGTAGGTGAGCTGGAGCTGCTTTACCATGTGGGTCCCAAAAGCTGAACTCTTCTACTTGCTTGTTCGTTCCATTCTCACAGATGAGATGATCCCTGTAAGTTGTCATTTACACATATAGACACACACACATATAAATGAAATGAAAACAGATAAATCATTAACAGTTTCAATCTCAGCACGGGTCTTCAAGATCATGCCCCTCTGGAGTGTGAGCATGGGGCTTTCACTGGTCTAGCCCCATGAAGCTAGTCCTGACTCAGAACCTGACTTACTCTCTATTTCTCCCTGCACAAGCTGAGCTATGTGGTGTCCTGAGAGTCCCTGTGCTGTTGTTTGCTTCCACCACGACAGTGGAGCTCCCGGAGCATGACCTAGCAATGTCCAGGCCTGCTGTGGAAGCTTCTTCAAGAGACTGTTGCTAAGTGTTTGTTGATTAAAGAAATAAATGCAAAAGGGAAGCTGTGCTTAGCTTTAGATAAACCTACCGTTTCTCCCAGCTCATGAAAACTGGCCATGTGACAAAACCTTCTAGCTAATGGCTTTTCTGGCCTGAATTTGGAGTTACTGGCCTGACTCTCAGAAGCTATTGCCATATCAAGCCCATCTAAAGGCCAGGCTGACTTTGGCCTTGTAACCTAACCCAAGTTCCTCTGGGGCACTGGGTGTTTTGGTTTGTGCTGACTTTGTGAGGCCTGTCCATCAGCGGGGTGCCTTTAGCAGAAAAGAAGACCTGCAGAGAGGTCCAAAACTTCATCCAGGAAGGGACACTTGTCCCTTCCTCCTCTCACCTCCATCTTTCTGCCCTTGATCCGGGAGATCCCGCCTGCTGGGGCAGCCAGTCAGCTACTGTGGTGGCAGTGGCCTCCCACAGAGCTAAGCAATTGCCACTAGCCCACAATTATGTTGGATTTTGGAAAGCCTGTGTGGCCAGGAGCAAGATCCCAAGTTCCCAGGTATTAATTCAGGTTGAAGCCTGAGGAGTTGTGCATTCGAGATTTTAAAACACACTCCTTTTTTTCGTTAGACTATTTAGCATAAATATGTCCTAAGTAGGAACTTAGGAGCTGCTCAGTCAAGCCCTGCTTTTGCCCCAAAGAACAAGGCACTACAAGGTTGCCCAGGAGGAGAGGGTGTGAGTGGAAGCTGCTCTCAATCTCAAACAGGTAGCTCAGTTGCTAGAAGTAAGGGGAAAATAGAAGCAAACGAACAATTGTCTGTTTCTAAGGAGCAACTTGGGATGTGTGCTTTATAGTGAGAGAAGCAATGTTTCAGAAAATTCCCATAAGGCCATGAGCACAGTATGTGTTTCCATTTAAACTGTGGCTTAGGGCTTCTTCAGTGGCATCTCTATTCAAAAGGCACACATAGGCCATCTGTGTCCATAGCACACATAAATGTATGCCTTTATTTTTAATGGGATAAATATTGGCTTCTAGCCATCTGAAGCAACTGATGTCTTTTTTTTTTTTCCTGCTAATAGAGTATATGTAAGTGTCCGAAGCATGTCATGTACAGCTTCCCTGATGACTTGTTCTTTTCTAAAGCGAGCTTCCAGAAGAAATAACCTTGGACTTGGTAATTTTCTATTTATCTGTATTAAAAAAAAAAAGTCTATTACTATTTCTTACCCTCAACTGAAGGTTTAATTTGCTCTTTTTATTCTAACTTCTTTAAAAAAAAAAAAAACAACCAACTTTTATTTATATGTGTGTGTGTCTATGTGTGCTTGGGTACCAGCAGAGGTCAGAAGAGGGCATCCAACCCTGGGGCCGGAGTTACAGGTGGTTGTGAGTTTCCCAGAGTAGGTGCTGGGAACCAAACTCTTCCCAGAAGAGCAGGAAGTGCTCCTGAGCTCTGAGTACCTCCCCAGACCCTCATCCTTCAGATGAAAACTTAACTACTTGATATTAATTCCTTTTCTTTTGAACACAGTCATATAACAGGACATTCCTGAGGATCATGTAAACGACACTCTACAAATCCATACCTTTGAGCTTGTATTATTGGTATGTGTGAAATATTTTCTATTTTCCCAATTATTTCTTCTTTTGAAAAACCACTATGTGTGGACTGCTGAGACGGCTTCAGAGTAAAGGAGCTGCTGAAGACTGTTGACCTCAGTTCCATCTCCTCCTCCCCGTTAGTGGGGAGGGCTGACTCCCTCAAGGTGCCCTCTGACCTCTGCCTTTACCATATATCATCATATGAATAACTGTAAGAGCAAAAACAAAGTGGGACAGAATACCATGGCATGTTAGTTAGGAGTATACTTAATTTACAAGTATTTGGATATTTTCTAGATTCCTAATCTAAAATATACACCATTACTTATTTCTAATTCAGTTCCATTGTGGTCAGACATAAAGCCACTAAAATGTTTGAAACCCCTCTTCTAGCCTTGCAAGAAATAAGAAATTTTAGTGAACAGCCTTCCTACACTTAAGCATTCTTAGAATGTCTCGCTATCTATCCGGTTTGTTGCAGAGATCTGTGGACTCTGTGATTAATATGGGGGGGGGGGGGGGCTAGGGAGGAGGCCCGTGGAGTTCAGGGCTTGCTACACAAGTGGGAGGGCCAGAGTTTGGAACCTCAGCACCCACAGAAATGCCAGGCAGGGGTAATGGCCCACTTGTAGTTCCAGTGTGCTGGAGGCAGAGCTAGGATCCCCTGGAGCAAGCTGACAGTCCAGACTAGCTGAAGTGGCAAGTTCTTCGTTCAAATGAGCCTTGATTGTAAGGTGAAGAAGGACTGATTCAGCTTCTTCATATGTGCACACACCCAAAGGTACACCTGCAAACACACACACACACACACACACACACACACACACACACACACACACGCTTACCACAGATGCTTATGGACACACTGAGACCAGACTGAGATAGGGCCCCTGGAAAACATTTCTTCCAGGATATAGGTTTGAAATTTTTCTCCTGAAATCAGTAATGAGTCCAAGAATCATGTGGTGGCCTCTGCCTGTCCCTTAGCAAGAGGCAAAAGGTGTTTCATTGGTCTCAGCACAATCTTGAGAGGCGGGTCTGCTTCTGTCCCTTGGGATTCCACGTCTGCATCATTCTTCCCTCCGTTTGGTCTGGTGTTTCAAAATCTTGGAACTGGCATACTCTTGGGAGACTCTGCCTAACTGAATAACAAACCAACTCGAAGCACTCTCTGGCCGGGAAGCTAGGACTGGCAATGTGATAACAAGGTTATGAGAATTGACGTTTCCTACTGGACCTCACACAGCGTCTTTAAAGCAGTTTCAGTTCTGGATGTTACTAAGTCACCCGCTGGTTCTTTACAAACACCAGTGTGTTTATATGGAACTTCCTCTCTAAAAGTCGAGTCACTTGACCCAAAGATCAAATTCCAAAATCTCACTGTAAATGTTGCAGAGAGCTTCATGTGCAAATTGAGGCAGATGTGGTCAGAGATGGAAGAGGACAGGTACGTAGCTTCCTTTCCCAAGGTGTCTGGTATCCCCGAGTTGGACTATGAGAAATGCCTGCAAGACATTTTTAGCTTTGAGATTAAATTTAATCTTTCATGGAGATTAAGTTGCATGATGTGCCAATGACATTGTTATGATTCTGTTTACCAGATTCTGAAAGAATGTGTTGATTCAGTAAATTTGATTTTCAAACTAGTTGATGTCATTTAGCCAGAATAACATGTTGGAGGCTCCAGTCTCTCTGTCCCTCATGGGCGCTCTTGGTGGTGTGCCCTGCCCAGTTTATGATCTCGTACATGACAGACACTCTGTGCCTATCACCCAGACCTGTTTTTTTTTTTTTTTTTCTTTATAGGGCTAGAATAATAAACATAATAAAGACTTGCTGCCATGTGTGTCTGTGTGTGTGTTTGGGGCTGTGTGTTCCTGGTGGAGAACATTAGATGTCCTTCTCTGTCACTGTCTACCTCATTCTCTCAGTATAGGGTTTCTCCCTGAGCCTAAAACTAGGCTGGCAGCCAGCAAGCCCCAGAGAGCCTCCTGTCTTTATCCTAACAGAAAACTGCTGCTGGGACTAAGATGTCCCCTCCCTCCTTGCTGGGCTTATGAGCTCTCCTTCTGGAATGCTCTTCCATCATGCCTAGCCATATTGTCTTCGAGTGTATTTCTTTTATTCCTTCTGTGTACTTCAAAGGTTTGGGAATAGACTTGGATGTTCAGCAATTAAAAGCTCAGGTTTCAATATTTGGTTCTGATGTGTGCTGGACTTGTGACCTTCAGTTTAATCACTGATTTGTTTTCTTTTTTTCTTGTTTATGATAGCACTGTGGAATGAAACTAGGCCCCACTTCTGCTAAGCAGAAGTCTTACCATGGGGCTACAATCCCAACCACTAGAAACTCTTAAGCACCAACCTTTCAAAAAGCTAACATAGGAACAAAGAAATTGCCTCTGGGGTTGGTGGAAGAATGAGGTATTTCGGCCATTTTTTCCAAAAGGAGCTGTTTGGTGAGGCACGTCACTGGGTTGTATAGCCCTTGCCTGGCTTATGCAAAGCCCTGGGATCCATCCTCAATGCTACAAAACTGTGTATTTGGGCAGCAGTGATGGCTCGGTGGTTAGGAGCTCTGGCTGCTCTTACAGAGGACCTGGGTTCAGTTCCCTACACCCACATGGTAGTTCATAAGCATCCATAGCTCCAGGTCTCACTTTGTAGCACTGGCTGGTCTGGAACTCTCAGAAATCTGCCTGCCTCTGTTTCCTGAGTGCTGGCATTAAAGGCATGCACTGCCCTGCCCTGCCAGAAAAGACATTTCAAAGAGTCTGTTCTTCAAACACATCATTCTTGACTGATCTGATATGTAATTCCAATGTTTCCTAAGCAGATCCCGAGTCTGCTGGAAGAGGAAACAAATGCAATCTTCTTGCCAGTCCTGCTCCTGATTCCAGGCAAGATCCAGACTTGCCTCATATATGCAAACATGGTTTTCCTGAAAATTTTGAGAGGGGAATTTATTCTTGTTCCCAAAATAACCCAAGGGTGTACCCTGCACTTCTGCAGTCTGAGTCACTGGCTGTGAAGGAAAGCCTAAGCTTTTAGGCTTTCTTAGTGAGTTTCTTAGTGTGTTTTCTTAGTGAGAGTTTTACTAAGAATGGCCATCGCTGGCCATTCTTGTTCACAACAAGCCATCAGTATTCGGAGAGGCAGTGTCAGCCTTCATTCACCACTGAAAATCACAGGCTTAAGTAATGAGCAGGCTAGAAAAAGATCACAAACAGATGGACCTTCTGTGGCCAGAAAGTTCTGTGTGTGGAAGACCTCCCTGAAGGAGCCAGGCTGCCTCAAGGGCCTCTACTGACAATGCTTGACTCTGTTATGGAACAGAGACAATGACAGTCACATAATTGCTCTTTTTCCCAACATTCTATATAGCAGGGAAGGCCAATTTAATGTGGCTAAATGACCAACCAAATGGCAGATTTATCGATACAGTTTCCGTGAAAAACATCAAAATATGTATTCTTCTGACCCATTGACAGAGTTGTTCATGCCCCCCCTTTCCTGGTCTCTCAGCTTTCACATTTACAAGGCTTTAAGAAATTTTACAGATCTCTCTGATGGTGTAAGGTGTTAGTCACTCTTCTTTTTGTGACGTAATACCTGACAGGACAACCCAAGAGGAGTGACAGCTTTGGCTCACAGTTTAGGGCTTAGTTCACCACATTCAGAGGACCCCATGTGCCTGGGCAGAGCATTGTGATGATGGTAGGAGCACGTGGCAGAGCAGTGTCAGGAGGGTGTAGAGGATAGGGTTTTCCAGCATGTATGTCTGCACCCCCGTGTGTGTATGTGGGGGGGTTGCCTGTAGAAGCCAGAAGAAGGTGTAGGGTCACTGGAACTGGAATTACAGATGGTGTTGAGCTGCCATGGGAACCGAGGTCTTCTGGAAGAGCATCAGTTGCTTTTAATTGCTGGAGCCATCTCTCTAGACCTTCAGGGTTAGGTTTTCTATCATTATAACCCCAAAGACCTTCTCTGTTATAGCTGGGTATTTGTCCTGAGAGTGTAGTGTATTAACTTTTCTTAGTTTAAGAGAATCAGGTCTGGGTTTCCGTGACCTGACATGACTAGTCTACTTCATTTACCCATATTAAACGGGACTGAAGGTTATTCTTAGATAATATCATTTTTAATAAATATCTGACTCATAATCGAATGAAAATAAAAAAGAAAGACCTCAGAGCTCCTCATTTAATTTGCAGAAATGGGTGTGCTTCCCAGAAGGAACATTTGGCCAATGTTAGAATTTATCAGCCATGGCCAATGCTGTAAGCTCTCTGTGGTATTTGAATAGGTAGCTCTTCCTAAGCCCCAGGCAGGGCCTTCCTTCTGTCATTGTTCAAATGCCCTCCCTTGATCTACAAAAGATAATGTGCTGGGGCCACAGTTAATCCCCAATTTAGGCATTCCTGGATGAGAGAGATGGAGCTAGCCCCCAAATTCCTACCCTCTGCAGACCCCTGGTTTACCATTGTTCAGTGTGGCTGGTAGAGTATTTGGAGCAAGTCTCAGGAAAGATCAGTGGACTGTTTTTATGGATGATAAACAAGACAGATGATCTCCATGAACATGAGATTGTTATGGAAGGGACATTAGACTCTAGAGGGCTTCTCTACCCTGGCTAGTTCTTAAATAATCGGGACAGAGACCTTTGGTTTTATAAAAGCTTTAAGGCACCATAACTGGGAAGATAGCAACCCTATAAGCTATTTTTCTTTTTCCCAGCTACACACCCCAAGTTACTTGCCATAATTGTTCCTGCCTAGGCTGTTTTCTGTTCTATCATGCCAGCCCTCATGGCCACATGCTCATGGTCCACACCAACCAATGGCAACTTTCTTCTCCCTAGCTTCTTCTGCTGCTCTCTCTTCTACCTTGTGGTCCTTATCTGACCCCTAGCCCAGGAACCCAAGCTCTACCTACTTCTCTTCTGTCCAGTTACAGGTTTGTAGCTATTTTATTAAGCAAGGTTTACACAACATCAGTTGGTGTATGTGAGAATGCGCTAGGCTAGAACACAACCAGATCTTAGGGGCCAGTATTTAGCATTTGAATACATACCACCACACCAACCCCCAACAGCATATTTCTTGACCAACCAGGCATACAAAATAATGTATTTAATACAGGCAAAATACTTACATGCCTTGGAAGGGATAATTATTAAATATTTGTGTTAGCTTAAAAAGAATCAAGGCTCATCTACTGGAAATTTTGTCTTTTGTTTTAAAAGGGAGTTGGGGGCTAAAGCATTTGCCCAGCAGTGTACAAGGCCCCAATTTTAATCCTTAGTATACCATGTAGCTCAGGGTGCCCTTAGCTCATTATGTAGCCAACGATGATCTTGAACTTCTACTTACCAAACGCTGGGCTTTCTGATATGAGCCATTACATCTGATCTGTTAGGTACTGGGGACCAAACCCAGGCCTTGGTGTGTGTTAGGGAAGCACTCTACCAAGTGAGCTGAATCCTAAGCCTGACTCACCCACTATATGCCAAAGGACCTTCTCTGCTTTTTCTGGGGAGTTTTCCTAAGAGTGTTGTATATAATTTTTCTGATAGTTTAAGAGAATCAGCTCTGAGTTTCTGTGACCTGGTATGACTAGTCTACTTCACCCATGTTGAATGGGGCTAAAGGTTATTCTTAGATAATATCATTTTTTATAAACACCTGACTCACAATTGAATAAAAATGAAAAAAGATCTCAGAGCTCTTCATTTAATGTGCAGGCTCAACCTTTAGAAATGAGATGCTTTAAAAGCACAGAATCTTTTATTCATCTACTGTTGAGTTGCGATTGTAATTTGCATCTTTCCCATCTCAAAGGAAGCAGATTGTATTCTCAGCTCACTCTTGAAAAGATGCCTTTAGCATCCCCTCTTCACACTCCCACCCCAAACTGGAATCCTCCCCGGGACTGTTAAGCCTGTGGTTGACTGTACAGCAAGAGACAGCTCTGGAGAAGAGTGAGTGGGCTGGTGTGTGTGGCTAAAATTACAGTAGCAGTAGTGTTGAGGCCAAGGTAGTAAGTCTAAACTTGACTGAGGCAAGTAGCTTTGTAAGACAAGAAATAAGAGAATAATGTGCTGGTATTAGGATCATCCTTTGCTCTGGTTTGGACTTAGTTCGGTATATCCCCAGGGCTTGTTGGCATTTAATTGCCATTGAGAGCTATTAAGAGGGTAGAGTCTTAATCCTATTATGACATTCAGGGTTGGGGCCTTGGGGAGGTGTTTTAGGGTTAGACAAGGTTATTAGGGTAGAAATCCCACAACTGAGCACTGGTGGCTTTGTAAGAAAAAAAGAAACCACAAAACACCGAAACACCTGTCATTGCTCATGCAGTGCTCTGCAGAAGCTCAGACTTCTATAGCAAGAAGGCCATCACCAGTTGTGGCCCTCAACCTTGAACCTCCAAAGCCATGGGCAAAAATAAACCTCTCTTATTTTATAAAGCAGCCTATCTTAGGCATTTTGTCATAGTAAGGCAAAACAAACTAATACAGTCACACGAGGACAGTAAGAGGGGAGGGAAGGGTGTTGGAGGGTACTTGGAGATCATGGTAGAAAATGTGGGGCTGGAGTTCTAGGGAATGAAGGGGCTGCCACCAAGTTTTATGTGGTGCAATGGGATAATAGATCTGTACTGGAAACAGGCCATTCCAGGTGCAGAGAAGAAAAGCCACAGAAGCATTACCAGCAACTGTTGGAGTAGACTGGAAAGAAGAGTTGGTCCTCCTACAGGGAACTTGGGTCTCTGTCTCCAAGGCCTTCATTACCTTCCACAGGAAACATGCTGATGTGATATCTGGGGTCATGGACATTTAAAAGCTTTACACTGTAAAATACCTTTAGACTTATAAGAAGGTCATACTGTGACCTGGCTTCTCCTGCACATCCAACACACCCACAGGAGAGTCACCGAATCTATGGAACTCACTAGAGTTCATTTTCTATCTGCTGCATTTATCTGGTCCATCTGTCAGCCTACGCCAAGCTTAGCTGTCTCTCTCTCTCTCCTCCAATCTGTCCAGGCCCTCAAGTTTTCATGACAGTTTTGAAAAGTGATGACCAACTTTGTGAAATGTCCTTCAATGTAGGCTTATTTGCATTTTCTGGTTGTTAGACTTAGGATGTGTCCTTCTTGGCTCAACGATTGCAGTCGCCTGCTGTTGCTAAGTTAATTGCAGGTTATCTAACTGAGAACAACATCAGGAAATGCAGTTAATGTTTTTCCCATCTTCTAAGCCGCTCCTGATTGTTTTGACTCTTCCTTCATTCATGAGGTTCTGACCACTTTAGAGAGACGTTGGTCTCTCCCTTCTGTAATAGCCATAGAAGAGACCACAATTCCCAGAATATCTCTTATTTTTAGTGATAGAAAGCCCTAAGGTTGAGCTAATCAAAGGCTGCCTAGCTGGACATCATCATTACCACATCTTGCTCTAAATGTTGTTGCAGTCCTTGTTGGAGGGGGCAAAAGAATTTTAGCTCATTAGAAGTAAAGCCTCTCTCTCTTTCTCTCTCTGGACTTCCTCCTGAATCTGTCTCAGTCATGAACACAAAGCTGAATAGAGAAGATCCCTTAGTACCCAGCTATGCCACAGGACAAGGACAATGGAGCCTCTCATGGGCTCTTTTGAGGACTGCTTGTCATAGTAACTTACTGTGCCATCCCAGACACTCAGAGTGAAGCCACCACAACCAGGAGATACACATCTTCTTTGCACGTGTTACAGAGAGAAGGCAGACACTTCATGCCATAGCTTATAATGTGCTTTTCAAGGTGGGGACTCATGAGAACTGTCAAACGAGTCTGATTCAGAGAGCCATGGTGTTGTTTCTCTCCTTCAACACAGAGCAGAGGGTGCAATCCACCATGCTACCCCTCTGCCATGCTTGAATGAAACAAACAAACAACAACAACTAGGAAACCTCTCTCTCAGTCTCTAAGATGCCAGCAGCCATGACTATCTATTGAAACTTTTTTAAAGTAAAATTCCCATGACCATCCTGGAGCTTTTAGAATTTCTGGAGAGACAGTTACCATTTTTGAAGCTTTCTGCTGAATAGAAATAATTTTAGCGCTTTCCTGTAGGAAGCCACTTTCTAGACTTTTCCCTCTTCAGATGTAGAGGACATTTAGGAACTGGGGAGAGAGCTCATTTTGTGAAGTGCTTACCAGGTGAGCACAAAGACAGCCATCCAGATCCCAGAAGCCTTGTTAAAAAGCTGGGGATAGTGGGGACTCATCCCAGAAGGAGGGAGGGGGAGACAGAAGGATGCCTGAGACTGCCTGGCCAGCTAGCCAAGCCTACTTGACAAGTTTTCAGCCAGTGAGAGCCCCTGTCTCAAAAAAGATGGATGGTGCCCTCAGTTGTGGCAGCTGAGGCTGTGACCCCTCCTACGCTCCCATATTCTACATCCCCGATACTTAAGGGAAGGTGTTTCTCATCACTCTTCTTCAGTTTTGAAATCTCAGGAGCTTGGGCTTACCATTCCTGAAACTGGTGCTGTCTGCATTTAACTGGCTCTTTCCCTCAGGGATAGGTGTGTGTGTACATGTTTTTTTTTGTTGTTGTTGTTGTTTGTTATGTTTTTTTTGTTTTGTTTTTAACACACTAGAATGTCCTCAGAACCTGCCACAGCTCAGGTGACATTGCAGATGCAACTGTCACACTGCCAAGTTTGCTGGAATTATGAGTAGTGTGGGCCAAGGTGGCAAACCTTCATTTCCCATGCAAAGACCTTCCTCCCAGAATTTATTGAGGGGTAGCAATGTCATCTTTCCACAGGCTCCTGAACTGGGGTTAGGGTGAGGGGTGGTAAGGGGGAGAGATGATGATGGATGCAGGGCAATGGGAATCAGACACTAGGTCTCAAATAATAAGCTAAAAAAAACTCACATGGCCGCACCTAGCTTCCAAAAGCTAAGTTCGAGCATGCCCAGAAAGAGAGCAGGGAGATAATAACAATTCCAACAGAGTCTGGGAAACACTTGTGAGTGAATATCACACCAGCCAGTTCCTCTGCCAAACTCTGGAAATAGCATCCAAGACCCACACTTCTCTCTTCCCTGCATCTTGCTTGACAAAAAGCCAAGCGGGGAGATGATTATTGCCGAAGAGCGCGTTCTTAGGGCAAGTATATGAACTATCATCACAGTCTTGTTTCCCCAATGAGAAGGGAACACCTCACTCCTAAAGGAAGAGTCCATCCCTTGAATATCCAGAAACAATAACCTTCAAATGTGAAGCAAGGCTAAGTTTAGACATCCAGGCAACACGGCCCAACAATGGTTTCAGATGAGCTGATTCTCCAGGGACTCAGGCCTGGTTTTCTATTTACAACAATCTAAATGAGCTGAACCTTTTCTTTTAGGAGCATGTTTAGACAGAACACAATGTAGTTATATTTCTTAAGCTTTTTTTTTCTTAAAGATTTATTTATTATTTATACAGCATTGTGCCTGTACACCAGATCTTACTATAGATGGTTGTGGGCCACCATGTGGTTGCTGGGAATTGAATTCAGGACCCTTTAGGAAGAACAGTGAGTGTTCTTAACCTATGAACCATCTCTTCATCCCCTATTCCTTAAACTGTAAGTGTTGAAGGGACGCCATGTTTTCCCTGTGTGCCGTTATTCCACTCACAGAACAGACTACTGCCCACAGCAGTTTTGGACTGGAGAGATGGCCCAGGGGTTAAGAGAATGCACTGATCTTAGAGAGGACCTGAGTTTGTTTCACAGCGCCCACATCAGGGGAGTTCACTGTCTGTAATTCTAGCTCTAGGGGGATCCATCTACTCAGACACTGGTAGCCACATACTCATACACACACACACACTCGCACCCCAGGTAAAAACGATTAAAAAACACTTTTAGAAATGACCTTCTGAACATCTGTCCATAAATAAAGGAAATCAGACTATTGGGTGCGGTGCTGCATGCCTGCAGTCCCAGCACCGGAGGGATGTTGAAGGATCAGAAGTCGAAGGTAACCATCAACTACATAGAGGAGTTTGAGTTCAGCTCTTGCTACACCAGACCCTGTCTCAAATCAAGCAAAACCACAGCAACGTGCTGTCTAGTTTTTCTCAGCTTGACATAAACAAGAGTCCTGTGGGAGAAAGAACCTCAGTTGAGGCCATCAGACTGGACTAAGTCCAGTGGGTCTGTAAGGTTTGAGAAAGTAGCTGAACATGAGCCAGTGAGCAGAGAGCCTCCATAGTTCCTGCCTCTGTTCCCACCCTGACTTCCCTTGAAGACTGACTGTGATCTGAAGGTCAGGTGAGCCAAATAAACCCAGTCTTCTCATTGTTTTTGGTCATGGTGTTTATTATAGCAGTAGAAAGCAAAATGGGACAGAAATTGGTCCTGGAGAATAGGCTGTTTCTGTGGCAGACCTGACTGTGTTGTTTTCTGCGGAGACTGTGGAAGGTTTTGGAACTCTTTGGAGCTTAATGAGCTGCTAAGGGAAGATAAGAATGTTGAAAGGGATGGAGAAGATGGAAGCCTGGCTTGTGACATTTCAGAGGGAAACAAAGGCTCTATTAGGGCCATGAGCAATGCAATTTGAATAAAAAGATTTGCTGGGACAATCAGTGGGCCAGCAGGGGCTGAAGGATCAGCTGAGGTGAACAAGCCGGCATCACTATGGGGAAGTCTTGTGGGAAGTATTTCCTCAGGGTCATCACACAGCAGCCGTGATCCAGGGGTGATGGGGGCCAAGGCTGCAACTCAAGCTGGCAGCAAATTTGGGAATGTGTGTCTCCCGTGTGTGAACTGTAAGTAGCTTGTGCTTGTTTCTCTCTGCTTCTGACTGTGGATGTGATACCACGCATTGCTTCAAGTGCCTGCTCTCATGGCCTCTCCACAGCAAAGAACTGTGAGCAAAAACTAATCCAACCTCCAAGTCGCTGTTTGTCAGTATATTCTATCACAGCAACAGAACAAAACTAGGACAGCATGTACTCACACCACCATTAAAAGGCAGAGGTGTCCAGGTCACGAGTGGTAGCTTGCCTTCTGCCAGCAAGGTTCTTTCCTTGGGCATTTGGAACAGCCCACGCAGCCGCAGCCGGTTCTTTCCTCATGGAATCTGGCTGACTCCGCCTCCTGGGTGCTAGAGTAAAAGTGTGTTTGAACATGTGTCTTAGGGTATCATTGCTGTGAAGATGCACCATGGCCAAGTCAACTTCTATAAAGCACAGCATTTCATTGGGGCTGGCTTTCAGTTTCAGAGGTTTAGTCTATTATTATCATGGCGGCAGGCAGGCAGGCAGACGTGGTGCAGGAGGAGCCAAGACATCTACATCTTGATCCGAGGGCAGCCAGAAGGAGGTTGTCACACTGGGGGTAGCCTGAGTTTAGGAGACCTCAAATTGGGGTGACACTGACACACTTTCCCCAGCTAGGCCACACCCACTCCAACAAGGCCATCTCCCCTGACAATGCCGCTCTTCTCCCTATAGCTAAGCACCCAAACACGTGAGTCTGTGGGGGCCAAACCCATTCAATTCACATCATGACTGGCTATTTCTGCTTTTAAATAATCCCAAATCTTGAATTTTATCGTTTTAGATTTTATATTTTCATACCTTGCTTTTTTTTTTTTTAATCTATTTTTGAGACAGCATCTCAAACTTTTTCCTTTTTTGGGGGGGGGTAAGGAGAAAATGTTTATTTTGGCTTACAACTTTCAAATCATGTTCCATCATTGAAAGACATTAGGGAGGAAACTCAAGGTAACAACCTGGAGGCAGGAACTGAAGCAGAGGTCATGGAGGAACTCTGCTTATTGGTTGCTCCGTGTGGCTTGCCCAACCAGCTTTATGATACTATGCAGGGCAATCTGCCCATGGGTGGTATTGCTCCCAGTGAGCTGGGCCAACCCACATCAATCACTAATCAGTAAAATGCATTATAGACTTGTCTACAGATGAATCTCATGGAAGCATTTTCTTAATTGAGAGTCCCTCTTCCCAGATGTTCTAGCTTGTGTCAAGCTGACGTAAAACCAGCCAACACAGTAGGTTGATCACATAGTAGGCCAACACGGACTCTCCTGGATCCACAATTCCTTTGTAAGTTATATCACAGGAGGTGGCTGCTGGCTCCTCTTATATCTGACTTGTAGGTGACTGTCTTTGACCTGGTTTCTGGCAACTTTGACCTTTTCATCCTCCTGACTCCTCTGAGTGCTGGAATTAGGACTATTCCCCACCATACCCAGCTTTAATGATTCTTTCTGCATCTAAGCAGCAAGCACTCCACCAGTCTAGTCATATCTCTGGCCCATGGAGGCAGGGGAGCACCCAGCTGTCTGGACAGCTGTTGAGGCCAGAGGTTGCATCAGTCCTTCTTCACCTTTGTTTTTATGCGGGGGGTCTCGCACTGACCCTAGCACACAGTGATGTGCTAGACTGGTTTACCGTCAAGACCCAGGGTCAGCCTGTTTCTACTCTGCAGTGCTGGATTATGGGTTCATAACACCATGTGCCCGGCTTATTACAGAAAGTGCTTTGCCCATGAAGTCTTCCCCCACCCATGTCTTAAAAAAGCAACGCTTACACCCAGCTTTAACACTGAGGAAACGCAGTATGATTTTCCAAGTGTGGGTTGTACAGAGAGTTTGACTTTAGAGTCAAATTGACTGGCTGTGGCTTCTGGTCTCCATTCTCATATCTGGTAGTCTGTCTTCTTGGGGATATGGCTATCTTCTTTGTACCTCTACTTTCTAATCTGTAAATCAGGAGCAGAATATGCCTTAGCATGTGATCTGGGGACGGGAGAGAAGATATTCCCAGGGTCAGTCACTGGTACAGTAAAAGCACCATATCAAATAGAGAGCTCCTCGGAGGAGGATGGAGTGTGAGGAAGGACTTTGCTTGGTCTTGCCTTTTGCACTATCTGTGTATGGTTGAGATGGTTGGACACCTCTCAGTGTGTAACAGCTGATTTTTACTGGATTAGAATTACTTAGGAGAGGGGATGTGTCTGTATGGCTGTTTCCAGACAGGCTCATACTATAGGCTGGTCTCTGATTCATTTAAAAATAGAAAGCGTGGCAAGAGAGATGGCTCAGTGGTTAAGAGTGCTTGATGCTCTTCTAAAGGACTTGAGTTCAGTTCCCAGTACCCATATTGGGCTCAGCCATCTCTAACTCCAGCCCCAAAGAGAATCTGACTCCTTTTCCAGCTTTTTGGGGCACCTGCCATTACATACCCTGCCCACATGTACATAATTTAGAATGGAAAACATCTTAAAACAAAAAAGTGGCAAGCGAGCTGCACATTGACATTTGTCAGCAGGTTCCCTGACTCAGCAGCCTACGGCATAGCCAGACACTGCTCACGTGCCACACTCCATTCTTTCCCAACCACAGCTAACTTCGTCGTCTCAAGCCGCTAGCCAAAGCAGACCCTTTGGTCAAACATTTGGTCGAAGTAACAGGAAAGTAAGCAATGCAAATGGCTGCACACAGAGCTTCTGTCCCAGAATGAGCCTCAGCACTTTCTTGCACTTTACCTTCTTTTGTTTGTTTGTTTTGTGTTTTGTCTCAAAGCTTTCCCTACCTGTCATGGAACTCACTCTGTAGACCAGGCTGGCCTGAAACTCACAGAGCTCTGCCTGCCTCTGCCTCCCAAGTGCTGGGATTACAGGCCTGCAGCACCATGCTGGGTACATCTTCTATCCTTAACAACACTACACAATGTCATTTTAAATGGTTGTGTAATAGGCATTGTGTGATCATACCGACTAGACCCAACCAGCCCTGACTGTTGGAACTTTGAGTGGTTTCCAGCTTTTTTTTTTAAAGGCCTCATGCCTACGCTTAACTACCTTCCACAAGTTGCTAAAGCTGCTGCATACTGTCAGGTGGAAGGCATACAGGACAGTTTACAATCCCAGTGCCATACTGATTTTCCAAGTCCAAGTTTAACCAAGAAAGTCAGGAAATACACATGGCCTAGAAAAAGCCCGGTTGTCTGGGATTGTTAGGTGCTCCCTGATTCAGAAAATACAGGCTGAACAACACAGTGAATAATGAAGCCAATGTTGCAGAAAATGGGGACCTGTGACCAGGCAGCCAAGGTAAACTTATTAATGAAATGGATATTTGGGTAGGGTGCTCACTGCCCAAGACTTAGGACTTGAGTTAGGATCACCTCACACAGTAAAAACTGGGTGTGGCAGCGTAAACCTGTAAACTGAGTGCTGGGGAGGTAGAGACAAGTAGCTCTCTGGGTTCCGAGGCTTCCCACTACAGCTGAGTCAGTGGTGAGCTCCAGGGTCAGCAAATGACTGTGTGATGGCTATTCTTGGTTGTCAACTTGACTATTTTGGGAAGTAACTAAAAACCCAAATGGCTGGGCACACCTGTGAGGGATTTTTTTTTTTTTTAATTAAATCGTTTGAAGTGGGAAGATCCGCCTCTAATCTGCATCTTTGAGGTGGGAAGGTAAAACTCTTGTACAAGTCATTTGAGATGGGAAGACCATCTTTAATCTGGTCACACCTTCTGCTGCAGCCTACATAAAGAACATAGAAGAAGGAAGCTCTCTTTGCCTGCTCTCATCAGCAAGGCCATTCCTTCGCTGGCATTAAAGCCTGCTTCTTCAAGATTCTGACATATACTAAGTCCAGCTGAGACATACAGCTTCGTGGACTGAACAACTATTGGATTCTTGGACTTTTAGCTCATAGGCAGCCATTGTTCAATTACCTGGGCCACTGTTTACAAGTCATTCTAATAAAACAACTCAATCTATGTATCTATGTATGTATGTATCTATCTATTATTGATGGATAGGTAGAGAGATTCATTCCATAAGTTTTGTTACTCTAGAGAACTCTGACTAATCCAGACACTGTAGCCAAGAAGAAAAAAAAGGTGGAGATCATTGCCTAAGTCATTGCTATCCACCTCTGCTTTGTTCACACCCATGTGTGGGTGAGACCCCTCCCCCCCCATGTACACATATCCACATAAAAGAAAAAAGAAAGCTATTACTGCTTGAGTCAGATTGAGACTGAGAGGTTAGCAGGCTTTTGTGGTTTTGTTTTAGACAGTCTCTCATATAGCCCAGGGTGGCCTGGAACTTTACCTCAGCCACCCAGAGCTCTGGGATCCCAGGTGTGAGCCACCACCCCTAACCAACCCCAACACACTCTTAGAGCAAGTAAAGGCCTGGCAGCTCAGAGCTAAGCACATCCATCTGGAAGTTTCTTACTGTGGAGAGGAGGCAGGTGCTGTCCTTCGCAGCATCCTTCCCCTACTGGAGCAGGGAAGAGTATTCAGCAGAGGCTTCCAGGGGAGAGACTGCCCAGTTGCTCAGCACTGCATCCTTGCTCAACGTTATCTTATCTCTCAGATAAGGGAGCGAGATTAAGCAACCTGCCCAGAAGGCACCACTTAGCTAGTCAGCAATAAGAGTTGGCTTATGTCCAATTTAAAGGGTGTGGTGCCTGGATGCTTCCATCCTCAAGCCCAGGAATTCTTGCTGGCAGCTGCATGTCAGTGAAGAGCAAAGGGAGCGATTCACCACTCCCTATAAACAAAGGACTCAGCTCAGGGCTCTGGTTATTGAAAGCTATCTGTTCATTGTCACACTAGGTTTGCCCACCTACAGATGCGGTGTCTTTATTAAAGAACTATGAGTAGCTGTGGGGAAAACCAATAAGAAAGGTAATGAGAACTGTCTACCCAATGGCAGATAACACAGCAATGTGATAACATCAGTCAAACTTTTGGTACACCCAGTTCCAGTCTCTGAGGAATGACTGACTTCTTTCTGATTGAATCCCTGGGTCTCGAAGTGTGGCTGCTTTCTATCATGGTAGCCAGGAACCTGGACAAGCAACTTAAAAAAAAAAAAGAGAGAGTGAAGGGCTTGGAAATGGCTCAGGGCATAAGATCACTTACCATGTGAGTGTGAGGAACTGAATTTTAATCTCTAGCATCTACATAAAAACCAGGCATGCATGTGAGTCCAGAAGGGGAGAACAGAGACAGGCAGATCCTGGGAGCTCAGCTTGGCTGCTTAGCCAGCCTAGCCTCCATGGTGAGCTTCAGGTTCAGAGAGAGTGATCTTGTCTTAAGGGACCTAGGTAAAGTATGATAGAGGAAGACACTTCATGCTCACTCTACATGGCCTCTACACATGTACCCATACAATCACGTGACTCCCACCCTATTTTTGAGATAAGATCTCTCCCTGAACCAGGAGCTCACGATTTTTCTCCTACTCGTCTTCCAAGATCCTTCTGTGACTCTGCCTCCTCAGCTTTGATGTTACAGAGGCCCACTATCTCTGGCTTTTATGTGGGTGGTGGGGGATCAAATTCAGGTCCTCAGACTTCCACAAGTGCTCTTACAAACTTGGGAGTCATCTTCCCCCACCACAAGAGAGGTTTTATTTTAGCTCATGGAAAGGTCTGTGATCAAGCGGCCCACAGCCTTTTGGGTCTGTGTCAAGGCTATCATGGCTGAGGCACATGATCGAGTGGCATTGCTCAGCTCATGCTAGGAGATGGACAACGGAAGAGAGACCAGAGTTCCATCCCTGACTTGAGGATCTCCCACTGGGATCCGCTTGGTGAAGTTTCCACCATCTTCCAATCATGTGACAGGCTTAGTTAGTCCTTTAACACCTTAGCCTTTGGAGAACAGTCTGAGTCCTAACTGTAGCAATCATCATCATTGTCATCACCATGACCACCATTCCCGCTATCATTATTATTATATCATCATCTCTACTACCATTGTTCTCCATCACCATCATCATCATCATGACCACCACCACCACCACCATAACCCCCAGGACCAGCAACATCCTCATTAACCACTGTAACCTCAACCACTCTGCCTCCATCATTGTTATATCTGTATATCTGTGGCCATTACCATCTGGTAGTCTGGTATGTCTTAGGTAGTCTGTATGTCTTAGAGTAATTTCATTTGTCATGGTATTCTTCATAGTTTCAGGACTGTATAAGGAACCTGGGTCTACAGTCCCCTGTAATCATTATTTATTTGTTTAGTCAAAATAGCTTAGTCTTGAAAAGAACATTTTATAACAGAAAATTAGGGCTAGAGAAATGACTTAGCAATTAAGAGCACTGACTGCTCTTTTTGAGGACCAACGTTCACCTCCCAGCATCTACCTGGCAGCTTTCAACTATCTGTAACTCTAGTCCCAGGATATCTGATGCCCTCTTCTGGCTTCCATGGGCACCAGGTACAAAAGTGGTGCACAGACATATATGTAGACAAAACACCCACACACATTAAATAAATAAATAAATAAATAAATATGAAAAAATAAAACCAACTGTTTGAGATGATAGTTCATATCAGATGATACAGACTATATAAAATATTTACTTCTAATAAACAACTTATTTTGTTAACCTTGGAGTTAAAACCCAAAGCACGGAAGCTCTTGCTTTGTCCTCATCAATGACTGACTTCATGGTTTGAACATACTATTATATTAACAGGTTTAATAGTGGTAAATTCAGTTAGCCCATGACTTGCTGAAGTCCTGCTGAGCTCAGCATGTGGCTGGACTGAAGAGCCTTATAGCCTGAGGAAATCCAAAGGGGCAGGACGCCTGAACAGAGACTCCAACAGTAGGCATCTATTTCACGCCCTGTAGACTGTCCTGGACACTAAAGAAGAAAAAGCCTTAAGATTGTCAGCTCACAGCTAGGAAGCCAAGACAGTCTTGTTAAAACATGAGCTCCTACCCAGTACAGAACTCTGGGAGCAGAGAAGGTGACTCAGGCTGGGTGTGAGTGGGATGGTGGGAGTGTTAAGCAAACACCCCAGGTCTGTACTCTGATCTCCTCTACCTGTACATGTTTCTCTGTGACTGCAGATATTTGTCATCAACTGTTAGTAAGGTTGACACCACACTTTGCTTCTGCTCCTGGAGACTCAGATGCCCCCATTCAAACAAGGGTTTTCTATGCAATGTCAGGAAGCAGTGCCGGACCCTGGGGTGTTTGTCTGGAGACCTCAGGTGGATGGTGGGGGCATGGGAGCTGGGATTTCAGGAGACACACTTTCCCATGCCACTGTCTTAAGTGAGTTAAATGGAGACTCTGATTTATCATCTTGCAGTCATTTTAGGGTTCAGACTTTTCCCCATCCATGAGCAAAAGACACATGTTCTTTCCATGCAGCTGCCTGGCTGTTCTCACTCAGCCACAAAGGTCTCTGACAAAATGCAGAGGTGATAGCACAGTCTTGGGGGAGAAGCCATCAACTGAAAAAATACTAGAGCAATATTCTCAGGATTAGTTAAAATATACAGAACAGAGGCACAGTTATGTCATTTAGACTGCCTGCAGTAGTGGCTCAATCTGGAAAAAAAAAAATATAGGAGAAACAGCTTCTCCCAGGTTCATTTGTGAAAAGAAAAACATGTGACTACATCCACTCCAAAGCACACTTAAATCTATGTGGAAACAGCATTGGTAACCAGGGACATTCCCAGCAGTGACCAGGAAAATCACTTGGCAAGAATGGAGAGAGCAGGCTGGAGAGATGGCTCAGCCATTAAGAGTGCAGAGGGCCCACTTCAGTTCCCAGCACCCACATCAGCCTCCTCACAGCCACCGGGAACTCCAGCTCCTGATAATGCAAAACCCTCTTTCGGCAACTGTGGGCATTGCCAGCATATGGCACACAGAGACACACAAACCCACAAGTAAAGAATTTTTTCTAATGAAAATAGAGCTTATTTATAGTTTATAAAATTACTTCTAAAATGGCAGAGCCATGGAAATGTCACATGTAAATTTTAGTGATGATGTCATAGTAGATCAAATAAGAATTTGTTCATTAAAACAGATACAGACTAGAGAGATGGCTCAGCAGTTAAGAGCAGTGGCTACTCTTGCAAAGGACTCTGGTTTGATTTCTAGCACTGCCAAGGAGGACTTACAACCATCTGGAACTCCAGTTCCAGGCAATTCAATACTCTCTGCTTGTCTCTGTGGGCACCAAGCATGCACACATTGTATATACATATATTCAGGAATGCACACACACATGATATAAAAATTTAAAAATATAAATTTTGACAACTTGGTGTGGATGGTAAAGTTTGCTCCAGGACACTCTGACTTTCCTTGATCAGCACCAGGGGCAACTGGTCTGTCACCACGGCTTACACAACACACAAGCCAAGATTTTCCTTGCTTACTGTCCAGAAATGTCACAGGGATGGACTCCCAAGAGAGTGCTCTGCCCCCCCCCCCCCGGACCCCCCCCCCCCCCCCCCCCCAGTCCCCCCCCCCCCCACACACACACTGCCAGTCCCTTTCCAACGGCAGATTTTTGGTGATGAAGTGAGGAGCAGACAGCACACATAGCTTGCTAAACCGCATTGAATTTGTGACTTCTAAACATGAAAATCTGAACCAGAAATTACAGAGAAAAGAAATTAGATGGAAAAAAAAAAAAAAAAACCACATGATTTTTTTACCTTTTTTTTTTTTTTTTCTAAATTTCCCCACCTCTGGTCTCCTAAAGCTTAGGATCTCTCTTCCTAAAACTTCCTAAAGCTGACCATTTAGGGGAGCGTGGCCCTATGGGTGGGCTCTGAGGAGATGTCATTTGTCGTGTTTCCAAGCTACACAATCAAACACGAGAGGCATTGTGAGTGGACACCCTGAAAATTAAGTCAGGCTGCAGCCAGATCCCATGGTATGGTGTCCCTCTGACCCTCATTCGAAGGAGCTTGAATTTGAATTTGCCCTCAGATCTGAATTTGAATTTGCCCACCCAACTTTATGTGTGTGTGTGTTTTCTTCACTAAACAATTGCAAGCTGTTTATAACAAATTCCTCTTGCTCAGTGTTTACATGAAACCATAAAAATAAACACTACAAAGGCTTTCTGCAGCCGTGTTTTCCATTACCAAGTGATTTAGGGCCCTACAAAGGATGAAAAGTATGCAAAGTAGCCCCCTCACTGTTCCTGGGTGAAAAATACTATTATGAGGTCTCCTACACGCCCAGAGAGGGACATTACTCCCAGGTGAGGTGTTTGTGTTCCAGGTAAAGAGAATGTGTCACCACTGGTCACTTCCCTAGCTTTCTCTGCCTCACCATTCAAGCTCCTGACTGTCTCAGCTGAGTGTTAGATCCTTAAGCCGATGGCGCGCTGGGTCTACCTCAGAGTTTTGCTGGCCCGAAGAAGTCTCGGGGAAAAATGGGCTTCTTTTTTTTAATTAACTAATTAGTTAATTGAGAGCATGCACATGGAGGCCAAAGACAACCTCCTGTGTGGCTCCTCAGGCACTGTCCACATGCTTTTTTGAGGCAGGGTCTCTCATGTGGATAAAACATAGGCTAGGCTGGCTGGACAGTAAGCCCCAGACTTCTACCTCCCCACAGCTGGGATTACCATTTACGTGGGCTCTGGAGATCAAAATCACCATGTCCTCATGCTTGCAAGGCAACTGCTTAACTGACTGAGTTATGGGGGCATCTCCTTAACCCAACAAGCCACTCTAGAGTGCATATGAGAGTCTCCCTCCACACCCAGTGTTCCTAGGTTGATGGGCCTGCACTTGTTTCAGTGTAGTGGAGCCAGAGAAATATTGTGAGGTTCCTTACATCCAAGCTGGTGAAACCCACAAGTGTGCAGCGGCTACCCAAACCCAGTAAGTGCACACCGCACCCCCTGCCCCGAGGCAAGCATGGTCCCCAAAGCACTCCAGCATCTCTGGGACCTTGGGTCCTTTGGGAGTCAGGCTAGGCTTTGTTCTTGGGTGAAGAATTTCCCTCCAGCAGTATGTGCGGCTAAAGAAATGGCCAGCCCTGCCAATAACTGTTCTCACTGGTGGCAGGGGGAAAGAATAGGGTAGCTGTAGGAGGGAGGGCTGACAGCACATGATCAGGGTCTCCCTTCCTCCTTGCAGGAATTGGTCTCTCTCTTGGGCTTCGAGACTCCTCCCATGAGACTCCCTCCCATTCCTTGTGGCTGTGACTCTGGTCTGGAACCATTTACTCCTATTCTTTGTCCTAGCGTGTGGCGTTCTCTGTATCCTCACTACAACCCCACATTCCATCTGTTAGAAACTTGACGACCCAATCTCTCAACCCCACTTATTGATGGTATTGAGAGGTGGGTCTTTGGAAGTCATTGGCTATAAAGCCCAAGGATGAGGATGGCAATTAGCAGCTAAGGAAGGAGAGACCTGAGTTTGTACTTCGGCTCCATCCTTCACTTAATAATGAAGTAACAAGGCCTTCACCCAGTGTAGCCCTTTGACCTCAGACTTTCCAGCTTCTGGGACTGTAAGAAAGGCATTCCTCTTCTCTGTAAGTTTCTTAGCCTATAGTATCCTGTTATAGCAACAGAAAATGGATTCCAATTTAAATTCTTTCAAAAGAAAGTTTTTGATTGGTCCAGTTCATCATTTTGTACCAGGCTCTCAAAACAAGACCTTTTCTGAGGAAAATGAAATGGAAATTCCATGTTTCCATGGCAATAGAGGTAAGAACTTCAGGGAGTCAGAGATCACCTCTATACAACCCTGGGTCAATGGCAGCATGGGAGTAATTACTCAGTGGGGTTCTCCATTAGTGACATCATAAAAGCATGCAGTGACACCCTTGGATTACATATAGGACCTTAGCACGGCTGCCTTGGATCCACTGCTTCGAATAAACCTGGCTTTGCCGTGATGAGACTTACACGTCTGAGGGGAGGTCTTTGTGGGTTACTGCATGAATTCAGCCCCAGCATGCATTTAGGCAGTGTTGCTGGCTTAAAATCTAGGAACTTAAAAATAGTGCTGTTCAGTTTTCAAAAACAATTTTAATTTAAAGTCATTATTTCTGAAAAAAAAAAGTAACTCGATATTAGTTTTTTCTAAAATTCAATTACTTGATTAATGTAGTGTGTGTGTGTACATAGCACTCAAGGGACAAACTTAAAGAGCTTGTTCTCTCTTGGCATCATGTGGATTCCAGAAACCAAACTCAGGCTGTCAGGCTGGGTAGCAATCACTTTACCTGACCTAGCACTGGTTCTTGTCAATTTATTTGTCTGTTTGTGTGTATGAGTGTTTTGTCTGCCTGTGTCTGTGCATCACCCATGTGCAGTACATTAGAAGGCTAGAGAAGGGCGTCAGGTGCCCCGGAGTTGGAGTTAGAGATGGCTGTGAGCACCATGTGCTAGGAATTGATCCTGGGTCTCCTGTGCTCTTAATTTCTGAGCCAGCCCTCCAGCCCAGTTGTTTTTAAGACCATGGATGTTGGAGACTAAACTTGGGTTTCTGGCTGGGCATGGTGGCACACACCTATCATCTCAGCACTCAAGAGGCAGAGGCTGTGGATCTCTGAGTTCCAGGACAGACAGGGCTATATAGAAAGACCTATCTCAAACAAACAAACAAACAAACAAACAAAAACAAAAACCACACAAATAAACAATAAAACAAAAGCCCAAACCCCAAAACCTCATGCTTGAATGGCCGACCTGTCTCCCCAGATTTTGAATTATGTTTTTAAGAAAATAGGGTTCATTCTGTAGTTCAGACTGTCCTGAAACTCACTGGGCAGTCTAAGGCTGTCTGTAAATCTACAGCAATCCTCCTGTCTCAGCTTTCCAAGGGCTAGAATTACAGGCCCAAGCTACCATGCCTAGCTTCCAGGTTCTTAATGACAAAAGTATCTGTCCATGGACCAGGTAACATACATTTAGATGCTATGAAGGTAGTTTTAAACAATTAAGTAATGAAAGAAAACAGATGACAAGAGTAGAATACCATAAACCTGTTTTTTGTGGAAACAGTTTCATAAAGCAACAGAACAAAAAGAGTCATATATGACTCATACATTGCCATAAACTTTAGAGAGGCAGGCTCCAGCCAAATGGGACACCTCTGCTGTAGGCTTCAGGTGCTGCCTATCAAGACTTTCAGCTTCTAGACTGGGGGAAGCGAGGGGTCTGTTAAGCTAAGATACTCTAAAAGATTTCTCCCGATAATCACAAGGATGTTAAACCAGACACAGAGGTAGGTAAGGAATGGCTATTAAGGGGCTAAAGACAGCCAAAAATGACTTAATTAGCTCCAGACCAGCAACATCCCAACCCTTTTAGTCACTAAAGCCCAAATCAGTTAATCATTTTTGTAGAATGTTCCTGCAGGCCAGCTTTTCTGGGAGCTTCACTCACAGAGCTTCGCTGGAGGGAATTCATAGCCAACCTTGAGCTTTATGACGGCTTTGCATCAACACCCACAGGACCGGAAGTTCATGTTGCCTCCCTATAACCTGGCTCTGCAATGGTTGTTTTTGCTGAATGAGCTATGGAAAGCCTAGCCCATCCCCTACTTTTGCATAAATTTGCACACAAAGCTAACATGTTGTATGCTGTCCTGAAATGCAAAGAACTGCATTGGTGTGCAAATATCAAGGATGCTATGGGTCTCTACTGTTTCAGCTTCACAACACTGGTCCTCTGTAAGAACAGAAATTATGACCAGAGGAGCAAAAAGGGCAAGGGCAGTGGATGTTGCTCATGCAAAACCGGCCCTGAACACATAGTGCAAACAAAGCGCTTCCTCCAAGCGCTTTCAATTATAAGAGGAAAGTGAGCTGTTTTGACAGTTTTGGGGCCTCTTTTTGTTTTAGGGACATTGGATTTTTGTTTTCTTTTGTTTTGTAAGAGACAGAGATAGAAATAGCTGTTTTCCTTACAATTTCCTACAACAAATACAGACTTTCTTTTCTGCTTTTGTTGGGTATAATTTATCATTTCTTTAGCTGTGTCAAAATGATTGCTGGGAGACACATGGTAGGAAGTCTCCTACAGTAAATGAAAGAGTAATTGAACTTGTCATCATTTGGGTCCAGGGGTATTGGAGCCTGCCACTGCTGGGACACCAGCAAATGTAAGCAGTGGGTTTATCACAAAACAAATAAATATAATCTACAGTCTTCCATCTAACTGTATCAGAAAAGATTTGGGGTACATGGCCACATGTTCAGCCAATTTGGTCTCAATAATGTTATTGGCATGACAAGGCTAGTGAGCATTGCCAAAGTCAATACGGTAGGCCAGGAGGGATGAGGCAGTTTACACAAGGACGATAAGGTGGCCTGTCACAAGCTTCATCTAGGTACAGCTTTGGTTTGAGGCCATCTATATTTGGGGTCCCTGGATCCAAACGACATAAGGCTTTGGTAATGATTAATGGCAGAACACAAGCAGTACTGAAAAGGTCAAAGTGGGAAGGTGGGATGGCTCAGGGGGTAAGGCTCCTGCCACCAAGCCTGCTGAGCTAAGTTCCCATGTGGTTCCCATGTGACGGGACAACCAACGCCAACGATCTGTTCTCTGACCTCCGTATGTGCGTGCACCGTGGTACATACTATGCACACCTCCCCATACACACAATGGATAAGCTGAAATGAAAACAAAATGTTTAAAGGTCAAATAGTAACAAAATGCAATGCAGAAAGAATTCCCATACAAGTGTGCAAGTGGACACATCTTCACACACACACATTTGTAGTTGTATTAACTCTCCTTATCTTTGTTAGACTCACAGCCCTTAAGTTCGAGAACAGGGACTACATAGGGCAATGACATGCAGGGCTCCTCCTTATCTGTCATCTGGGGCGCAACGCCTCTGCCAGGCAGCTATGCTCAGTTTACTACAGACACTTTCAGAAGCATGGTGGAAATGCACACAGCGATTCTCTCTCCCCTCACAGTAGAATGATTTCCTGTCTTTTGTGTCAGTGTACATGGACCCAGCTCGTTCTTCTCTACACTGCAGCAGCACTTGGAGTTTTCTTGACATTATTTTATCATTGGACATTTTGATTGTTTCAGTGAGTCGATGCTGCATACGATGCAACAGCAGACACCCCCTGAAGACAGCATGTTTCAGCGGTGCACAAATGCATAGAAAATGAAATTATTGGGTGGAAAGGTTTATTAATCTGTAATCTTTGAAGTTTTTGTCAAACTGTCCTCCCAAGTGGCTTACCAGTCTCCCTAGGAATGCATGCAAATGGCTCCCCACGACTCCCCAACACAGAACGTTGTCCAACATTTGAATGGCTTCTTTGATTCCGATATTAATGGTAAGTCAGAGTCGCACGATTTTAACAGCTTCTTTTGCTTTGGGGGCCTAGAATAGACCAAACAACCATCTATTCATCCATGCAACAAATGGGCATTGAGTCCTTAGTGATTCATTCAGGAACACCTTCTATGTGCCAGGCACAGCGCCAGGCTGGGGGGTTGCATAAGGAGACAATGGACACAGATTTTATTGACAATAGGAGGGAGAAACAATGACATACATGGGCTCCAGAGGAAAAAGCCCAGCATGTGTGGGTGTCTAGCACAACAATGCTCTGGCCGCCAAGCTGCAGAAGTGTCCTTGAAAAGGCCTGCCTGGCCTGGCGATGGCAGGAATCATGGAAGACTGGATATGCACACATGCTCAGAGTCTTCCAGAAAACAGAGACAGAGCATGTCACCTTCAAGACTGCCAAAGACAGACACAGTACGGAAGGGCAGAGCAGAGGATACAGAAACACAATGTAAGGCATTATGGGAGATGTCGCACAGCCTCAAGGGACTTGTGGGAAGAAGTGGAGAATAGCTGTCCTGAGCACTTAGTGCAAAAGAACTCGCAGGTGGACCTCAAGGCTAAGCGTGTGGAGCTGTTTGCTGTGCCCTGGTCTCTTTTGGTAAAGCAGGTGCTGCCACACTCCTGAACTCATTCTCCTATACTGTGTTGGTTGTGGGTCTCCTTTCTGACATACCTGCTGAAAGGAAGAACAGAGGCTCAGGGGTTCCCACCCCAGGGATCTCTCCATTTTCTCATTTGGGTAAAGAGTGTAGGGCCAGACAAGTGTGTCACCAGCTTGTCCAGCTGTGGGTCACTCCAGGATTGCTGTTAAGGAACAATGCTTAGTGTGTGTAGGATGAGACGTTAGGGAGCTGCCCATAGACATTGTTGTGAGTAGTAGGGCCTCAAGACTGGACTCAATGCTATTGGGTTTCCCTGAGTTAACACCCAATCCACAGCACTGCCAAGATAAAAGTTCCCATCATTCCCAGGCCCCTTTGTGGGTGTGTGTGGACCAGCATGAGTGTGCACGTGTTTCTGAGCGTGCCCCAGCGCACATGTGGAGGTCAGAAGATGGCTTACAGGAGCCCTCTCTCACCTTCCATCACACGGTCGTCAGGTGTGGTAGTGATGCTTTCACCTACTGAGCCAGCCCTAGCCCGGCTTTTTGAATGTCTCTATCTTACCTTCCGTTTGCTCCCTGTGGCAAAAATATAGAACACAGTGTGCAAAAATTATAAGGTAGGCCAAGTGTGGTGGCGCACACCCTTAACCCCAGCACTTGCGAGGCAGAGGCAGGTGGATCTCTATGAGATGGGCCAGCCTGGTCTACATAGAAAGTTCCAGGCTAGCCAGGGCTACATGATGAGACCTTGTCAAAAAAGTTATTAATATGACTGCCACAAAGACACATGATTATACACCTGTCAAAACCATACAGAATTTATTAACATGTGAGGGAACAGAAAGATGTTAACGCTCAGTCAAGAGAGAAATTGTAGAGTGGAATTCATTGAGTCACCCAAACAAAGGAATATTGTCATAAACTCACTATCAGATGCAAATGCGTCCCGTTTCCTCACCTACTGAGCCAGCCCCAGCCCGGCTTTTTGAATGTCTCTATCTTGCCTTCTTTGAAGAGAACAGAGTGCTCATTTATTCCCAGGAAATCTGCCTCTGCGTGATCACACAGGGTAGGTAATATTTGGTGCCCTGAATTCTGCCAGCACACAGGACGGAGGAGTCCTACTCCGAGCTGGAGGGTCGCACCCAGAGAAAGGTAACCAGCGGCCTGTAATTAGGCTTCTCCCCAGCCCCAGTTAGAGACACTGCTGTTCTTCAAACACGTTTTATTATCTTTATTTCCACCATGAGCCCTCTGATTCCAGTCACAGAAAGCAAAGCTTTCCTCACATGGCCTGTGAGTTCTGGAGTAGTGTGAACACACCTTCAGCTACTGGCTTGCTTTCTTGCTAGTGATGTCCTTAAAAGTAAGATACAGGGCTAGAGAGATGGCTCTGCAGTTAAGAGTGCTTGCTGCTCTTCTAGCAGGGCTGGGTTTCAGAGCCCAGCTCCCAAACACCACATTGGTAGGCTCACAACTTCCTGCAACTCTGGCTCTAGGGGATTTCTTGTGGCCTTTGCAGGCACCTGTACATACACACATGGACATGTGCACACACACGCATGTACACATTTGCATGGACACAAACACATACACACACACACACACGTAAAAATCTTAAAGTAAGAGTACAAAATAGAGTGAACCTGTAACTATGGAAGAAAGTGGTATCTAATGACAGCATTTGTAGGAGGTTCAAAGGCAAAGTAAAGATGGAGAGAAAGGCAGATGATCACGGTGTATGTGGATCATGTGTTAAATGTTTGGTCACAAGCCTGGAGCATTGCCTGGAGGCATTGCAACCTTCAGAAAGTGGAGCTGAGCAGGAGGAAGTCAGCTCCCTGGGGGTGTGCCCCTGAAGGACATGTTGGGACCCTTATCCTTTTCTCTCTCTCCTTTATTTCCTGTCCAAAGAGAGGCGAGAAGAGCCTCCTACTGCGTGATGAACTGTGTCACAGGTCCCTAGCGGCAGGCTCCGCACTTGAACTTCTACCGGACACTAATACTGTATGTGGCTGCAAATGGAGGCAGAGAAGCAAGAGCCTAAAAACAAAAACTGAAGAGGTAGCTAACAGTCAGTCTGCAATCCTGGTGCTGGTGAACAAGGCAGAGTTTGTAGGGAATGTTGCCTGGACGCCCTGGTGGTTTTGCCTTGGGATGGTGAGAGGGTTGGCATTAGTTCATGGGTTCTTGACTCTCTGAAGCCACCACCTCGGTGAGCTCACAGCAGTGCCCCTGCCGTAGGGCTGACTGAGAGGAAGGGCAGGTAGCTGTAAAGTGGGAAGAGGGACGGCAAACAGAATCCACTGGCCGCTCCCACCACACCTGTAGTGAGCTTCAGGGTGTGATGGCTATGGCCTCTCTTCAGCCACCTAGTCTTGTACAACACGGCTTTGGCTGATGCTAACTTGGACTCACATAAGAAAGGAGAGTAGGGCAAATGCCGTCAACAACAGAATATTCCAATACAAACCTGCAAAATCATCTAAGGAGAAACAAGACTTGAACACCAGACAACATGGCATTTTCCGCCCTCAAGCTTGCTTTGGAGAGTGCTTAGAGAACCCTAGCACCGTGATGTGTTTAACCTGAGGAGTCCTCAAGAGCTGGCACCAATGCATGTATATAAGCCGTGACTGCAGCCTGCCGAGACCGCAGCCTACCGTGAGCTGAAGGACAGGTGCTTTGTGTCTATGTGTGGACTCCGTAGTGGCCTGACCAGTTCACAGAAGCTACTACTTGAGATGGACAGTGTTGAGAAGACCAGGTCTCCACTCTGACGGTACCTGTTTCCCCCTCTCATGTGTTGGGATCCCAGGTATAAGCCACCATGCCCAGAGTATGTGGCACTGGGGAATGGGTTTAGGGCCCTGTGCATAGTAGATGAGCACCCTCCCAGCCTTCGGTTGTCGATTTCCAAACCTCAGCTTCCAAACCCCGAGCAGTTTTCATTGCAACCTCCCCTTTACCCCTCTTCTTTAATTTTCCTCTTCTTTTATTCCTTGTCTACACCCCTTTACACATTTGTATTAATCTACAGAGTACAGAGTGATGGCTGGATCAATGGCCATGATCAGGGTTGATAAGAGCGGGAGCAGGGGCTGGAGAGGCGCGCCCTCAGCTCAGCATATAGTTTAAAAGAGCAATGGAGCACCTAGTAATAATACTGGGGAGGTTGAAATAGGAAGATAAAGAGTATGAGGCTAGCCTGGGCTATATAGCAACATTCTATCTCAACATCACCACCAACAAAAAACCCCAACCAAGCAACCAAAGGGTACAAAAACAAAACCCAAAACACTATCCCATCCCCAAAGCAATAGCCCGAGCACTGAGAATCTGAGGGTGAAGCTACTCCCCTGAGGACAGGGACTGAAGAGAAACACTTCCCAGCTCTGACAATCTATAGCATGTGTGTGTGCCTGTGTGCCTGAGTGTGAGTGTGTGTGCATATATACTGAGACCAACCTGAGAACGCCACAAAGCACCTTAATTTCACAAATGCCAAGACGTCCTACAAGATGATGCTTATAAAATTCAAAAGTCTAATCACAGTAGAAATTTGAAGACTGATTTTCTTCTGAAGAAACAATTTAAAATAATAGTCTTCATACCAAGGAATCATCCAGCAGACGGACTCTGAAGGGTACTTGGCAATGTGATGGGCTGTAGCGATGTGTCTCTATTTAAGGGTGCAAAATTCGCTGTGTATGGAATGCTGGCTTTGAATCCTAACAGATCAGTATGTGCAAATACCCGACCCTCCAGAGGAAGATGACCACTTTAAGTCTCATGTCTCAAGCACTTGAGGCCTAGATGGACTCAGCTGACCAGAGGTTGGGGAGTTGTTGGTTAGTTCAGTGTGGGGATTGAACTTTGTTGTCCCTATGTAGAGTATTGGTACCTTTTTCCTTTCCCACTAGGGGTCACTAAAGAGAGCCAGGAGACAGGTTCAGAATCTATTACATAATAACAGAAGTGTTGGCCATGACTTTGGACAACATGCCAGACAGAGTTTCTAACATACACACACACACACACACATGCACACGTAGAGCCTGGGGTGTTGGTGCTGACTCTGACCCAGTGGATTGGAGCAGGACTGAGAATCTATGTTTTAAGTAAGTACCAGAGGATGTCAACACTGTTGGGTTAGGAAGTGAGGGGTGAAGTGCTAGAGGCTATCTTGAAGAGTTTAATATCTCAGAGAGACTATTGCTGCAGTCCAGACTGGCACCTATTTTTCTCCTTCCCTTCCCTTCCCTTCCCTTCCCTTCCCTTCCCTTTCCTTTCCTTTCCTTTCCTTTCCTTTCCTTTCCTTTCCTTTCCTTCCTCCTCCTCTCTCTCCCCTACATCTTTGCTCCCTTCACGAAGTTCTTCTCATCTTTATCCTTTTTCTACCAGTTGGACTTTACATTTTTTAAAGTTTAAATTTAATTTTGTGAGAATTTCATACACATATATTATAATTACACCATTTCCTTCCCTGCTTCTGCCTTACAGCTCTCCTGGTGCCCTCATTCCCTCTGAAATTCATGATATCTTCTTTTCCGTTAGTATCATTCCATGTGTATTTATAAATAAAGCCTGCTGAGCCCATTTAGAGTTGGATGTTGTGCGTGTGGGATTGAATACCCTCCTATCAGGGAGCTCAGCCTGGGGAAGACAGATTCTCCCTTTCTCAGCAGCTTTCATCCATGGGTGGAGCTCCATGAGATTCTGAAATTCTACTTCCAAATTAGATGCATTTGTCTAGCAACACACCCTAAATAGTATCTCACTTAGCATTTCTTATGCCACAGGTGTTACTGGCCATGTAATAGCCTCTGCTAGATATTTTTATTCCAACTTGGCACAAGGTAAACTCATCTGGGAGGAAGAAACCACAATTTAAGAAATGGCTCTATAAGATTGGGTTGTAGGCAAGCCTGTAGGGCATTTTCCTAATTAGTGATTGATGGAGGAAGGCCTAGCCCATTATGGGTGGGACCATCCTTGAGCTCTATAAAAAAGCAAGCTGAGCAAGCCATGATGAGCAAGTAAGTAAGCAGTATCCCTCCATGGTCTCTACACCAGCTTCTGCCTCCAGGTTCTTGGCCTGTTTAAGTTCCTATCCTCACTTTCATGACGAACTGTGATGTAAAAGCATAAACTGAACAAACCATTTCCTTCCAAGTTTCATCACAGCAATAGTAACCCTGACTAAGACAAGTCCATATCAGATACTAAATTAATCCCCTGGTGTTGGGTGTTCTGGTCATTCTGAGTCTTTTGGATGGCATTCACCATCCACATGGAAACAAGACAAGTGGGAACTTTGTATGCATATATTTACCGTGTTTTTCTCTCGTCGGCTTGGAAAAGCTCCAGAGGGTAGAACTGCTAGGCTAAAGGTTTTGAAAATTTCCAAGAAAATTGTGAGGGAAATCTACATCAGGATTTGATGGAGGCTGAAGAGATGGCTCAGAGGTTAAGAGCACTGGCTGTTCTGCTAAAGGTCCTGAGTTCAATTCCTGGCAACTACTTGGTGGCTCACAACCATCTATAATGAGATCTGGTGCCCTCTTTTTGCCAGCAGCCACAAATGCAGGCAGAATATGGTATAATAAATAAATAAATAAATAAACAAACAAATAAATAAATAAATAAATAAATCTTCAAAAAAGATAGGTTTAAAAAAAAAAAGGATTTGCCAACAAATGGCATGGGAGGTTCCACTAGGATAGCAGGAGCATCTGGGAATACAGTAGCCATCAGATCGTGACCCAGAAACACTGGTTACTATCTGTGCTCATTAAAGTATCGTCTCCTGTGCCAGGAAGTTATTATCTTTTAATTTAATTTAATTTAATTTAATGTGCATTAGTGTGAAGGTGTCAGATTCCTTGGAACTGGTATTACAGACAGTTGTGAGCTGCCATGTGGGTGCTGGAAGTTGAGCTCTGGTCCTTTGGAAGAGCAGATAGTGTTCTTAACCATTGAACCATCTCTCCAGCCCTGAAATTATTATTCTTGACAAGAGCCAGAATACATTGAAAACTTGACATGGTCAATATTTAATAAACATTATGATCATTTTTTATTATTCTCATATATGTTCAGCAATAAACCCAGTATCCTTAAATGCCAGTGATCCACAGCCCTGACATTTTTTTTTCCCAGGCCCCCTGATAATGTCAGGGTGTCATAATGGCTGGGCAGCTGCTGGGAAGGGGACTAAAGAGAGAAGGAGTAGGAAGGCTTTACTCTGGGCATTGAGGCAGGTGCCTTGCTAACCTCATCTCAGACATGAGAGTGCACAAGAAATGGCCCAGAAGAAGCTAGCAGCAATGCCGAGGCTAACTGCTTCATACAGCTTCTTTGGTGAAAGTCACAGGGGACAAAGCTGGCAGTGGAATGCCAAACAGCACATTCTAGAGAGCAGAGAAGGATCTGGGGAAACTGAGGCGTCAAGGTGAAGAGCATAGCCTCGTATTTTAGTTCCCAGTGGAAGCTTGTGGTTATCAGGAATGGGGATGAGGGAAGTGGTCCTGAGTTCTTCCTCAGGATAATAAGGTCCTTTCCCAGGTGTGTGTGGAAGAAAAATTCTATTTCCTTGTTCATTTGTACTGTGTGGTAGATGGTGGATTAGTCAGGGTTGTCTAGAGTAATGAAACTTATAGAATGATATATATGTATACACACATATATGTATACAAATCTCTCTCTCTACACACACACACACACATATATATACACACATACATATATATATATATATAATTTATTAGAATGACTTACAGGTTATGGTCCAGCTAATCCAACAATGGCTGCCTAAGAATGGATGGTGCAAGAATCTAGTAATTGCTCAGTGCATGAGGCTGGATTTCTTGGCTGGTCTTCAGTATATACTGGAATCCTGAAGAATTAGGCTCTAATGCCCATGAAGGAGGGGACTTTTTAGCAAGGCAAGAGCAAGCAGGCAAAGAATAAAAACTTCCTTCTTTCATGTCCTTCTATAGGCTTCCAGTAGAAGACATGGCTCAGACTAGAGGCAGGTCCTCCCATCTCAAAAAATCTGGTTTAAAGGTGTCTTCTCACCCTCAAAGATACAGATTAGAAGAGGATCATACACTTCAAATTAAGCAAAAATCTCTCACACTGTACACCATTTTTGGGTTTTAGCTAATTCCAGCTATAGTCAAGTTGACAACCAAGAACGCTGTGATGGCAATCACAACATGTTTGGGAGGAAAATATATCTAATGGTGATGAGGCCCAAGGAGAGGAGGCAGGCTGGGAGGGAGCTCTTCCTGCCTTTGCCCCTCTGTAGACACTGGCCTGAGTGCTGTTCTCCCAGAACTAGTGGCAATTTCTCAAAACACATGGGGCAAATGTTGATGTTCTTGGGAGCATCAGGACTCCCAAGAACCACATACTAGCACAGAGAAGAAGCAGGAATAAGGGAGAGAGTGTCTCCAGGGTCAGTACTGGGCACTGGGTCTCAGCACTGTGGGACCAGGCCCGGAGGCCAGAGAGGAACACTGTCCCCATACAGTTTGCCTTTACAGCAAGGAACTGCAGGCCCTGAATCTAGGGAAGGGGTGATGCCTGGGCTCATGTAGGTAGAGAACATCCCTACCTACTGGCTGCAGCAGCACCTCTTGTGGAAGGCAGTTTGGGGTGCCAGGCTGGCTGGGAGGTTACTCACTCACTTTGTTCTTTCTGCAAGCCAAGGGCAGGGAAGCCCACATAGGCTTCCAAGTTCCAGAGCATGGAAGGGGCCACAGCTCAGCTTGGACCCTTTAAAATTTCAGAAAGCAGTTTAAAATTTAGCTGGAGGGATGTTTCAAGAGTTAGAACGAGCACTGCTTTTCTAGACTACCAGAGTTCAGTTCTAGCATCCACTTCAGGAGCTCACAACTCCCTGTAAGTCCAACTCCAGGGGATTCAACACCCTCTTCTGGCCTCTGTAGGCACACATGCTCACGTGCACGGGTAGACGCACATACACACATGTTAAAAGAAGTCTATTAAAAGAAGAAAATTAAATTCATGAAAGCCTCTTGAGTTCTCCCTTGGACATGAAGTCTGCTTATCTGACTTGCTTATTCATTTCTCATCCTTAGAACTTGACCTGTGCCTTTAAGGTCACTGATGGAGCGGGGTGAAAATTACAGGCTTGAGATAGAAACAAACTGTCACTTCCTTCAAAGGTTACCACGGACATTACAGAAATATTTTTTTTCCTGCTATATGTTTTAATTATGTAAGTGTAACTCGAGATGAATAACAAACACATCATGGTTAAGAGTTGTTTTTAGAATGTTCTAAATGAGCAGGCCCTTGGTCTTATTGCCAACCTTGCCAAAAATTGCAATTGAGGGAAGAAGGACTACCCAGCATGAGTACATGGAGAGGGAACATCTGAAAACCCAGGGCTGAAACTCATGTCCCAGTGTGCAACAGACGATCCAAGACCACATTCCTTTGCCGTTGAAATATTACAGACTCAGTAATGATGCCCTTTGGGGCCATGGTTATTGTGGTCAGCAAATTGCTGACACCCAGCTCCTAGCTCAGGGCTCCATGGGTGTGCCGCTGCCACCATAACCCAGCCCGCTTTGTTCGGGGAATGTCTCTCATCTTGTTGAGTTTTCTGGATGCTGTGTTTCTCCATGAAAGCATTTACCTCCTGAGAAGTGCTTTTAGGACCCGCCTGGGCTCTGCAAATTAAAGGGCACTAATTTAAAACCATAGCCGTTTACCTACTTCTTCATAATGAAAAATAAGAGCTGACATCTGGTAAGAAAGGTCCCCTGCAACCCAAGGAAGTGACTCCTCTTTTTCCCATCATGAAAGAGACGGACCTCCATTGGTGGCCTTTCTTATTTACACCACACACATGGCAATGGCTCCACACCCAGCCCCTTAGTATAAACAAAAAAGATGGTCTTTTTCTGGGGAAGTTAATGAATTGAAAAACAAAGCTGTTCTGTGTACCCACTCATTCCAAACGAATAAAAGAACTACAGTGCTCCAAGTCTTGGGCAAAACAGTTGCATTCAAAGTAATTTTGCCCCTTCCACTCTCCTCCTCCTCCCTACTGCCCACCCCCACCCCTTTTTAAGGAGAAAAAGAGCCATTTAATCACCTTATAAGGGCAGAGAGCATTAAGGGAGCAGAGCAAGTCTGAGGCCCAGATCTTATTCTTGGCTGGGACGGGGCTTGCTGGGTGATCCAGGGCCGTCCTCAACTGTGCGTTTCTGTTGATGCAGCTGTGATACGGGGACACAGATGTGTGCGGTACCCACGTGCAGCTTCTTGTAAGAGACATGGAGCCAAACCAGGAGGCCCGTTTTGCTGTCTGTAGCTTGGGAATTGAGGGCTGAAAGAGTAGTGGGCCTCAGACTCAAAGCTGGTAAATAGATGCACACACAGACAAGGCTGGTGGTGGTGGGGTTGGGCTCTGAGGTTTTGAAGTGAGGTTGCCATGGCAAACACAGCACCCTGTGCCTGACTTTATAAACATACATCACAGAGTGGTCATCTCTTTAGCAGTGAATTATGGTGTGTGATTTCACACGCTGTTTCCTGTGATGCAGTCAAAGAATAAAAAAAGAAATAGGCTGGATAAATAGCCCAGCCGCAAGCATGCAGACCTGGGTTTGAGCCCCAGGAGCCACACCTTTGTAATCGCAGCACTTGTGAGGTGAGCATAGACAGATTCCTAGGGCTCTGCCGCCCTCACGTACTTTGTCAGTCAGGACAGTGAGGGACTTTGTTCAAAAATGAGGAAGTGGATGGAGCCTGAGCACTGACGCTTGAGGTTGTCTTCAGGCCTCCACATATACACACACAAATGCATGCATAATAGCACACACATACATACTCACACATACACACTCATACACATACACTCACATGCATATACACACGAAGAAAAAAGAAATAGGAAGAAACAGGAAGGAAGGAAGGAAGGAAGGAAGGAAGGAAGGAAGGAAGGAAGGAAGGAGGGAAGGAAGGAGGGAAGGAAGGAAAGAAGGAAGGAAGGAAAGAAGGAAGGAAGGAAAGAAGGAAGGAAGGAAGGAAGGAAGGAAGGAAGGAAGGAAGGAAGGAAGGAAGGAAGGAAGGAAGGAAGGGTGGCCAGGCTCCACTGGGAAGCATCTAGTATAGAGATGTAGCCTCTGAGATTTTCCCCTTTCCTTCTGGATTTTCTGGCCTGCATCCCCGGAAGTCTCTGGAAGCCTGCTGTGGTTTTGCTGCTTCTGCTGGCTCCTGCTGGCTCCTGCTGACCTCCTCCTGATGCCTTCTCCACTGTCAAAAGCTTTTCCTCCCTCTTCCCAGAGCTGCCTTTAGGGACCGGTGAAGAATGTTCGGCTGGGCGGTCCAGAGCCTGAGAAGCAGGACCCAAGAGCTTCCATTCTTAGTGCTGTTGTTGTAGGTGTTCTTGGACTTGAGCTGTGTTGTCACCACTTGGTAATGGGTTGTTAAAACTGGGGAGCAACAAATCCAAAGCAAGGCTTCTTCTGGTAGCCACTCCTCCACAAATATCTGCCTTGCTCCATCTTTCTGCGGTGTTTTTTACTCAGAAGACTCTTGAAGACTTTGAAAAATGGGCTCTCCTGTATTCATTTTGCAGATGGGAGGCTGGGAATGAGGTTGTGCCCAAAGGCATACCCCTTGTGAAAGCTAATGGTTGCTCTTCAGTGGCTGGACACTGATACTAATGTCTCCATGTTCATTCGCTCCCCAGTCCCTTCTGAATCATCAAGGGGAATAGGGCTAGTTTGAATATTATTGCTTTAATTTTAGGAAGTACAACGTGTCAACCACTGCTGTATACCAACTCATTTAATTTCTTCAGTGACTCTGTGAGGATGATATAATTATCACCCCCATTTTATAGATGAGAAAACTAAGGCTTCAGGGTTAGGACTCTGCCCAGAGGCCACATAGTTAAATAGCAGGAAACCCAGGAAGGGAAATCCAGACAGTCTGGCTCCTAAGGACCCTGTTTGGCAACCTCCCAGGAATCCAGAAATGGGAATCCCTGTTCAGACAGGGCCCAGAGGTTTGGGAGCAGGAAGAATGTGGAGTTCTCAGGGACCACACCCAGGGCCAACCACGGTGTCCATCCGTGTCTTCTAGGACAGTCTAAGCCAGTAGGACAACATCTAAGTAACCACAATAGTCTATGTACCAACCATGAGCTCGGGGACCGTGGGTAAAGAGGGTTGCCCCGCCTGTTTGAAGCACACATTTGGAGACTCCTGTTCACAGGGTCCTCTCTCTATTTTAAGTTACTCCTTTGCTTGCAGCTGCCCCCAAGCTGTTCTCACCTTCTGCTCATAGCTTCTACTGATTCTGGCTCCTAATTTCTAACATTTAGACTTGATTCTTCCTGACTCGAATGTTCTGGTCACCTCCCACTTCAGTCTCAGCTACTACTGACTTTATTCTTTGCTCTCTTTCTGAGTTCGTTCTTGAAGGAAGGTGTGTGTGGCCTGTTTTATCTTCAGTAGAGACGATGTTTATGATTGTTGGCCTGTGAACTCCTTACAAGTGCCCCTATTGCACCACGGGAAGGGTCATTGAGGCATATGGGAAAGAATTAGATACTCAGGCTGCTTCTTCAGCAGGGGTGAGACTGTCACCATTTGAAGTGCTACAAACACGGCAGTGACCAGGGACCATGGGTTCATTCCCCTCACAATCTGACCCATTCTAGATCCAAGAAGGACATGATGTGGTAGGAGGAGCCTTCCGGCTGCTGATGTATGTATGTGGCTGATTCTGCCAGGTCCCTGGAGACAGCAGCCAGCAAGCACAAGCAGAGGACTGGAAGGGGCTAAGCAAAAGAACCATTTTCAGAGCGCAGTTAGGATGCATAGAAGTCACCGGGACTGGTGAAATACCTTGGGGCAGCTGTACTAGCAACTTGACCATGCTGGAGCCTTGGGGGTGGGGTAGATCATGGTCTCCGAAGCCCAGAGGGAGTGATAGCCATCACTGAGAGGTGTGTAGGAGACAGCCTCCAAGAGCAAGTAGCTTCCTATGGAGGATCATAGCGTCTGCCCATCCGTGACTCAGAAGGAAGGAGCCAGGAAGACCTGCGTCTCCACCCCCTTGCCCTGCCCTCTGATCTCCTGCCAGTGCCCTGCTCTCTCAGGAAGTGGAGCCGGAGGCCAGCTACCTGGGGGAACCTGTGAAGAGGCTGGGCTCCCTAACTGTGGTGGATGTTAAGAGGGACTTGGGAGAAGCAGTTGAGGATGTGAACTCCAACCCACCTCCCCCCATGAGCTATTTCTGCCCAAGAGCTAGGCTATTCAGCATTAGCCACCTGAAGTAACACACATATTTGCACACTGCAGCAGGACATTTCAATACCTGTATACAGCAGTGACCAGATCCGAGTGCAGCATTTTTAAAATTTCTTTTTTGAAGGTTTTATGCATATGATATGGGGTCTTTCCCTGAATCTGGAGATAGACTGGGAACTAGCAAACTCAGCGATCCTCCTGTCTCTGCCCTCCACAGTTCTGGGGGTCTGGGCTCCTGCAGTCACACCTGGCTTTTTTCATGAATGCTGGAGTTTTGGACACAGGCCTCTTGCTTGTACAGGCCTCATACTCTCACTGGATGAGCTGTCTCCCATCCTCTAATTTAATGTCTGTTAAAGTAAAAAGGAAACTAAGTTGTTATTGTTGCCGTGAGCTCAAGAAGAGGAAAGGCCCTTTGAGAACTGTGCCTTTGCCTGAGGGCTGAGACAGGGTTTCTCTGTGTAGCCTTGGCTGTCCTCGGCTCGCTTTGTAGACCAGGCTGGCCTTGAACTTACAGAGAGCTGCCTGCCTCATGCCTCCCAAGTGCTGAGATTACAGGTGTGCACCACCATGCCCAGGAGACTGAGTTGTTAGACTACAGGGGTTCCAATATGTTTCCCTAGAATCTATGAGAATTTCCACTCACAGGCAGAATTCTGGGAAGTTCTAACAATACCAAGAAGACAGAGAAATTGGATGGAAGAACTGCCAAGGACTCACTGTCCTGCTGAAAGGAACACCACAGGGAAGGTAGTATGGACCACCAGCCATGGGCAGGAGAGTATCTGTACTTTAGAGAAGGGCAGGTGACAGTCCATTAGGAAGGAAGCAGAGGCCCTCAGAGTGAGGACGCAGTGAGGCGAGAACTGAACGAGGGAGGGGGAAACACTGACGTCACTCCCATTTGATTAAAGTGAAGCTTCTAACACCTGGTGGGGAAGGTGCTTTGAGCAGAAATTAAGTTTAAAAAAATAAGGTGTGTGTGTGTTCCTGTTGCTTTGCACACCTTTGGGAGTAGCCTATTCCAGAGCTACATCATATGTTTGCTGTTATTTTGGGTAGGTGATAGTGCTTGAATTCAGGGAAATGGTACAGCTTTGGCTCTTTTCGTATCTGTGTTTCCTTCGGGATAGAAATAGTCCCGAAGGAGGATTCTTGTCCCGAGTTGAAAGGTGTTAATTGACGTAGTGCTTGAGGCTATAAAAAGTTGATGATGGAATGAGATTTGGCACTGGGGCATAACTGCTTCATTATTTCATCTTTGAAGGCCCCAATGAAGGCATGTTTAGATTAAAAAAAATACCTCCCAAGGAGTTAAAAATGTACTGGCCTCAAGTATATCTCTTTCCCATCGCTCATGCATGTTCGCACAAAGAGGAAACCTCTACGGGACGCTTGATGTTTCAGTTGTTCTAGAAGTTGGTGGGAGGCAGGGAGGTTGAAGGTCCCGGCATAAGCCTCTAATTTATTTCCTTCTACTTTCCCAAGAGTGGGAGAAAAAATATTTGTGAACTTGTGTTATTAAAATGTGCATGCCTTCCTGTCCGCTTAGCACTTAGCTACCATCCTGCCAGTTCTCTGGACCAACAGAGAGTCTCTAGCCTGACTCAGGGAGGCCCGCAAGTCCTGATTGTGTGTGCTTTCCACGAGGCTGCATTTCACCAAGGAGAGCCCTAGGGCAAAGGCACGGATTTCAAAGGGCCTTTCCTCTTTCTGAGCTCACCTGCATATTTCTCTCTCTCATCTCTCTTCCCCCCTCACACACACCTCACTTGTTCCCTCTCTTGCGTGTAGCGTGTGTGCACATGTGTAGGTGCATGTGGCCCGTGTGTACCAGGAGGCCAGAGGAGGGCTCTGCTGCCCTGTTCCATTACTGTCTGCCTTATTCATATAAGAGTGTCTCTCGCTGAGCCTGGAGCTGTGCTGGAAGCCAGCAATCCTGTCCCTGTACTCAACCCCCAGCACCAGAGTGAAAGGTCAACGACCAGCCTTTTACCAGAGCTGGAGATTTGAACTCAGGTCCTCACACTTGCACAACCGTTGTTATTATTCCTAGATTCACCCCCTCCAGCCCCTCTCTCTCACTCACTCTCCTGCCCCTGACACAAACAGTACTTAGCAAGTGATGGCTAATGCTTTCCGAATAACCAAGACTCCCAAGCCTTTTGCACATGATCAAGGTGATAGTGAGGACTCATTTCACACCAACAGCTGAGCACTCCCTCTGTCCTACCAACACACCCATCCTTCTTCACATCCCAGCTTTGAAATTCAGCTCAGGGTGGTGACTGGCGTTTAGAGACAGAGAACAGGCTTGAAATGTCAGGACTCTGGTGCACAACTAATACACAGGAACCCTGCTTTGATTGTACTGATTTATACTTACTTGGCTGGCCGTGCAAATCTGATTTCTTTATGTGGATCACAGTGAGAGTGTGACGCCACTGAAGCCAGGGTTACAGAGAAGGGAAGCCTTCCTCTGCAGACTGGCTTGGCCTTCGTGGAGTGGCACCCAGGGGTTCTGCTGGACTCCGGTCCTTCTGTCTCCAGCTTTCCAATTTCTCAGAATCGCCGCCAGTGTCCATTCTGTCTCTCACAATGCTGTTCTCAGCTTCCAGTATTTCAGCTTCAGAAAGACTCCGCCTGTTCTTAGGAGTTGAATGCCAACTGTTTCACAGGCTCACACAAGTGTTAGAATGCTTAGCCTTCAGTGGTGGCACTGTTTGGGAACGTCATGGAAACTTTGAGGTTTACAGCCCTGCCATACTTCTGCCCCTGACTGCTTCCTGATTCCAGCAGATGTGACCTTGCAGCCTTCACTGCCCCCCACACCCCAGACTGCTCCTGTTGCCCTGACTCCCCTGACATTATGGATTGCCTTCTGAACTATGAGCCCAAATAAACCCTTCCTACCTTAGGCTCCCTCTTGTTGGGGAGCTGAGCACAGTAAGGAGATAGTGACTGATACACCTAGGTGACTCTTGGCCTGTCCCATAAAGAGGAGCTTTACAGCAAGTGTGAGGTTTTGTTGGCCTGAAACTCTTGACGAGGTGGGCCTGGGGCAGGTCTCTCAGGAAGACCTCTGGTCTTGTCTTCCCTTTGGGCATGTTCTCCTTTATCTCCAGCCGCACACTGTATAAATCAGGGCTAGACATGTTGAAAATTATCTTGAAATGCTCCGAAAGCAGATGCAGAATAGTTGTTTGGGTAACAGTAGGCTAGGGTAACAACTCCCCTGAGGACCACCATGCCCACTCTTTTCATGCTGGGGTGATAATCTACTAAGTTATCAAAGGTGGTCAGAAAAGCCAATTATTATAAGCCCAAGGAGAATTTAAATTTGTTAAAAGATCAGTGTGAACACAATTCCACCCATTATTTAATGTCATTGTTTAATGATACAAGCTCTCAAAAGGCATTTGTTGAGCAACTATTTTTCCAGGTCACACACTGTACAAAGTGCTAAGTAGAAGGCTGCATATATGACAAGAAATGAAACATGCTTGGTTAGGCCAAAACTCTGACTCCAGGTGAAAAGTCAGCCATATTCCCAGCTAATTCTGATAGATGCTTGTCTTTATAGATGTGGGGGTGCAGAGAAGGACATATCAATGGCTTTGCCATTCCTGTGGGTCTGAGGCATGGGTTCATGTCATGGGCATGTTCCTGTGAATTGTACAGGTTCAGGAAGGACTCTGCCCACTCCCCAAGGTCTCTATGGCACTCTATGCAAACCACAGACAGTTCTGTCTGTTCTTGCCTGCTAATCACACACGTGTCCAGCTGTTTTAAGCATATTTCTGGGATTAGACTCTAGTGCTGTGGTTTGGGGGTGTCTCCCAGAGGCTCTGTGGTAAGGCTCCAGCCTGTGGCCCTGCTGAGAACTGATAAAATGTTTAGGAGACAGACTCTAGTGGGAGAAACTGTGGTCACTGAAGTGGGAGATGGACCCTTGAGGGGAACATCGGGACCCTGGAGCTGTCCTTTCTCTTACTGATACCCTCCTCTGCCACTCTTTCCTGCTGTGCTACACTGAGCAGCAGGAGAGCTAAGGCAGCAGGGTCAAGTGGCCATGAATTTGAAGCCTCTGAGCTGTGAGCCAAAATGAACCTTTTCTTTAAGTCAATTTATCTTAGGCACTTAGACATTTTGTTACAATAATGAGAATCCAACACATACTGTAACATTTCAAAATTCCAATGGATCCAACGCCTTCTTCTGACCTCGGTGACCTCTGTATGCATGTGGCACACAGACATCCATTCGGGCAAAATGCCCTACACATATCACTAGTCCGTGATAGTGCACGCCTTTAATCCCAGAACGCAGAGGCAGAGGCAAAGTTGATCTCAGAGTTTGAGGCCAGCCTGGTGTACAGAGCGAGTCCAGGACAGCCAAGGCTACACAGAGAAACCTTGTGTCAAAAAACCAAAATAATAACAACAATAACAACAACAGAACTTAGTAACACATTCAGACTAAATGCTTAGATGGTGTACCACCTAAATATGTCCCATGTGGGCTGGCTTGTCCATAGACAGGCCAAGCAAACATACATTGCTTATCTAAGGATGCAAGCACCCTAGAATGAATTGACTTGCCTAGCTAACACGACCAAACACTCCATGTCATTCAATCACTTGTGTAGTCTGTATGGCCCAGTGGTAAGGTGCTTGTTGAGCATGCATAAAGCCATAGTTCCTGTACTCAGCACTGCAGACTAGGTGCAGTGTCACGCATCTACATTTGAAACACTTGAGAGGCAGAGGCAATGAATTCAAGAATAGCTTGGGATTCATGAGAGCCACAGAAGGAGAGAGAGACAGGGAGAAAGAGAGAGGGGGAGAGAGAGAGAGGCTATAATGGGCTAGTGCCATGGCAGCAGGACATACTGTTTGTAGTAAATATTTTATAAGAACATTCTAAGATACTGAATGAAAATAAATACAAACAAACAAACAAACAAACAAACAAAAAACCCAGAAAACAGAACACGGTTGTTTATTGTCCTTATTAAGAATCATGTCTTGTGCCTACTGGCAGTGTGGGCTTGCTGCCACCAGCACCAGCACAGACACATGTGACATGCACTGTCACATGGCTTTAGAGGTACTGAGACATGCCTGAGTGATGGGAGTTTTCCAGCCCTGTGAGCACCTTGGGAGACTTCATGGTCTACATGAAGCATTGCTTCCTGCAGACCAGTTTATGTTTGAATCTGTAGGGCATTTTTCTTGAGTCATGATTGCTGTAGATGCAATCAACAATAGGCAGGCAATCTTGGGTTGTAAAAAAAAAAAAAAAAAGCAAGCTAGGCAAGCCATAAAGAACAAGCCATTAAACAGTGCTCTTCTAGGGCATCTGCTTCAGTTCCTGCCTTGACTTCCCTTCATGCTGGAGTATAGACTGAAAACGAAATAAACCGTTTTCTTCCCAACGTGTGTTTTATCAAGCAACCCAGAAGCAGACTACAGCAAGTGGTGTGTGACTACTCACTTGAGCGGCCTCACAGGATGAACGTTCACTGCGAGTCCTTTAAAAAGTTAATCTCTAGACAAGTCTCCAACAGGGGCTAAAGAGATTGCTCAGAAGTAATGAACACTTTCTACTCTAGCAGAAGACTCGGGTTTTATTCCCAGCACCCATATGGTGGCCCACAACCATCCGTAACTCCAGTTCTAGGGATCCGATGCCCTCTTCTGGCCCTCCTGGGCACTGCATGATGCACATACATACAAATAGACACTCACATTTTGAAGTTCCGGCTTTCAAGCAGCAATCAAATGTCTGTCTCCTTTTCTTCCCCACATAGCTTCTTTATGGCTTCTCCAGCCATATTCCTCAAAGGTTCCACTCCTTTCTCTGACTCATATCTGCTAGGTGACCCTGTTTCCACTTGTTCACTCAGAGATGCCAGGGTGTTGAATCCCACACATTCCATTTATTCCTAGATCCTACAGACACAGCATCGGAGCCGGGCAGAGAGCTGCATTCGTGCAGGTGTGTGTGCGTATATACGTGAATATGTGTAAGTGTGTAAGTGGACACATGTGTATTGGGTGCACTGACCCAAACATACAAATATGGAAGCAAGAGGCTGACAGTGGCTGACACACATCTTTAATCCCAGGACCCAGGAGGCAGAAATAGATGGATCTCTGAGTTCCAGGCCAGCCTGATCTACGGAGTGAGTTCCAGGACAGTCAGGGCTACTAAGAGAAGCCCTGTCTCAAAATCAGACAAACAAACGAAAAGGCCAAGAGTGAGTTCCCTCCTCTATCTCCCTCCACATTATATTTTGAGACAAGATCTCTCTCTGAACCTAGAGCTAGCTATTTCAGCTAGGCTGCCTGTCTAGGGAGCTCTTGGGATTCCAGGATTTCCTGGTCTCTGTCTCAACCTCAGCTTCTATTGCAAATGTATGCAGCAAAGCTCAGCTTTTACTTCAGTTTTGGGAATGGGAACTCAGGGCTTCATATTCAAGCAGTAAACACTGTACCTACTGAGACTGAGCCATCTCCCTAGTCCTGAGAGATATCTTCTTATTCAACAAAAGCAGAAACCATGGAGCAGTGTGGGACCAAACACTCCACTTGTTAACAATCAGTAAGGAAGGATTATTAGCAATTGATGGCTAGCACTGCTGATTAACTGTTTGGGGGGATAATATTACACTTCCTACCTTACATCCAATCTATTCCAGATGGTTTGAAGGGTGGAAACTAAAAACTTAAGGAAACTAAGAAAACATAGGTGGGTACCCATCTAGTCACATAAAAGGAAAGACCTTGGCCATCACTTCATAAAGACATACAGTTCTGGATATCACGAAGTGCACAGAAGTTTCTAGAAACAAAATAGTTGCAATGGCTACGAAGGATATTTATTTTCACCGAAGTACAAAAGAGCTCTTTAAATATAAGTATGAAAGCCAGTCTTCACCAGAATGGTGGGCAGACTATAAAGGAATTCAGATGGCAAGCTTGCAAGCTTGAGAGCAGCATGCCCTGGGCTACCTGCAGCATGTTCTGCCTTCATAAAGATGATGACCCTCTGAACGGTGCTTTCTGGAAACCAGGGGCTCATGGCTTGCCTCATGCTTACTGTTGGCTTGGCTCTAGGAAGGCTGAGAATGGTTTTCTTGGTATTAGTCAGTGCATGCTGGTTTTGGTTTGTTTGCCAGATTGGTTGGTTTTGTTGTTTGGGGTGGGTAGGTATGTGGTAAGAGAGTGAAGTTCTGAAGGCGAGGCTGAAAACAGTTGCTGAGAACTGGTGCTTACTGTAGCCATCAGAGGGACTTCAGGAACTGCCCACCTTCCTTAAGGTTTTCTGGCTTTTGCAGGTCAGGAGTGGCCTCTCCAGCATTTGCCTCTCTTTGTCCTCTGCACCTCCTGCTGAGAAAAGACCACTGGTTTCTAATGTCCTTGGGTCCTTCCTACAGAGACACAGCTTTCCAGAATCCTCATGGCCAGTAGCTGTCCAACTCTGGCTGGGGACTGTCAATCTGCCCCTGAAGAATTGCTTTTGTAGAGTTTGGGGATTTAGGTCAGTGATAGCGAGCTTACCTACCAAGCAAAATGCCTTAAGGTTCAATCCTCACCTCAGGAAAAAAAACATAAATACTGAATACATGGTAAAGAGTAAAGGAAAGAAGAAAGGAAGAAAGGAAGAAAGGAAAAATTGCTTTTGCTAAACAACCTAAATACATTTCAGGGGCATGGTGGGTTGAGGGGCTCCATGAACAGAGCCCTTCCCAAATGAATGAGTAGGTAATAGTTAAATCCCAAATACTCCAAAGACCTCCCTCCAAGATACAGGGAGGCTGGATAACAGATTGCAATATGTCATTAGACAAGAAGAATAAGTCCCAAAGCACTGTGGACTGACTGGAGTTTAACTATTGTACATTTTGTGAGCAACTACAAGCAAGGCATCTGAATGGTCCAAACACCAAGAAACAATGAAGAGAAGGAAATGGACTAATCAATCAATAAATATGGAAAGAATGCCTTAAGTCAACACACTGCCTTCTATATGTACCTACAATCATCACATGTCATTTGAAAAATAAAATGTGGTGAGCTAGCTCAGTGACAGAGTGCTTGCCGGGCATTCATGGGACCCTGACTTCAATCTCTAGCACCACAAAAATAAACAAACACTAAAATGTAAGTTTTTGTTTTTGTTTTTGTTTTAATAACCCCTTTACACTGGGGATTTAGCTCAGCTGGTGGAGAGCTTGCCTAGAAAGCACAGAGCCCTAGCTTTGTTCTGCATAAAATTCTGATGGGGGGGGTACAGGAGGAGCTAGGGAAATGGCTCAGCGGGCAAGAACACTCTCTTCTTGTGCAAGCATGAGGATCTATCTGAGTTCAAATCCCCAGGATAACTATGGATATCAGAAACCCAGCATTGAAGAGTAGAGGCATCTGGGCCCCAAGTGTTCCCTGGTCAGTCAAGCTGAAGTGGGGAGCTTGGGAGACACTGTTTTAAGGCAATAAGGTGGTGAACAGCAGAGGAAGACAACAGGTCTAGGAGCTGAAAATAAGAGACTAAGGGATGCTCAGCCCTAAACAGGCCATCTGTACGTCCTTTCAAGGCCGGGAGGCCGTCTTTTAAGAGGCTGGTGGAAAGATTGTAGGAGCCAGAGGTAGTGGTTGGCTCTAAGGAAACTGTTTCCTGGACACAACCAGGACAGTTTCACACATGCACTCACAGACTTTGTGACCACATGCAAAAGGCCTGTACACGCTTAAGCCAGACAAAGATCATGGCAGAGAGGGCAGGGGTAGCAACGAAAGTCCTACTCCAGCTGGGGAGCTACGGCAGTTGCAGGGAGCCTGAGTCAGTTTTCCTTAAGGATGAGGCTCCTTAAAAGGCTGCTCCAGCTCCAGGAGTTGGCCTGATTGGTTGCACTGCATAAACTTGGTAGGTCTAAACTTTGTTTCTTTTTTAAATGAGAGGGAATGAAATGGGGGGAGGCTAGTGGGAGTGGGATTGGAGGGAATTGGAAAGGAGGGGATGAGGGTGGACTTGATCAAAACACATTATACACATATACAAATTTCTTAAACAATAAAGAAAAAATTTAGATTTATTTTCTTAATTTATGTATGTGAGTGCTCTTTTTTTTCCATGCACACCAGAAATGGGAATCAGATCTCATTACAGATGGTTGTGAGCCACCATGTGGTTGCTGGTAACTGAACTCTGGGCCTCTGGAAGAACAGTCAGTGCTCTTAACCTCTGAGCCATCTCTCTAGCCCAATAAAAAAAATTAAAAAAAATGCTAAAATTGTGCTGAGTTGAATCATCCATATGTTACCAAGGTCCACGGCAATTGGAGCACCGTTTAGCCCGTCAGCCAGCAGACTGTATTTTCCCTAACAGGAGAACTTGATTTCTGGCCTTGCTAACTACACCAAAATGTAGGTTCTGAGGCACTTCAAGCAACTGGCCTTATTTTGCTAGGGTGGACCACATCCAGCACCCCACTCCCCGCTTAGCATATTAACTTGTCTGGGGAACCCTGTGGTCCCTGGTAGTCACAGCAGCTGCCAAGCGTGGAGCAGTTGCCACAGCCCACAGCCCACCCATCCTGCCGTCAGCAATAACTAGAGCCCAAGGAACCTCAGAGAGGGCTGCTAAAAAGAAAGCTTTTATTTTCACAAGAAAAAAAATTATTTATGTGATTTTTTTTTAACTACAAATTCCTTCACTTACATTATTTTACTTGGTTCTCAACCAACCTTTTCAAGTGAGCGGGCTGAGTGTTATCACCCACTTGGAAGACAGACCTGTGAGGCTCCAAGAAGTTAAAGCACATGCCCAAAATTGCTGAAAGAGTAGGTGTTAAAGGCACTCACCATAGAGGAATGAAAACTGTGTGAGAGGGTGGACGTGTTAATTAACTTGATTTGGTCATCCTGAGATGTATTTGTGTACTTCGACATCATGTTGTACCTCCCAAGCACAAACAATTATTTCTTGTAAATTAAAAATAAAAATTTGGTCTGGGATGTGGCTTTGTAGTACAGCCCTTGTGGAAAACGTTGGAGACCCTAGGTGCAATCTCTAAAACTGCAACAAATAAATAAATATAGAAATTTAAATGAGGGAGCCAGTGAGACGGCCTAGCAGGTAAAGGAGCCCGCTGCCAAGCCAGATGACCTGAGTTCCATCCCGGGTACCAACATGGTGAAAGTAGAAAACTGACTCCTGAAAGTTGTCCTCCCCCCCCCCCCCCGCACAGAGTAAATAAATATGTATGAAAAAATTGAAGTAATAAATTTATTTATTTAGTTAATAAATGTTCAAGGTCACACAGCCTCCTAAGTCTCATCTTAAACTTACAGGGCATATAAATGTTCTATCTGTTGTTTACACTTACATTAAGTTCAAGGCCGTTGTTCGTACTTCAAGGTCTTTAGAACTATTACTCTAGAGCCGAGTGTGGTGGCTCACTTTTGAAACCCCAGCGCTCAGGAGGCTGAGATGGGAGCATTACCACAAGTCAAAGGTTGGTGTGGGCTCCATGGTGAGTACAGAGATGACGGGAGTACAGGAAGAAAAGGAGAAGGAGGAGGGGGAGAGAGGGAGAGAAGAGAACTAAAACTAAAACATGAATCACTGAGGTATTTCAATAAGCTGAGTGAGCAGCAAGGTGATGGAGATTAACCCTGGCCATTTCCAAAGTACAATTTTAAACACTGTTTATTGTATTGCGTTTATTTGTGTGTGTCTCTGTACACACAAAGGCAAGGCATCTGTGTGCAGATCAGGAGACAACTTCCAAGGATTTGTTCTCTTCTTCTACCATGTAGGTCCCTGGGGCTGAACACAGGGGCTCATGCTTGGAGGCATGTGACCTCCGCCCTTTCATTTTTGTTTGTTTCATTTCTTTGAGACAGAGTCTCACTGTGTGGCCCTGGCTGGCCTAGAACTTGCTATGTAGCCCAGGCTGGCCTGGATTTCTACAGCGGTCTATCTGCCTCTGCCTCCCAAGTGCTGGGATTAAACATCTGCATGGTGTCAAGCACCTTTAATCCCCCAGCTGACCCCCGAACTCTGCCCAGACTTTATCATAAGGAATCAGCTAGGTTTTTGTTCTCTCTCTCTCTCTCTCTCTCTCTCTCTCTCTCTCTCTCTCTGTGTGTGTGTGTGTGTCCCTGTTTCTCTCTACCCTCCTTCTCCCCTATACCAAAGGCTACCCTAGAATTCACTACATAGCTGCTATCTGACCTTCATTGGATGGTATTTTTCTGGACTCACAGGCATGCCCCACCACACTGGCTAACTTCCTGTTTTTGGTAATAATCATTGCCAGATCACTACTGGTAATTAGTAGACATTCCCTAAGGTCTGCTTTACACTGTTTTTGCACCGTACCACACTGTCAAGAACCCTCTACAGCCTGCTAGGGAACTCAGGACAGAGCTTTTTAGCTCATTTCTGTTTCTCAGACACCTTTAAGTGGATAGTGTTGCCTTCAATAGTCTCATGAGGCATCTTCCATGGGTAATACACATTGGCTGCCTTTGGTGTCTAGCATAAAGAGCAGAATTGTGTTAGTCTTCCTCAGAGGCACAGCATGGCTCCCGCAGCTCCAGGACTCAGAACCCTTGGCCTAATGACTGTCCTTCCTGGGGGCTGAGAAAGGCAGGTGTGTGGGGATCTGCAAGGCTCATTTTAGCAAAGAACCAAGTCCCTGATGACAGCCCCTGCTTCTGACTGGGTGCCCCGTCTGGCTCCTGTGTCCTGGCTTCAGTTTGCCTAGAGATCTACTCAAGCCCTCTAAAGAACCCTTGAAGCAAGAGCTGGGACGATTGTTTGCCTGTGACTAAAAGGGGAAGGGAATGCATTTTGGGGGGGCTGAATACTGAACTTTCAACCCTTCTTGGCAGTATTTGCTGGTCAGAAAGCAAAGCCAGCTGTAACTTGGACAGCTACACACAAGCAGACAACAGACTGCTATCTCGCAAATTGGAGGCTTAAGATGGCTTCTCATGTGGGCACTGGCCTCAGGCAGGAAGACCACCCACAGGCAATCGCATAGCGTGTCCCAGGAGGCCTCTAATCACCCACCCTTCAGGCCACCTGTTCTGGGGCTGCTTATCAGATGTGAAGGAGCCAGTTAATAACCATTTATAAGCTATAAATGGAAGTGGCCGTGGCAGGGAGCTGATAAACATTTGGGGGCAAATTATTTGTGTTGCCCGACTGTCCTCTGCACCCCTCCTGAAAGTATGCGTTTCGGGTTACAGGATGTCCAGAGAGCTGCTGGTGGCTAGCCCTGTCTTGAAGGCTGGGACTGTGTTCCCCATCCCACTGTGGATAGTGTGGGCTGCCTAACTCTGAAGGAGAGAGGCCCAGTCAGAGCTAGCACTCCCAAAAGATTTCATGCGTTTGGGTATCTCAGATCTCAGTCTGGGACCACAGGCATTGACTGCACTCAGCGCTGAGCTAATCAGAAGCGAGCTTTGTAAAAACTCCAGTTGTTAGTGTAGATTTTGTAGTTTTTTCCCCCTGCTTTAGGAGATGGTAAAGACAACAATATGACATCTAAACTGACAAGAGGCAACTGCAGATCCCGCAAGCACCTTCTAGGGAAGCAACATGGCTTCAAATGAATCAGCTTTGTCTCCAAAGGCCCAGGTGTTAAAGGACAGTGGTGCAAACTCTCATGAGATGGGGTCAAGTGGGAGGAAATCAGGTCACTGTAGTGTGCTGGTGAAGGACTAATAGTATAGCCCCTTCCTCTCTCTCTCTCCATCAGTGAAGAAAGCAGTGTTGCCTGCCATGGTGTACTCCCACAGACCCAGTGACACCTACCATGGACTGGAAGCCCGAACAAACCTTTTCAACCTGTTTCAGTACTCTGAGGCATCCGTTAAAGTGACAAAAAACTGACTGCAGCAATCCTCTTAACTAGGGTTGGCAATGGTGAAATTCAGAAGCCAAAAAGAAACTTGAACAGTAGAAAGGGCAAATGGGTAGGGAAAGGGGGCATAATAAAAGTGACTCCTGGTTCTTTCATCTGAGAGCTAGAGGAAAGCAGAGCCAGCCATTCTGCCTTTACCTTCTGACTGGATATGGCCAGAGTTTTCAAGATGTTAAGCTGTGGAGACCACGGAACTGGTGGCTGCTATCTTAGGAAGGCTGAAGTATGGTAAGGTCCAGCTCTGGACCTTTGGTTTTGTGTCCTGGCGGGAGCTTGGTAATCTGGGTGCCTATGTCCCACCTTGGGAGCTACTAAATGAACTGTGGCCCACAACTGGGCTTTGTGGGGTCCACAGCTGACTAGAGAACTGTTCAAGGCTCTAGCAGAAGGCCAGCAGTGTCTCGAAGAGTATGTGTTGTCAGGGTCTGGTCCAGAGAGCAAGTCATGGAAGGAAAGAAAGGGAGCACTACTTGAGAGAAGTGTGGCATTCATCCAGATGTCAGGAAAGGGCCTCTGTGCTGGTTTTTTTAGATAGATTATGTACCTGAAAGCCCCATAAAGTAACTGTACAGAGGCCTTAGGGAGAAGAGGGGACTTTTCTTTGTAGGTCAATCAGAGAAGGTGGAGGAAAGCAGGTGAGCCTGGTGCAAAGGTTAGACACCCAATCAGAGACTGCTACTTCTCCTGGCCTGTGTGGTCAGCAGGTCAGGTGGTTGCAGTGGAGACAGACAGACAGACACACACACACACACACACACACACACACACACACACACACGCCTCAGGGAGAGTGAGCTTCAGCCAGAAAGGCAGATCTGATCCCAAGGAAAGAGAAATACCTCTAACAAAACCCAGCCAGTCCTCAAGCAGAGGATGGCTGCCTTCCGGACTCTCCAGTTTGGGGTAAAGGATAGAAACTGCCAGTCTGTAGCTGGAAGTGGAGTAATTGAGGAGGGTGCCCTTGATCCTCTGTGCCCTGATTGGTCGCTGGCACTTCTTGGTTACTGCAGGGAGCAAGTTAGCTGTCTGGGGATAGAATGTGAATATTATATTAAAGAGGACCAGGCTGGTGTGAGCTGGATGTCACACTCAGACCCAGCTGATGCTTCTTCACCACAGCTTCTCTGACTTCCTGTGTTGACTCTTCATGGGATGTTTGCTGTCTCTAGGACTGATGCAATATTCTGGCTACATGCTATATAGCCAGTACCAAACTTTCTGCTCCCAAATTTTTTATAAATAAGTATTAAAGTTATTATTAGTCTATGACTTTAAAGATTAGAACAAATATAAAAAAAGAGAACTTTGGCCTTTTCTTATAAGCACATAGATTTAAAATATCAAATGAATCAGTATTCCTTACTAATTTAAATTTATATTAAGTATTAATTTAATACTTTTTTCCAACTTGGCCAAGCAAAGGGATTTTTCTGAAAGCCAAAAGAGACAATATAAAATGACTCTATCTTTTATTGCAAAGTGTTTATCTAGATGCTGTGTGCAAAGAAGTTTATGAAAATACTTCACCAGTTAAGGCTTATGTAAGTGTCTCCCCCAGGTAGCTGCCAAGTCTGCCGCTCCTCTTCCAGGTTAAAAATGTCATTTACATTTTCATTCAGGGCAGAAGACACACAGATGATGCGGGGTTTGTGAGTAGCTTAGCCTTCCAGGTTTGTGGTCAACACCTCTGCTCTTCAGCCCACAGCTGAGCAGGGCTGCCTCCAGAGATCAATTCCAATGCAAAATGAAATCAGAAGCCCAGCCACAACAATTCTTATAGTGCTGAAGTTTGAAAAGGAATTTCACCACAGGGTGTTTTGGCACAGGCCTTGCTTTTCCTTTTCTTCTCTTTCTTTCTCTATCTCCCCCCAACTTTCACCTGAAGCCCTTAGCTGGGACCCTGTTTCGGGTAAACAGTTTGCTCTAACTCTTCCTGCTTGCTCTTCCATTGGAATTATGGGGAAACGATCTCAGATTGGAAAAGAGTGGTACACGGCACACATGGGTGCACTAGGGGTGCCTGTGGCTCACCGGCCAGCCTTCCTTCTCATATAACCAAGTGGTGTTACCGAAGGGATAGCCTGGGCTAATTCCTGAGAAGCTGATACCTCCCACTGGGGAGTGCTGCTCCTCAGTCCTCACCAGTGAGCAACTGTGCTGTCAGCCATCTGTGGCTTGGAAAGCCATTGTTTCTGTATTCAGGTTCCCTGTATTCCAGGAACCCAGTGGTGACAATCAGTATATTTGGAGTTTGTCCAAAGAAAATTAAGCCAAGCTGCCAAGAAGTAGAAAGAATATTTTTCTTAATTTGTGTGTGTGTGTGTGTGTGTGTGTGTGTCTGTACAGATGTGTGCAAGCCGTAGCACACGTGTGGAGGTCAGTCAGTCATGTTACTCCTTGCCCCCAACCTTGTTTGAAGCGGGCTCTCTATTGTCTGCACCTGCTCGCACCGGGCTTCCTGGCCTGAGTTGGGGTTCTGCACCCAGCCTTGCACGTTTTGGATAGTTGAACCTAGGTGCTCACAATTGTTTCAAAGTACTTCACCCCCTGTGCCATTGACCCAGGCCCCAAAAATCACTCTTATATTTTGTTTCATTTTGTTTCAAAGTCAAATCAAGCTGGTAAAATTCTCTCCACATGTCACAGAAGGACTTGGAGAATCAAGAAGAAACATGGCGGTGGGCAAGGCAAGAATGAGCAGGTCAAGATGTGGTTAGGGTAACACAGTGTGAGGCCCACTTAGGTTATTCTTCAGCTTATGTATGAAATCCGGGTAGTCATTTGCAGAATACAGTTTGTAATCGATGAAGAAAAATTAAGAATGGGTTTTGTTGCTTAAAAGTCTACTCCCCAGTCCCATGATGGCCAGTGGGAACTGAGCCAGCACTGGCCAGCGTCACCATGGTGGCCAGCTACAACTTGAGTCCTACATTGGTTGTACTGGTAGGAAGAGAGGGCATGGGGTCTGATGGCCTGAGAAGGACATCTCTTTCAAGATGCACAGCCTGGGACAGACTTGAAGGTGCAACTGAAAGATAGCTGAGGACCAGAGGCACTGCTAGAAGGGATTGAGGAGAAACTGAGTCACTGAACACACAAAAAAGAGCCAAGAGCAGTAAGCTGTTGTTGAAGTCTGTAAGAAATCTTCCAAGAAAAGGTGGTAATTTTTTATTGCAATTTGTCATAGTGTTAGTTGTGAATTTGACACACTTGGGAAGAGGGAACCTCAGCTGAGTAATTGGCTCCATTTATTATTATTATTATTATTTATTATTAGATTAGCCTATGGACATATCAGTCAATATTTTCCTGATTGTTAATTGATGTAGGAGGACCCAGCCATTATGGGTGCTGCCCAGCATTGGGGTGCTGCCCAACCATTGTGGGTGCTGCCATACTTAGGCAGCTTAGCCTGGGCTGTGTAAGAAAAGTAACTGAGCAAACCAGAATCAGGATCCTCCATTGTTTCCACCTCAAGACCCTGCCTTGGCTTCACTTGATGATGGACCAGAATAAAGAGGCTGAAATGAGCCCTTTCTTCCTCAAGTATTTTTGGTCATGGTGTTTTGTTACAGCTACAGAAAGCAAACCAAGACAGATTTTTTTTCTCCCCTAATTATTTAGAATCACAGGGGCTGGGAGATGGCTCAGCAGTTAAGAACAAGTACTGAGTTTGGATCCCAGCAGTCACAATGGGTGGCTCACAACTGCCTGTAAATCTAGGTCCAGGGATCTGATGTCTATCGGACTTCCAACATGGACCGAAGGCGGTTGGCTCTCCGGGATCCTCCGGGCCTAGCTGCTGAGATATCCAGCCTAGAAGACTAAACAGAACCTCACTGGTTCTCAGACCCTCCAGTGTGACAGTCAGACCCAGGCCCAGACCCAGATGAAGTCCCCTAAGCCAATGTAATACACCTTTCTTGGTAATCCGCAGTCATCCTTCCCGGCCCTTCAGAGAACCTGTCTGCTGCATACACACACCCTCCAGGTTCCCTCAAAACAAAACTGCTCAGAGTCATGGAGATGCAATGTCCTGTAGAGGAAAGCTGGAGACCAGAGATGACACTATGAGCCACTGGGGTGACTTCCCTGTACTCTCATGGCTTTCCACAGACCAAACAGAGACCAGAATTTGGGTACTGAGCATTTACCACACGCCAGGCTCAGGCCTTCTCTGGCTACTTCTGAGCGTTTGTCTGGGCATGGGAGTACAAGTGTGTAAGGAGGCTAGAAGAGAGCATCAGATCCTTAGGAAAAGATTTGGTAATGAGAACTGAGCCCCCAAGAATTTAATTTGTGCCCTTATGAAAGAGGCAACGGGGGTAGAGTGCTGCACAGCTGCTTTTTGTCTATCTGTTTGCAGAGGCCTGAGCATCGGCAGCTTCCTTGCCTTGAACTTCTGTGTTTTCTTCCAGGCCGTTTGGGGCATTCTGCTGTGGCAAACTCCAGGCCTAAGACAGCTCTGCTAGTTCCCAAGTCCCACTCACACCTGGGATGTCTGTGCACAGTATAATTTTCTGTTTCTATAAAAGATGTTCTTGCTCCTGGGTGGAACCAGTGTTCTCTCATCTTGCAGGTGGTCTGTCCTGCCTGCCAGAGCTGGATGTTCCCGGAACCCACGGTGTCTGGGAAATCCTTGCCTCGTTAACCAACCTTAACTAAGAGGTTCACAAAGACCATTTGTGCACGGTAGTGTGCTGATAGTTAGACACTGTTAGTCTCCCGGTCTTTTCCTCCTTCTACCTAGAGATTCCATAGTTTCTCAGAAGAGGCCCCCTGATCTTAAATCTCCTCTTCCATTTTTGTGTGCAAGCTGAGCGCCAACTGTTTTCTGCCCAACCTGAGCATGGGCCTTCACGTTCTCAGTGAGTGATGTATGCTGAACATCATACCCACCCTCAGCCAGCCAGACTCTTAGAAGCTGCTTTTGCTAGAGACAGTCAACATTTCCCCTGTGACATCTCTGCCTTCATTGTTGGGCTCCCATTATCTCCTCTATATGCACGTCAATCACTCAAGTAGCTTCTGTCTGTTAACCTACCTCATCCTCCTTCCAAGAAGTCACAGAGAGGTAAGTCATTGTCCTAAATAGTCTCTTTGGATCCTAATGTGACCCCTAGATGAGAGAACTTTTACCCACCCCTGACCCAGCATATCTGTCTTAGGAACCACAGTGATCCCATATTAACCATACTGTAATGATTGTGATTAACAACTTATGGTGCCACCTTACAGGGCAGCTGAAAATCTGAAGGACAGGCCCATACCTTGAGCAGATCTGCTTAACTGTGCAGTTCACTTCCTGTCTGATTCTGCCCTGTTTAAACCTACAGCTTCCTTCAGTATCTGAAGATAAACCTACGGCCATCGGACCTTTTTTTCAGCTCCTCTTTCCAGGATACATTGATTGAACTCCTTTTCAGATTTCTCCATTGCTCCACTCTTTCATTGGCATTTTGATATGGCAAGCGGATAAGGCGGGGGGGGATGATTAAGATGGAAGGACCACTGAAGTGGCTCAGCAGATAGAGAAAGATGCTTGCCTACAGGGGTGACATCCTGAGCTTGATTTCTAGAGCCTATGTTGTAGAAGGAGAGAACCAACTCCTGAAAGGTGTCTTCAGACCATGACGTTAGCACTGAGGTATGTGTGTGCGTATACACGCTGAATAAATAAGCGTACAAAAGGATGAGCATAGAAGAAAACTGCTGGCAGAGAGTCTGGAAAGCCCTCCCCACCAGGATTACATATAAAGCTTCTAGCTCCTCTCAGTTCTGACCTACTCTCATTCTCACAGTGTGAGAGTTTTTTCTTTCCTAATAATCTGTCTCAGTTCTAGCCACTATTCAGGTGCCTCTGGTCTCTTTGAGATCACAGGAGCTTGGAAAGCAGAGCTGTGGGTCTCCAGTTCACACCTGTAACATTGGGAGCGGTGGTAGAGCCTGGCCTGCTGAGGCTGTTGGAGCTAGGGTTGTGTCCTAAAACTCTGGCTCTCCGGGGCCTCTCTCTGATTTTAGTGGTCAGCCCAGGAATAGACCTCCATTGCCTGTAATAGACCCTGGTCCAGATTCCTGTATCTACATCCAGCCAACAAGATTTGACTCAGAGTTCTTTGCTTGAATTATTACCATACAAACTTTCTTCTTTGTAAGGATTTCTGAAAGGGTGGAAGTGAGGCTGATGTTCCCAGCATCTTCTAATCATGAGCCTAATAAAAGAGCCAGTAAAGGAAGCCAGTTGGAGATTGACGTGGGTAGTTCTGGTGGCATTTGGGTACCTTGATCCAATGGTGCCTGAAGGTAGGATTTCCAGTTACTAGTGACAATCAAGTTTCATTCTCTTATTAAACAAATTTGAATTTTGAAAGCATCCTAACCTAATAACACATAAAGCACGCAGCTTACAAACCAATCCTTTTCTTTGACCCTGTCCTTGGTACAAGACAACAAAGAGACACAAATTTCCATCTTTTGATGATTAGGTTAGCTTTAGTCTCCCGGGGCATTCTGAATGAAGCAACACAATGGAAGAAAAACATTTTAGTCAGTGGCATCCTTACTCATCCCAGTATTGAATGACTGGCCAACATCCCAGTTTACCTGGTTTTTCAGAAGTGAGGGGTTTTGTGTGGGCCCATGTGAGCACAAAGTTGTGCTGGCCTGTGGCATCGTTTGGGGCAGCCAAAGACTGATGTTCAGATACTTTCTCTATGGCTCGCCCCCTCATTTATTTGTTTGTTTGTTTTCGGATAGTCTCTCACTGGATTGGCTTACTGTTTGAACTAGACTGACTGGTCACCAACCTCTATCCTGGAATCCACCCATCTCTATCCCACAGTGCTAGGATTACAGGCGTGTCCTACCTTGCCCTGCGTCAGACCTCATACGCTTACACAGCCAGTACGTTACCCACTGAACCATCCCCCAGCAGTTAGATATCTGGTGCCATGGAGCCACTTTGGAAACCACTGTGGAGCTGTTTGCCTCCGTGCCTTATGTGTCTCCCACACTGGTTACTCCCTTGGACTCCTCAGTTGATGTGGTCCCTTCAGCATCAACCGGCTCTTCTTACTCTCGACTGTCGGAATGCTGCGACCTCTTAAAATAGCTCTTCCTGTCGTGGCCATGCCTAACCATAACATTTTCTTTGCTACTTTGTAACTGTAACTTTGCTACTATTATGAATCACAATGTGAATAGTTTTCCAAGGGTCTTAGGTGACTTCCGTGAAAGGACACTTGACCCCCAAAGGGGTTGTGGCCCACAGATTGACAACCTCTGCTCTAGTGGGACATGCAGAGGACCTGACAAAACATCTAGCTTTCCTACTTGTGAACAGCAACAACAACAAAAAATCCCACACTTTTCTTTACCTGAGGCAGCAGTAGCCACAGAGCAGGACTTGATCTGCCTGAGTGACGCCTGTGTCCCAGGCAGCACTGGGAAAGGGGAGAGTTTGAAGCAGAGGCTTGTGGCCCTAGCAACTGGCTTGGTGTGTGGTCTCTGAGCTCCAGTTACATGGCCCCTCCTCCAGATTCTGCAGTGGGGAGTGTTTTTTGTCAAGCTTCCAGGGGATTCCCAGAGACCCCCTCAAGGCTGAGAACTAAAGCTCTGAGTTGCCTTTCCTGGCGTCACCCCCCCCCCAGACCCTGGTTACACTGGGCCCCAGATTTAACTCACAAATACTCTACCTATAAAAAGTAGTATCCCTGAATTCCCAAAGGAGCAAGGAGTTCCTTCTGGAAGACAGTGAAGTCCCATACAGCTTCACCCACGTCCCAGCAGCAAGCTGTCATTGTCATCTCTGGGATTAGAATTTGCTTTGCTCCTGGCTCTCCTTAGTCCTGTCTATAGTCCAGCAAGAATGCCTCCCCACTGACTCCACATCTATGTGAGTGTGTTTCCTTGCAGGTGCATTGTCCTTCTATTCAAATTGGGTTAATGTTGAACGATACCATGACTGCTGGCAATTGGAGACCTTTCCCTTGTAAACCTATGCTTTATGTATGAGAATGTTTCATGTCATAAATGATGAGAATATTCAGCATGGTGTTTTCAACCTAGTTCCCCTCTGCGCTGTGTGTGTGTGTGTGTGTGTGTTCCAGCCTCTGTGTGTGGCCTTCTCCTGGTAAAGGCAATGTTCCCACTGCTGCCTGGACTGAATAGTTTCCAAGCCTCCTCCCCATGCCAACAGCCAGCCAGGCCAGGTGATCTCCCCCTCTCCACCAGCCAGCAGCAATGGGGACCAAAGGAGCTGCTGCCTAGGCTTAGAGGCTTCCAAGGTGGAAGAGGCTTTCAAGTGTGGGCTGGAAGAGACCTCTCTCATAACCCCCTCACCTCACCCCACTTTTCCTCTTGGGAGGTGCCCCAAAGACTGTCGGGAGGGTCCCAGACTTCCACACCCCTGTGAACCAAGCTAGACGGTAGCTGCTTCAGGGGGGCTTGGAAGACCAGGGTTGAGCAGCTCCCAGCTATTTGGGGCCAAAAGGGCCCCAGGACAGGATAGCTGCAGTGGAGCTGGCATTTGGCAGGAGCCTAAGGTCCAGGAATAAATACCAGACCCCAGCTAGCTTGAGCAGGGTGAAGCTGAGGCCCACTTTCTCCAAAGCCCCTTACCCCAGCTCACCGTGCTCTCTTATCCCATTCTGACCGTGTGTCTTTAATAACTCTTCAAAGGAATGTGACTTCCTGAAGAAGTGAGGCTGGCCAGGCTTAGGCCAGACCTGGTTCTCTACACTCGTGACCCTATCTACCCATGTAATGGGCAGTGAAAACTGCTCTGATTCCTCTTGCCACCTCCTGTTTCAGCTAGCCAGCCTGCTTGTTTCGCTCTTCTGGTGGGTTCACTGGGAATGCTGGCTGTGGCTCCCCATTGTGAGATCTCCCAAACACCTCCCTCTGGAATTCTTAGTAACTGCCTTGCCTTGAATGTCCTGGCTGGTGGGTGGCTGGAAAATCCTTCTGATGCTGTGTAGTCTCCCCTCCTTCAACATCAGATGTGTATGGAGAAACCCAGGGCACTGTCTCCCTGTTCTTAGCTGATGTCCAGGTGATGGGCACTGGGTCCAAGCTCTTTGACTATAGATTATTAACAGAATGGGTGCTTTTTGTGTGCTTGGCCCCATTGATGTGTGATGCTTGACCCCACTGGAGTCACAACTGTTGAAGGTTGGGCTGATGCCAACTAGTGGCCCTCTGTGTAAAACTGTCTAAATCATTATACCTGATTGGGTATTAAACAGCATATACCTGGGCAGGGCAGAACGGGGTAGGTGTTGTTAGGAAACGTGCCCCTGTGAAGGTTACACGACGGGTTCACAAATCACACTACGAGATCGGTTCCACGTGGGAGGTTTATTAGGGGAAGGGAAAAGGGGTCGCAGAGAGACGAGGCAGAAGAGAAGGGGGGGGCTCCAGGAGTTCTCTTATACGGTGGGTGGCCCAGGGCATGCACAGGTGGTTCCAGGTGATCAGCAGGTGGTATAGTGGCTTCACAAATGCCTGATAACCGGTTTGTCAGGTCCCTTGGGGCTGGCCGTAGAGATGTCTGCTTACTCATCCCAACAGGTGTGGCTCAGGTTCTTGGGCCTTGGAGAATCCCACAAGGAATCACAGGAAAGACAGACGGGAAAAGAGGAAGGAAATCATGTAGGCTGAGGCCCATATGATGTGAAAAGGCCCAAATGGAGAATTTAACCAAGTACCATGGGATTATGAATGAAAGGTAGTCCAACTGAGGAGGGAGGATTAAGGTGGATGGCATTGGATGGGGGCTGGGAGATGGATGGTGAGGATAATGAGACGGCATAAGTGAAATATCTGCCTGTCCCAAGGTAAATAAGGCAGTTATAGATCTAACAGCTGTCTATGTCTCATTATTTGTGATAGTGGGTTAAAAATACTGTCATGATAATCATAGGGCTAATAATAAACATTATAAAGCCCAACACTTTTTTATTTACTACAACACATGACACTAGTGCCAGAGGCTCTGTCACCTTGGTCCCCTCACTGTCTTTGTTTCTGATAAGATAGACAGGCAAGTTTTCTCGGGCCTTCATGATTTTTCAGATATGAATATTGGCCTATCCCCACAGTTACTAGAAAACTGTAGGCAGTTTTGCCGTTTCTAAGTCTCAGCTGAATTCAAATCACTTGGGAGCAGGGTGGTACATTCTCTGACCCCAGCTTTCCTGGCTAACAGGACTAGATACTTAAAAGACAACAACAACAAAAACAACAAAAAAAATCTTTTAAAATGGAGGCCGACGGGAAGGAAGGCTGAATGGGTACTGGCACTTTCTGCAAACTCGGATGACTGGAATTCAGTCCCAGAATCCGCATCATACAAAGAGAAGTGATTCCTGTAAATTGTCCTCTGACCTCCGCAGGAGGCCACATGTGCTCTCTTTCTCACTCTCTCTTTGTCTCTCTCCCACCCCCAGCAGCAACACCACCACACTAAATAAATTAAATGTGATGCTTTTTAAATTAAAGATGGTAGTTTACAATCTAGGATTGTCTTTTTCCCCTCAGTAAAGTCTAATGTTTCACAGCTGTTGTAGCTTGCAGAAGTGAGTATGCAGGGACAGAAAGGAAACCTGGCTAAGCAGGTGTGAGATGAGGACTGGAGGGAGAGATGGCTCAGCAGTTCCTAGCACCCATGCCAGGAAGCTCACCACTGCTTGTAACTGTAGCTCCAGGGGACATGGCATCCTCTGTCCTCAGGCTCCTACACACATGTGCACATACTTTAACATAACGGTAATTCAAAAACCGTGAGATGTGCAGGACACAAGAGCCCTGTGTTCAGGTCTCCAGTTAGCCACTTTTCAGCACATTCCTCTAGACTCTGGCAAGGACAGGATTCCAGGCCCTGCCACTTACAAAATAGTTTGTGAACCAAATGGACTAATGTTTGTAAGGTCGTTTTATTCACCATAAAGCATTGCACAGATGTGAGTTACTGCCCCTTAAAAAGTAAATTCTAAGACATGTCAAGTGTTCCTGGAAATCTGGATGTTTGTTCTCAGATGGCAGACAGAGGTCACTGAATGATTAGCCCCTTAAGGGAGCTTGCATTTGGGGATATTTCTCAGTGCAACAAGGATGAATAGCAAATGTTACAGTGACCTGCCTTTCATGTAATGTGTTCGGTAACCACAGGGGTTGGCCTTAACTAAGTACGAGGATCAAGGAGCCAAGCAGCAGTGTATGTAGCCTGACTGACAGACCATTGGACCCCAGCTCTGCCTTACAGTTTGCTTTGGGGAAATTGCTCGGCTTTCCTCATCTGTGAAGTGGTCAGACTAAGAATACACACCTCAAGATTTTTGGGTGATTTAAAGAGAACATGTGCCTCGCTCTGAGACAATGTCAAAGAACCCCTTTGCACTGAGTAGGAGAACTTCCTATTAGTCACACATTTGACAGCCATTTATGAGATACCTGCTATGAGTCTGAGGGAGAAACAGCTTGACTCACTCGTAAGGAAGAAGGATCCTTGATCCAAAAGCAAATTAAGGACTGGGCACAGGGGAGTTCCGTGCCTAACAGCTGAACAGAAACTTACAAAGACAAAAGGTAGCCCCTTCCCCCAACTCCAGAAGAACAAGGGTCACCCTGTGGAGCTCCGGCAGCACTGGCTGGCCTATAGGAGGTAAGAGAAACCTAAGCAAACAAGGTTACTTCCTAGCCTCTGTTTGTCTTCCCTCCAAGTTGCCACCCAGAGAGACTCAAAGCCTGGTTCATCTATCCTGTCTTTTGTTCTTTTCTTTTCTTCTCTCTCTTTCTCTTAGACAGTGGCAGTGAGGGTGGGCGGATGGGCCAGGGGTGGGTATGTTGGGGGTTTGAAGGGTGTCATTGAGGATTCTAGGAGAGCCTCACACCTGCTTTGTTGAAGCTGACATTCCATGCCCCCCCTTCACTTCGTTCTCTGAGAGTCTCTCATGTATATAAGAAATAGGACAGTTGGTAATGTGTTTGCTTTTCCTTTGTTAAGCTCTTTGTAACCAGGGTCCTTTTAATAAAGAACTATTTGGGGGTTCCTTTTTCCCAACGGCCTCTAACTGCTGGTTGCCTTAAGTGAAGAGCCTGCAGCCTGACTAGATTCCCATCTATGCTCTATGCTGAGAACCTCAGGCGCAGTGCACCGAGGAAATGAACACAGGGGCCACGATGTGGTTGAGGTGACAGGAGAGGGGTTCAGTGGGAGCTGGGGACACGACAATTGAACTAGGTAATAAACATGGTCCCAGATGCTGTGGAGTGGAGAGGTGTTCAGATGCAGGATCCACCAAAGTAGCAAAGACTCTTCAGAGACAGGAGACCTGGCAGAGGCTCCTTCAGGACTGGGTAGGTGATCTGGTCTAGGGGGACAGTTTGGTTGTGTCAGGGAGCCTGGCTCTTCACCCTGGTGTTCCTTCCAGCCAGGGAGGAAAGGATGAGGTAAGCACAGCCACTCCATTTCAGAATGTAACCTGGTCAAGTGTCTGCTGTACAAGCCAGAGGACCTGAGTTCCACTCCCCAGCACCCATACTGAGAATCCAAACGCCAGGACAAGCTGATCCTTAGAGCTATCTGTCTGGCTACCCCAGTCAGCTGTCGAATGCTGGGTTGAATGGAGACTTTGTCTCAAAAGATAAGACAGGGAGCAACTGAAGATGACATCCAACTTTGATCTCTGTGTTTGACACATGCACACGCATGTGCACAGGAATCTGCATGCACACACATACAGTAAACACATACATCCACATCCAGAACATGACCTAGAAATGACACACATTTCTGCCATAACTGAGTCACGTGAACACAGCTGCCAAAGAAGACTAGAAAATGGAGTCTCAGTACTTAGCTGCTATGAAAATAGCTAAAAGGAGGCTGGAGAGATGGCTCAGTGGTTAAGGCACTGTCTGCTCTTCCAAAGGACCTGGGTTCAATTCTCAGCACCCACATAGCAGCTCATACTGTCTGTAACCCCAATTCCAAGGGATCTAACATCTTCACACTAATGTACATAAAATGAAATAAAATAAATTATATAAAAAAAGAAAACAGCTAAAGGGAATTTTATTATTAAAGAAAGGAGAGAATCTTGAGGACATCATAGCCTTTGGAGGATGGCTAAGAGGAGAGTTATAAAAATGACACAGGTCATAGAACAACTCAGGTTTGAGTAAATAAAGGCAAGTAGATTTCAAGAGGACAGAAATGGTAGTTGGTGCTCTGAGACATGGAACTGCTGTCCACTTAGGGCCCATGGGAGGACTGCTAAGGGAGGCAGGGAGATGAAGACCAGGGGGAGTATCTCCCTCGGGCTCAGTCTCCTGGTAGGGCTGGCCCACATTGCTTCAAGGCTTTTCTAGACTGCCTGGTTCTGATTTTCTTCTGCTGCATGAGTCTCTTGTGCACTCATTTTGGGATCCCTTTACTTAGTGCTTCTGTTTGTTTGCTTACATGAACCCATCCCCTTACACTTGTGGTCTGGATGTAAGGTGCGTGTTTGGATGCGTGAGTGCGTGTATGTGGTCCTAGACACACATCATGCAAATGCTCTGCCCATGGAAGTACATCCCTAGCCCCAAACTGGGAGTTCTAAAAAACAACTGAGATGTTCTCTTGTCTTTGTGGAAGAGATGGTTGTAATTATCTTTCAGGGACTCCAGATTTAGCAAGGTGTGGTGGTTCAAAGGACTGCAATCCCAGCTCTAGGGATAGTGTAGAGACAGGAGGACCAGTTCAAGGCCATTCAGTAAATTCAAGGCCAGTTTGGGATGCCTAAAATCCTGTCTTCATAAAAGGAAGAAAGAAAGAAAGAAAAAAGAAAGAAAGGAAGAAAAACAAAAAAAGACACACAAAAAAAGGAAAGACAAAATCTCTACATTTGCAATCTTGAGATTGCTTTGAAAGCTGCTGCTCAGGAACCAGGCAGCTCTGAACCAGTATGGAAGCCTATTTTTTAAAACCATAAACACTTCCATCTCCATCCTCATTTTTGGTCAACTGACAACTCAAAGCTAAAAGTGACCCTTAGAAATGTGTGGTTTTTGTGTTTGTTATGGTTTGGAATTTTTGTGCCAAGGATGCACACAGCCAAATGCATCCCAACAAGAGTTCCTTCATTTGTGTTTGCTTCTCAACATGTATTGAAGCAATAGCATGCTAGAACTCTGAGGATTTCAACAGCTTCCCTCTGTGACCCACTAAACAGACAGTCACAGTGGGTGTTCTGGGCTCTGAACTGGGGCTGAACTTTACAGGGACATGCTATTCAGTTTAGATATGGCTGGCGTTTTCTGGGTACCTCCCAAAGTTCTTGGAGTCCTCAAGACCTGGAGGAAGAGAAGCAATGCCAGCTATGTCCATACAAACTCAATTTTGATCTGCCAAGATGAAATATGTTTTACTGTATTACAGAAGCATGTAAGGCCACTGTGTTGGTTCTCAGTCTTTGAACACTCAGAATGTGGGGGTACACATTGTAATCCCAAAACTTGGGGGACGAAGGCAAGAAGACTGTGATTCTGAGGCTAGCCCTAAAAGAAAGAAACAACCAAAAGAAATTTCCAGAAGCAATGGATATGAGAAGGTACCAGATTCTGGTTCAGTTGTATCATTCAAAATACTTTTGTGGGTCATTATTTCATCATGTGGCAGATATCTGTAAGTGGCTAAGGATAAAAGGCCTAAAGGTGATGATTACCATACTCAGTGAGTGAGATAAAGTTACAAATAAGGGAGGGCATCCAAGGTTGCAGCTGGTGCTGCAGAGCAAAGGGCCCCAATTCTGGCATTTCAGGGACTAAGAGACAAAGACAAACCACTTCCACCGTACCTCTGAGGCTGTCAGTCAAAGCATAACAATGGGACCCATCCTTCCAATGTGAATGAGAAAGGCATAGTAGAAAGGCATAGTATCAGGAGGAGAACTGAAATGGAGAATTGCAGTTGGTAGACTGCTGGAACGTGGCTGGTATTGATGATGGAGGTCATCCAACAAGAGAGCGAGACCAGAGTGATTGTTGAACTGGTGCAGCAAAGTAGTAAGGGTGGAAGGAGCACAAAGAGGCAGCAGCTAAGGAAGCTGTGATGTGTTTTCACTGGCAAAAAGAAGGAGTGGCACTGAGGAACCAAAGGCATCAGCCCTGAGAGGGAGGTGCTCTATGGAGTCCTCAGAGCTCTTGACTCGCTCCCTTCTATTCACAGCTCCACAGTGCTGCCCTGGGCTTGTGAACCTTGTTCTTGTGGCCCAAGACAATGGTACCTGTGTTCTAGAAAGCAGAATGGAGACAGGGATGACAGAGAAAGCGAACAGCTCAGGCTTGCTGTTTCTTAGAGAAAGAGCCTGGAAAAAGTTATTTGATACTTTCTCTTGCAGCTTATCCATCAGAACTTAGTCCCATGACTATAATAGCTGCAATGGAGTCTGGGAAATGTAGTCTGTATAACAAATTTCCACGTGTACGTTTAATTCTGTTATCATGGGGGAAATGTGTGTTACAGGACTATTAGCTTTCCAGCTATATTTACCTTGCTAGAAATAATGACAGAGTCACGAGAACTAATGTTACAGCTACGTTCCTTTATGACAAAGCTGTACAAACATCAAAATGCAGATGGATTGCTGAAAGGAGGCAGACAAGTGGCCTACAATAAAGGCAGAATAATGGAGAGATCATTGTGAAATGGAGATGGCATTTTATTACTCAGTTTACAACTTCTCTGCATATTTGAGAGTATTTGTAATAAACTGTTAAAATATGGTTAGGCAGAATAAAATCCAAACCTTCTTTATTTCCACATTCACAGTATATCCATCCAAGAATTAAATTTTGTTCATGTTTACATTTCATCTTTCAAAGCCCCACTTTCCTACCTTCTAACCTTTGCCTGAATTTTGTTGTTTGGTAATTGGGGGTTGAACCTTAGGTCTCACACTTGCAAGGCAAGTACTCTACCATGTCCTGTTCTTCATTTTTGATCTTAAGATAGTGTTTCAGTAAGTTACTCAGGCAGGCCATGGATTTTCCATCCTCCTGTGTCAGCTTCCCAGGTAACTGGGATTACAGACTGATCCACCAGGCCTGACTCGTGTGCCCCCATAGGCTTTGCTGTGACTTGATGAAGAGTAAGAGAGAGCTGTCAGGGCAGGGAGATGGTCAGCAGTTAGGAGTGTTTTCTGAACAATCACGAGGGCTGGAGTTTAGATCCCAGCACCCACATACAAGCCAGGGTATCCCTCAAATGCCTGTCGCTCTAGTTCTGAGGGCTTTGATGCCCTCTTCTGTCCTCCAGGTGTGTGTACACAGGCACACACACACACATACACACACACACCAATTTCTTTGAGGGCTAGGGAGAGGGGTAGGGAAAAGGAGATAAACCTCCTGATCTGCTGTGTTGACTGCCAGGCAAGCGCTCTCACTCTCTCTCTTTCCACCACGGATAACACTGCAGCTGTATTATAGTTTATAAAATGATAAAGGAAGACTACAATCTTTAAGAATACACACGCACGGACACAATCAGTATAATTAAATTCTATGTAAGGTTGTCATTCGTTCATTTAGCTAATTTGTTTTCTTCTCTTCTTCTCTTTTCTTCTCTTCTTCTTCTTCTTCTTCTTCTTCTTCTTCTTCTTCTTCTTCTTCTT